>NC_071355.1:230825204-231137168 GCF_943734655.1 Sabethes cyaneus
CTCGCGCTTTAGCGGATATTATCGTATATAAATACTTATATAGTCGTTACGCTCAAAATTATTCGTAATCACGTATATCGCCTCCAAAATAGTACGGATATGCCAATTTTGCGCATGAAATACGATTTATTTATCATGTATATCTGTACGTAATGCTGATTTTTACCTTTTTTATACATACGAAAATGCTAGCTGGGCGGTGTTGTGTGAGATATTTTGTTACCCACGCACTCGCGCACGCTCATCCTCATATCGTCTTCCTACATTCCTTATTCCCGAGACAAAAAACTCAAAGGGAAAATCAAATGTCCGTGAGGCTGGTGGCGCACTGGAATACAAATTTTGCATTACTTTTTCTTCTTCTTCTTCTTCATCTTCGCCATAGATTCTATTCACGGGCGGGAGCGCGAGCCCTCGCGTGTAACCGGCATCAGCAGATCGACAACTGTTATCTAAACACATACGTGCAAAAACCCGTTGCACTGCATGAAGAAATAAAAGCGGAAATTTTAAAAAGAAGATTTTGCCGGTTTGTTCGTTAGAATGAGTACGCGTGTGTGAGAAAATTAGATCACACGAATGCGGGCTTCGCAACATTGGCACCAAGAACCGCCCTCGATATGGAAAAAGACGCTCAAAGGCTGATAAGGTTATTCCTCGTTGCTACACTCAGCGTTCGCATGAGTGCTTCCCCCAACAGTTGTTGGGGGAGATGAAACAACCGGATTACGACTGAAATTAGTCATAATTCGGTGATTACAACTACTTTGTAACAACCGTGCCCTACTAGGGCCATCCCTTGTCAGTATTACCAGCTTAGTTTTCACCGGAGTTTGGATATCGCTAAGATTGCTCGTATTCCGGCTGCAACAAGTGAATCCAGTGAACTCCAAACCTGGAAGAGTAACCGTTTAGAAATGCACTGTTCCGAGATTATTCCGATGTGAGTTCAACTGCTAATTCAGTTAATATTAGTAATGCATTGGACACATTCCACGCACTTGTACATCAAGAAATCGGTATTAAAAACTGCATATTTCAACTCATATTATACTGGCTATGAACCAGTGATTATTGAACTACAAAGAAAACTTAGTTCTCAACACAATCAACATACAAAACGTTTAATAATTAGCACATTGAAACGTACACATATTAAAACATGGTGGAAAAAATGGTATTTCTGCGATGGTATCCCGTTACGAAATGTAACTTATACCTATCTAAATAACAATCTAAATCAAAAAGTAAATACTACGTTAGAAAATACATTTAACAGACATAATTTAAACTTGTTTAATAACTTAGTCACAAGTGTATTTTTTGCTAGCGGGAGCAAAATGTCAATGAAAGTCGGGTCCTCGTCGTAACGGGACACGCAGCAATGTGTCATTAGTGCATCATCGAAGCAATCAAAAAGTTCAGCGAAGCTTCGTGAATAGCAGATCGTTAGAAGCTGGAAGAACGGTTGGCGTTAAAAAAGGAGATGTTCAAAATGAACGAATACTTAGCTGGGTGATGTTTTGCGCTCCGTAGACTAGGGTAAGCGGATGGAAGAGATCTTAACACCAAAGATTAAGTATAACTTTCTTTCCTCCAAACAGTCCCCAACGAGGGTGGAAGCTGGAAGAGATTAGTAAAATCTGTAAAGAAGATACTGCGCCAGATAAAATTTCCAAGGCTACCCACAAACGAAGTTCACAAAAATCTGCTAAAGGTTGAGAATACCATCAACTCACGCACCCTCACCCTTTATGCTATATAACGAGAGCCTCGTTACGCTAGCCAATAGCTGAAAAACCTCGCAGATCTACATTAACCTCTTCTGGAAATGAGGCCATCGATAAGTCGGCGCATGAAGTGAGATTACCCGGTAAAGCCAACCCGGATTGGCGACGTTGTGACAGTCACATATCGTGATTCCTGATTCCTACCAAACAAGAACCATGGGACGAGTTGTAGACGCCAAATACGGTAACAATGGCCAACCACCCAGCGCTACTGTGAAAACTGCATTCAACGTTTGTGAAAGACCGCTGGTAAAGCTGGCGGTTTTGAATGTCCGTGCAACACCTAGTAACCAGAATCCGAATCTAGAAAGGTATAAAATAATCTAAAATCTTTGGACCTAGAATTAGTCTATATTTTTCTAAAACTATTATAGTGTGTTTAATCTCGATATTAAAACTTGTTTTTTTGATTTACAGAAATTTTGTTTTGACAGCTTCTCCCTCGATTCATTTATTCTAGCTCAAATCTGTATTACCATTTTTCAGAGGATTCATCAGAAGAAGCGCAGCGCATTGATTTATCTCCAGTACAATGAATTAGCAAAATATGCAACACGCAGGTGCCCTAAAATCAGAGATTTCTACTGCCAAATTATTATCTAACCGCCCGGATGTGATTTGCACTCAAAATAGCAGCTTGCGAATGTCGAATGCACGGCTCCCCAGCCGAGCCAAGTTCCCAGCCAAACTATTCTCGCCTCGCTAACTGATCTAATTGTCAGCGAATTATCTTGTTCTTATTAGCATTGAATGCGCGGTCCGAGTGCAGAAATGTTTTCACATGTTTTGCGTGCAAGAGCATTCGAAGAAATTGCTAGTATGCTTTTACGCAGGCGAGATACGAAAAAGAAAACACGTGTCCCTCCTCGAACTAAATTGCCGCGAGTTTGTGCGTGGCGTTATTGAATTAATTTCCACTCTCGGCTGCTTACCTGTCATCACGCTAGCAGGGTAACAACGCGATATTCATCCGTTCTTATCAGCACCGGTCAAATGCACCGATCGAACCACGCGCCTCCCAACTACTCCTAACCACCTAACTCTTGCATTGAATCGATTGAACTGCAACCGAACACGCATTAGCTGTTAATTTGAAAATAATCAAATTAAGCGTTCACAAGCTCCAGTATCTAAACCACGCAAAACATAAAACATAGCCGAATCAAAGCAGCCAGCGCAGTGAAATGCTGCCGTTTTGCCCGGATTATCTTACAGGGTGATACCCATTACCGCAGTGAACTAACCTCAACTTATTTAATTTTACTTTTCATATCAAGCAACTTTCCATCTCATACAAGAATACCCTGTAAGAGGACTGCCGCGCACTCGCTGTTTATAACACATGGAATAGATCAACCATTCTCAAGCCCAACTCACGGTGTATATTTACATTTCCCCGTGCTCTGTAATTTATGGTAGTAAAACATTATTAATTATTGCATAGTTTTAGCAGCCCTCCCCGTTCCCGTTCACAACAACGATGCTACTTTGGAAATCATGCAGTAGCGGCTTTAATCGAATCAACGCGAACTTTGTGTTCCTTAGTCCCCGTGCGCTTGCACGTCACCGACCTCCGGTCCCTTTCGGATCGGTGCTTCGGAGTGTGGAAATGCGCGCGATAGTTTCTAGGAAAGAAGCGTTTAATAAATAAGAGCTGCTCCCCGATTAAAAGCGTTACAACGTTTAATTTGAAACATTTTCAACCGGCAACACAATATTGATCGCGAACGGTAGATATTCTCTCCCTTCTCGGCTTAGCGCTGCGCTAGCTATGCCGGTCCTTAACAGCTAAGGTATCGTAAGCTACCTATGACGGTACAGCAGCCAGACCCAGTTGATCTTCGGACTATTGCGCCCACTACGGCAACGGCTGGTTGGCTGGCTGGCACGGTTCTTTCGTAAGCTAGCGCAGCGCTTTCGGAGAGTGTGCGGTTGCTAATTAAATTTGTTTGCGTTTCTAATATCTGTTATTAGTTATATGTTCCATTCAAATTGCGCACTCGCAACTGCAAACTGATGAAATCCGGTTGAATGGTCGCACTGTAATCGTCTACTGTAGGATGCTTATCCTGCGGGATCAGTCCGATCCCACCTTTTCTCATCCGGCAAATGGTACACAATGATATACGACACAGAGCAATCAACCAATAGTGAAAACGTGCCGCTTGAGTCGCGGTAGACTGCTACTGATGTCGACTGGTGTGCGGTGTGCCCAAGTTGGTGGACACTGGAGCACGTGCCTCGCTATCTAGTTGATTTAGTTATCAAGCTAACGTTTATCAATTCCACAAAAATTTATTGAAGAATACAACCCGTAATGACTCAGATGAACCATAACTTGCTTAAAACATTTTTAATTTTTTACTTCTATGATTTCTAGTCTTTTCCCTTATTTCTACACTCAAATACTTTTTTAGATGGTTTATTTTATCGATTATTAAGGACCGGACAACTTAGGGACCATTCATTTATATCTCAATGCATTTGGGACCGGCCCGACATTCATCGCATAGTTTGTACATGGTTCCTCAGTTGCAACGTCGTTGAATAAGTTGAATAATCTAAAAAACAAACCGTTTAAAAAAGACTGTGGTGTACGTTACGGTTTTGTTTCTATTATTTGATACCATACCTACTGGATTGATTCAATTTTGTCAGCTTGACGTCTAGAATCATTCATTCGCAAAAGACACATGGTCGCATGGTAAAACCAAAAAAATCTAGTCAACGCAAAGAAACGACAAAAATGAAATTTTTCGAAATAATGTTATTGATAATGACTGAAATATATTGTATTTTGGATTTTTGGCTTTACAGTCAGTTTTATATCGAAAACGGCTTTTTTATACTACCTGACGTTTTGGTCTTCGGTTTTGGCCTATTTCAAAGGTAATATTGTCCTAATATTATCTTTGAAAAAGGTCAAAGCCGAAGACCAAAGCGTCAGGCAGTGTAAAAAAAGCCGTTTTCGACATAAACCCTTTCTAAATAATAGTGATGAAATTGGGGCAAAATTTGAACATAAATAAGATTGAATAACTATTTAGGTATTAAACTCTCTAACAACTTTCAACTCTAACTCTTTCAAAAACGAAAATTCAGGAAAATTCCGAAAAAAATGGCGCGAATATTCGCTTTTTTACTTTTGAGTAATTCCTGCTGAAACGGGGCCACTACTGACACAAGGTCTTCAAATATTTGTACTTTTGCGATTAATTGGTTGAAAATGGTTAAAAAATAATAATTACACTTTTGATACCTCGAAATAGTGGACCCCTCGTTCGCTAAGGGGCCTAATAGTCAGGCTTCATTCTCGTTTTTTTTTGCCCAGTAAAACAAAGAGAATTTTTTAATCGAGAAAAAAAATTGAATTTTAGACATTTTTATTTAAAGTTTAAACGTGAAAACCAAATCTATTCTTGCTTTTAATATATACGTTGTTATTTATTTCCATGTAAAAATCTACGAAAAAGAGACAAAATCGGAAGAAAATTTTTTTGGCCGATTTTCGGAAATTACGTTGTTTGAATTTCCTTTTCTATTTCATGCTAAAAGCGTTAACTCAACTCGTAGACTCATTTTTCAAAACTTTAAAAATGACCTAATTTTATGAATGTTTCTTGTAGCATTTCTTCTCAGCTTTCCAATTTGAGTTTTAAAATGAAAATCGGTTGGGGGGCTCATGGCGAAAACGTCGATTTTTTGCTAAAATCCAATATGGCGACCAAATCCAAGATGGCCGCCAAAAATTTTTTACTCCATTTGAAAGCCCTGTTTTTCTTTACCGAATCGGGCCATTTGTTAGTTGTTTCATGGCAAATTCATGAAATATCACATGATATAGATCTCAAGGTTTGCTCTAAAATCAACTTTTCTTGAAACTATTAAGCCCCTTGGCGAACGAGGGGTCCACTATTTCAAGGTATCAAAAGTAGAATTATTATTTTTTAACCATTTTCAATCAATTGAGGGCAAAAGTACGAGTATTTGAAGACCTTGTGTCAGTAGTGGCCCCGTTTCAGCGAGAATTACTCTTTTGCAGAAAAAGGACATCTAGAACAAAATGATTGACCTCAAATATTTTTATGAGTAATTTACATGCTTTATTTCAATTTTGCGATATATTTAAATTTGAAAAATATCTGGGTAGGGAGTTAGACATGAAAAATGAAAAAGAGAAATTGGACTATTTTTTACCTAACGCTCCTCCAGATTAATATCTATATATATAAAAGTGAGCGTGAGTTTGTTTGTATGTTCCACCATAACTCCAGAACGCCTTGACCGATCCCCATCAAACTTGGCACACATATTCCTTGATATGGCCATCCAGATACCACGTGGACAGAAAATTACCAATTTTCAACCCCCCCGTCCCCCTCAGTGGACTAGCATGGACATTGGCTCAACTCCCACCCCCCTCTCCTGTTTGTCCACGTGGACATTTTTTTTGCTTATGTCAAATTTAACAAAACTGAAATGCATTCTGCTAAATTTTATTTTCAACTTGATTTATGCAGTATTTATAGAAAAAGCTTACGTGAATGGAAGCTCCAGTCTAAAGGCCCCGACACAATGCATACGGATTTTCAGTTGTTGTGGAAATTTGAGTTTTTCCATTGATTTTCCGTCAATTTTCTGCAGCGTATTATAATCCGTATGCAAGGTCGAACCTTAATTCTTGTGATTTTGTCTACTGCAAATTATTATCGACTGCAATAAAGTCCGTTTCAGCTTGACTTTCGCTTGACGATTCATCTCTGTCCAGAGTATATTTGTCTAACCAAAGCACCTCAGTTTGGCCGTCTACTTCAATACAACACAAGATCTTTCCGATGCGATGTGATTTATAAAATTTTCTGCAGTCGAATCCTTTTGGAAATACGTTGCCCATGGATGCCCTTGCATTTGATTTTGAGGCAAACTACAATCCACATTTGGTGCAAGCGCGACCTAAATGATAAATGAGGTACGTGACTGGTGAATATTCGTGGATTCTTTTGTTACCTTTATCATTTTCAAAAGAGGGTAAGGATTGTAAAACAATAATAATATCTTTATTACTGCATTACATCAAATGTCAGGTTCGATAATCAACAGCTATGTGTACTAACGCAGGCTTAATCTTTTCGATAAGATTTATACCAGATATGTGCCCTCGTAATGATCGGTTATGTGCTTAGGTCAACATATGCCTCAGAAGATAAATCTTTATTTGAGCTCAAAAACAATCACTGATCAATGGTTAATGCTAATACATATGTAGAATCAATTCAACATTGTTGTTTCTAATTTCTATTTTTTGTAGGAAAAAAAACTTGTCCACGTGGACGTTTTCCATACCCCCTCCCCCCCTTCCGTGGACAAGCGTGGACATTTTCAGACCCCCCACCCCCCTCTAAGCTGTCCACGTGGTATATGGATGGCTCCTAAGGGAATCAGCACTGGGGGGTTTTGATAAGAGGTGGACGAGGCCATAACTCCGAAATTCCTGGACGGTTCTTCACCAAACTTGACATACATGTTCCTTGACATAAAGGAATCAATACTAAAGGGGTTGACAAAAGGGGGGGGGTTCATAACAGGGGGAAAGCGCGAGTTCCGAAACGCCTGGACGGTTCTTCATCAAACTTGGCACGCATGTTCCTTGACATAAGGAAATCGGAATTGAAGAGGTTGACAATACGGGTGGTGGTTGATAACAGAGGGGGGGGGGGGGGATCGTAAAAGGGAGGCCCTAACTCCGAAACGCCTGGATGCTTCTTCATCAAACTTGGCATACTTGACATAAGGGAATCAGCATTGGGAGGTTGTCAAAAAAGTGGGCCCTAACAAGGGGCTAATTAAAAGGGATGCGTTTCTCTTGCATTTAAACCGATTGCAGTTGTGCAAATAACTTTAAGAAAAGAGGAGGTTCCACCGAAGAGGAATATACGGTAAAAAACACCTTTGTTTAGTTTCCATTAAAGTGATTTTCATAGAGCAAACCAATGCCTAATTAGCTACGTGACAGAAGAGGGAGCTGACTAAGAAAGAATCGACAAGTAGGGGAACGAAGAACGTGAATATGAATGTATGTTTCGCTATAGCTACGGAACTTCTGGACTGTTATTCATTAAACGTCGTTTATCAAACAAATGTTTTTTTTTGCCACAAAGGAATCAGCGCAGGGGGGTTGACAAAAGAGGGAGGTGATCTCTTACAAGGGGAAAGCAAGGTTCAAATGGGTAAAGGGGTACGTTTCTCTTGCAATTGGAACGATAGCAATTATACAAGTTACTGGATTTTTGAAAGGGGGGATAGGGTGGCCATTAACAAAGAGAAGTTTCAAATACGTTTTTTGTCGATTCAAAGGGATTATCGGGAAGAAATCAGATTTACAAGTAGCTCAGGAACAACATGAGGGAAACTGACAAAGGGAGTAGATACATTACCTTGGCAACCTTGGCCCGTTGTTATTTTCACTGTTTTTTTTTAATGATGTGACAGCTCTACTTAACGATAAATGTAAACTGGTATATGCTGACGACCTAAAAATATACGTCGCTGTGAAAAGCTTGGCCGACTGCTATGTTCTACAGTCTTTGTTGAAAAACTTTACCAATTGGTGCCAAGAAAATAGAATGACGCTCAGCATTAATAAATGTCTCGTAATTTCATTCCACCGTAAAGCCTGGTATCGACCTGAAAAGAAATGGGCAAAAAGATAGGCCAAGAAATGCTAAAGAAAAGATTTTCCGTTTGCGGTTTCTATACCGGTATGGACCTCACAAGAAATATTGTTTCATTTTCAGATGGCGCAGTTTTACATGCAAGTGAATTGAAACGTCACTTTTCCGTACGGAATAATATCCGGCGCAATTTTTACCACAAGAAAAAATGACAGATAATTGCTTACCTTGCAGTTGTCAAAATTTCTTCGGTAAATAGTAAGATTTTTTCTTGAGCTGTTTTCTTTTCAGCTGGATACTAGGCTTAAACAAAGCTGTGAAGTTTTCGAATTTGACTATCGTATTAATGATCAGATACTTCTGTATCTGTATCAAAGATCATGGAGTTTTGATTGAAATAAAGTTAACTTTTCGGAACCATCTCCTCAGCAATCATCGATAAAGCAAATAGACAACTGGGATTCATGTTCAAAATTGCCAAGGAGTTCGACGACACACACTGTCTTCGCTCATTATACTGTGCACATGTCCGATCTCACTTGGAAAATTCTGCAGTTGTTTGGTCACCTTATCGTGCAAACTGGATCAATCGGATAGAGGCTATCCAACGCAAGTTTGTTTGGTACGCCCTTAGGCATTTACGGTAGAATAACCCACAGAATCTTCCACCATATGAAGCTCGCTGTCAGTTGCTGGGATTGACAACCCTCGAAAAGAGAAGGAAGGTGTACAAGGCTGTTATGGCAGCTAAAATTCTCACGTCAAAAGTAGATAGTCCCACATTACTAGAACAATTACTGGCAAGGGTATTGCCCAGAAACCTTCGTCAACGTAGCGGATTTCTGCATATACCCATCAACTGTTCAGATTTCACGAAGAATTCTCCTATTCAATCGATGTGCGCAACCTTCAATGAGTTCTTCCATCTGTTCGAGTTCAACGAGTCGTCATCGGTGTTCAAACAAAAGCTGCTTAAGTTACTTAACTCATCTATTAGTTAGTAATATGTTCATTTTTGTTTATTGTGAATTGACCATTACGTTTTATTTTGTAAATTTGTATGTGCGATGCTTTATCATTAATTATTTTGTATGTGCGATGCTTTATCATTAATTATCTTTTGACTATTATTGTGAGCTTTTATAATACGAAATGCTAGTTAAACGATACTGGGTTTTGTGCCTATTCGAGAATGACTCCACAATCGTTTTTTTAATCAACTCGATACAAGTACGCATAGCATATGGAAATTGAGGAAATGTCAAGTATAAATTTTTCCATCTTACAGATGCTTGGTGAAACAGAAAAAATCCTCTCTTGGCCTTCCAGAGCTTCCGGAATATCCGCTAAATTTTTGTGAAATTTATGTGAAGTCTTCTCATAGTCTCAAAATTCATGTTAAAGTCCCTAAGGCTTATGATTTAGCATAATATAAGTAAAGCAAACAATCCGTGCTATTGAGAAGCCAACATGTGATTCTCCGACAAATCCAGAACATCCGTAAAAGTAGTCAACGAACGAAAATTGTTCTTTAGTTCGGGATTATTTTAATTCAACCTCGAAATGAACAATGTGAAATAGGATTATAAATTCAGCGGTTTGTCACAAGTAGGTGAAAATTTTTAATGACGTTCCGATTTGTTCATCTACACATATAAAAATGAATTTCTGTCTGTCTATCTGTCTGGCTGTCTTTCTGTCTGTCTGAATGTTCCTTATAGACTCGGAAACTACAGAACCGATCTGCGTGAAAATTTAAATACAGGGGTTTTTGGGGCCGGGGAAGGCTCTTATGATGGTAAGAGACCCCTCTCCCCCTAATAGGGGGGCTCCCATACAAATGAAACACAAATTTCTGCATAACTCGAGAACTAATCAAACAAATGGAACAAAATTTGGCATGTGAAGGTTTTTGAAGGTAAGATTTTTTTTCTATGGTGAATTAGGACCTCTCCCCATTTTAGGAAGAAGGGTTCCCATACAAATGAAATACAACTTTCCTCATAACTCGAAAACTAATCAAGAAAATGGAACCAAATTTGGTATGTGGGCGAATTATGGCGAATTATGACCCCTTCCCTCTTTAGGGGTATATCACTTAGAGAGTCAACTATTATATGCCCTACAACTTCTTAGAAGACACCACGGTCGGATCTGTTCAAAATCGCTCAAAATTCGAGTTTTGCCTATTTAGCTAATTTAGTTCGAAAACAGACACTGATGAAGCCTGCAAGTCGTAGGCGAAATACGTATCTGTCAAGAATCAGGGAATCAAAAATCACGAACGCACGAGAGACAAAGATATTGTCCCTACTTCAAAATGTTGCGACAATGTAACTTGAAAGTTTGTCACTATTGCATGAAAGTTAGGACAAAGACAAGTTATCGTAGCTGTTTATCGTGGATACAGGTTTCATGACAACTATGTCGTTGCCAGCGAAAAAGACACACTACTGTATGCAATACGTGTTGTACGCAACAAAAGCAGTCCTAATAATGTCACACAGTGTCGGCAGCGGCAGTGTTTGGTAGTTACCAAGGTAACGTTGGTAACTTTTGTACGGCAGACTTTAAGTCAAAGCAAGCTAGTCTTTTTCTTAGGGTTTTTGCTGTTTGTCCCTTTTGTTCAAGTTGCTGATAAAGTATTGTCTTTAACCAGCCGACTGGCGACAAAGACATATTTTATTGAACACCTGCATCACCAACAACAAGCGCTTGTTAGAACGAGTGTGTATCAAAATATATTGTCATCGAAAGTTGTCCTGCTTGCTGGTGTGAAGGGACAATCATTTGTCCTATTAAGGGTAAGCGGGGCAAGACCGCCCGCCTAAGCAAAACCACCTGTATAAAAAAAAGTTGTAGCTCAATTTCTAATTTATCTGCTTTAAATGAACAATTGATCTATTACCTACATATAAAAAATAAAAACATAAATATCTGTAATGATTTTCTATTTTTTATTGCGATTTGGAAACACGTCCAAAAAATAGAGTATTTTTTCCATGCGGGGTGAAACACGCCCACTAACGGGGTAAAACCGCCATAGCATATAACTTTAACAATATTCAACCGATTTGAATGAAACTGGTGGCATTGGATTCGTGAATTTATCTAATTTAAACAAATTGGATCAGTTTGCTATCAAACAATACATAGTTCCCCGAGATTCGCAAGTTCGAAAGAGTGTCCGGCAACCACTCGTATTGGAAGAATATCAGTAATATAGGTACCGACAGTCTTGAAATTGATACCGTGTAGTTTCCTTAGACAACAAGATGGATCGGGTTAGGCATCCTGGAGTCAATCTTTAAGGACTAGAGAGGATCTAAGATAAAATATAACAATATGGGTATTAAAGTTCCTGCAATTGATCCGGTAGGTCGTTTTTTGACATTTCAAATTGTTCTGATTGATAAAGCAGATATATATTACTTTTCCATTGCTAAGATAATTTGCTATATTTTCATAAAAAATATTTTTATTCTATGTTATTTGTCCCAAGAGGGAGGAATTATTAAAAAAAAGCTATATCCGAGAAAACAAGAAAATGTCCATAGCGCCCGCAGGGAAAATTGACGATTTAGATTTTTCCAAACAGTCCACCAGCTATAAACTAAGCACATTTATATTGTTTTATGTAAATCTGAGATCCTTTGGTCCAAACTATGCAATTATTTTAAAAATCTCCTTCTCGCACTAGCATTATACACGACGGTCTTGCGTCGTTCGTTGTGGGCGGTTTAACCCCCAAATGACCCATTAACACATTTCACTATTTATTTCAACAAAACTGCATGAACAGTTACCTAATTTAGGTACTGTCGGATGAAGACAGGATCAGAGAAGCGATGTGGGTTGGATTTACTGAAAGTTTTAACGTTTTGAATAAAATAAACCCTAAGTTCTGCGGGAACAAAGTTATAAAAAACGAAACGATTATAACGAAAAATCTATTTTTATTTATTTCTCCGATAGTTTATACGATATTGCTGTACAAGGTATTGTAAAATATTGCGTACGCATTCAGTAATATGACTGTCATCAACATTTAACACCAATTTGAGCAAGGCCCTGTAAAACCATGATGGGCGGTTTTACCCCGGCGGGCGTTGTTACCCCCGTTTACCCTTATTTTGTTATCGTGATACATTCTGGTTGCTACGTATGTTTGTTTTATAGACAGAGAATAACTGGCTTATCGCTCTTCGTTTTTGTCGGTTATTACTGCGTATGAAAAATGATATTTTGATTCCCAGTCAAGAATAAATATACATAGTTTTCTTTTTAATTTAATTTCAAGTTTCGTGTTCTACTAAGCCTATATTTGTTTTTACTTTAAATTGAACTTTATATTGGACTTAAAATTATAGTTAAAATTCAACTTGGCATCAGAGATGAGAGTGAATTTAAAATTAATCGGCGTTTTAAATTGATCACGCAATTTTACTTGACTGGGCGAACATGAAATTGGATGAAATTGGATTTGAAATTGAACTTCACTTGTATGCAATTATTTATTTAACGTAAAAATACTGGACGAACATATTAAATTCTCCAGACTTACAGCATTCGTCAGACTTTCGGACTTCAGATTTGTTTTAAAATAAAAGTTTTCAGAGAATGTGGAGCATGTGCCACAATGTGCCCCAACCTGAGCAGCCCAGTGTAGATAGCTAAAAATACTACCAATTGACCGTAAACGCAAATAATATGTCTAGTTTTTTCCTTTCTAATGTGAGGTGTTCCAAAACAGCACTTAAATAATGTAAAATTAAATTTTTACTAATTGTCAAAAAATGTCAAATTTCAAAGCGAATCTGAAAAGTTTGTTTCATATTGTTCCATAAGGTTGCGTGCACCGCGTCAGATGTTGAATTTTTGATGGGTACTAGAAACAAAGAGCTTATTTTTCAACATCTAACAGGCAAGAAGGTTGGACTGCTCATAAATATTCTTCACTGCGAAAAACACGTGTCGCATAGTTATTTTTTCCTGTGTCGTCGTCTTGTGTTTGATAACAATTAGTGTTACATAAAAATGATAATGAACTATTTCACCTGTTCGATACCGTTCTTGGTTCTTTGCAGGTGAATGATTTTTTTTTACATTCGCAATGATCCTTAGAAACTTTCGCAGATTTTTTATACGCTCACATTTGTGTCTGTATTTCGATCACCCAACTATCTTTCCATGAACAAAGAGCACTGTGGAATGAGCAGAACCAATTAGGCTCACGCACCGGCAGAAAGGCTATGTAATTTACAATAAGTGTCCGGCCCCAATGGCTGCGGGCTTTCTGGCGCAGCCTTGCCTTCGCGCATTGTTGACACGTAGAATGGAAAAATTGCTTTAAGAACAGGCCACGGTCTGCGGGAAGACATCCGAGCGGTGGCCATCTCTCACTAATCGATTCTTCTCGTCGGCTTTAGGCACTAAATATGACGACAAAAAGGTACAACAAAGAAAACGGCTGAGGGACTTGTATGTTTCACTGACAGGCACTCACAATAGGGAATCGTGGCATAAATTTTGGTTTTATCGACGCCGAAGCGTAACACCGGTGGCAGTCTGTCACATTCATATGCATGATAATAGCTATTATACTTTGCATACTTCTCAATATCCTCAGCCGAGTGGGATGCTCGAATCAAACGTCTCGAAAACTGGTTTTCTGTCGGGATATTTAGCTAATGATAAAATTGATGAAATGGTAAATGGATACATTAAATAAAACTTTCTCGAGTGTTCTTTGCCAGGAAAAAAGCGAAGCTCCATCCTGTATCCGAATGTAGTTAAATCAACACATTCGAGTAGACTGAAGGTCGTCTGCTTGAGACGCTTACGGGGCCCACATGCGACCACTGCGATCAACTCCTCATCGACGTTTGTAGAGCTCTTTGGAAGCTGCAGAGTCGGCCATCCGGCCCCTCATCGTCGGTGAGGCACTGCATTGTGTGGGAAATAAATTCCGTATTAATTTATGGAGCGAATATTACCAACATGATATTGCCATAAATCTCGCTTTGAGATATGCCCAAGTCGGCTTTAATTACACTTTTGCTCGGACCCGTGGGGATGCAGTTCCTTTCCGTGTGTCCGACTGCGATAAAAAAAGGGTTTTACAAAGTGCGAGCGAAAAAGTGCTTACGGAAGAACACGCAAGCTTTCAGCAAAAGGAATGTGCGGCTCGCGTGATTTACCATTGGATGAATTATGAGAATTTTTTCCGCTGCTGTCTGCAATGGCCCGTGATTTGCGTGCGGACGCAAACAAACAAAAGCTCTCCGCCCGATTATCCAGGCAAATTAATCATATCTAATAGCACAGTCCATGCGTACACACGATCATCAACACTTTACGCATTTTCCATACAGTATCATCAAACATCCGCCTTCCGACAAGCCATTCAATGCAAATCGCCGCCCGTCTGTGCCGTAATCGAAACTAATCTTGCTGAAAGTATCTCATTCGTCGGCTGAAATCGACGATAAATACGATATTCCGTACTCTGAGCAGGAAATTTGAATCGTTATTAATTACTATTATCGGACACCGTGCTACTACTTTCCAGCTGATTGCGGGTCGTGATCTCTGACTCACCCTAGGGCCCTAGGCGCGCTCAGTAGTGGCGAGATCAATCAACCAACCAAGCTCTAATGGATTGGAACCCGTAATCACAATCATTATGCACAACTCTCGTTGTTGATACCTTTCGATCTTAACACCTTCCCCCTGCTTTCAGCGTCAACGTCATCAGTGCGTTGTGCAAAACCGTCTCAAAGTAATAGTTAATCGAAAAATATACCAATTACCGATTAAGGTATTAAAAGTAGCAATAGCAGACAAAGCGCCGCCCGTTTGGACCTCTCCGCGAAAGGCACCGCCGCCACGCTGTGGTTCGTTAGATCGTTCACAAATGCTAACTCGATTTAATGCGTATCGATCAACGTCCCATTTGATGTATGCAATTTGCTTATTAAATCACCGCCGGCGATCGGTCGGGTTCGTCGCCGAGGTGCACTTTACTAGTGCGCTCCGATTTGCGTTTTTTTAATGCTTGTAATATGGCCGCCAACTGCCTAACTGCCAATTGGTATTTTGCAAGCAAAATTTACTGTTGCATTTTGTACAGTAGCATGTAGCATGTAGCGGTTTAGTGACTTAACCGTCTGTTCATAAACAGTTTCAATTGTTACCCTTGTTAAGCAAACAAAGGCCTGAGTACCGCTATGGTGATTAATTTCAGACTTAAAATCGATAAGTAGGAACAATTTACATTTTTAGCATAACAAGGAACTTACGGCAGAGGTTGATAGATAAGTACCTTGGGGTCCAGGCTCACCATTTCATATTGAATTCCGGAGGGGATTGTTTAGAGGACCTCAATTTTCATCAACAAAATGACCGTATTCTATTATGCTCAACTCGGGGAAGGGAAGGGATGGTTGTTAATTTACTTATTTATTTAACTGGGACTAAAAAAACTGAAAAGGAATAAAAACAAAATTCAAAACATTCAAACAAATGTAATCACAATGATAAGAATGAAAAATTAGAAATTTTTTGTGTAAATCGTGAGAGAAGGAACCCAGAATTGAAATAAATTCTGCTAAAAAAGTTACGTAATTTGCGTACGAGCAAGTCACTCTTCACGCGAAAAATGCAGGTCACAAATAAAACCTTAAAACCTTGAAATATGCGTAAATAACCCTATTAAGGGTGGCAGTTGCTGGTCAATATCAATGTTTGACGCTGTTTTCAAATCCGAGATGGTTGGATGATGGTTTAACATTGTGACAAGACATTAGGCATATGGATATGGATACATCATAAGGATGAAAGATAAGGAATATTTTTAATGACGATTTAAAGATCAAGTTTGTAAAACTATTCAGGGAACTTAAAGATTCTCCGCAACCGTCACATAGCCCAAGTAACAATTTGGGTTTTATTACACTCTTATGATGGCATTTAAAACCAAAATTGGTCATTAAAACCTCCATAAAAGTACAATAAACTCACATTGTTGCTTGGAAGTAGCTAAAAATGCCTTTTTTTGCCTAGTGGCCCACCAGGTCAGCTGTTGTTTCTCCCGTCCACTGTCCGCCACTTGGTCATTTAGGTCTCCAAAGTCCAAAGTTGGTGGATCCACAGCTTGTCCAACATTCTCAAACGTTATTCTGTTACTTTTGGCAGCTCCATCTTGTTCACCATTCAATAGTACATCGAAACGTTGTTTCCAACGTATGACCACTTCTAATCTACCGGTAACCAGCTTCCCCTCTTTTCATTGCACATAACTGGACTTTTCGTTCACTCAATTTTCGAATTCTGCTAAGACGCTCAAAAACAAACTTTAGTTGTATTATATACTGCTTATGTGCTTTCACAACAGCGCAATGTTGCTTTAGATTAAACCAGAATAATTTTGCTTTGTTTTGTTATTTGCTTATTGCTAGGAAATTTAATTTTGTTTATGATTTTACTTGAAAAATAGGGAATTGTTTGTTTCAAAACGCTATATCTCGAGAACCGGACGGAACACCTCGTAGTTTTGAGTGATTCTAATGTAGAAAAGTCTGAGGAACACGAAGGTGTTGAAATTTTTGAGATCAAATTGTACTCATTGAGAGACACATTCAAATTTATTTTTCAGATGGAAAATAAAAGTATTTGGCAGCACTGCTGCAAAAAACTAATATTTCTGTCGGATTCCTCAGGCAATTTCCCATGAAAATACAGAACAAAGTTTTTTTCTAAATTGAATATGTACGAAGATATAAGCAAAAGAAAATAAGCGAATTTGACGAAAATGATGCTTTTCCTAATAAAAGGGGGCGTTCCCAAAAATCGAGGGAAAGTCCAATCAGCACCAAACTTGGGATTTTTGCTTCTTGACCCAAAACTAATAATCTGGCCGAGTTTGGTGAAAATCCGAGAAGGTCGATTACAAGTTTGTACTTTTTCTCGGTCACTTGACGTGGAATGGCCCAAATGAGATTTCTAATTGTTGGGTACTACAGATAGCCATTCCTCTGGCTGCAGCAATAATGATTAGACTCAGGCTATTGTCGTTCGTGGTAGAAAGGAGACTTTCTCTACCAGTACCGGGGGGAAAGATATCTTCGCCTCCGACCTGTACAATTGTAGTAATCAAGACGTATCGTTAAATGGGTACTCACCATATTTCCTTTAAAGAAGTTCATAGAACTTCTTCTAGACGTCATCGGGTTTGTCATATTCCAGTGCGTACACATTTATCAGGATGAAGTTAAAGAATTTGCTCTTAATTTGCAACATGCATAGGTGGTCATTAATGGACAACGCTTGGAAATCTCATATTCGATTTGTGTACGCCTGAATTCATGCAATATGCTGCTCATTCTTTGCTGTTTCTAGTACAGATGTAATGAACTCAGCATTGCCAACCTGAAATCAGCAGTTCCAGCGAATCACAATCCTTCGTAACCAGCGTCGCAATCCTTCGGCACTGATATTCATGAATGAATGACTTTGAAGGGTAGTAAACTGAGAAAGACAAACACTGTCAGCAGTTCAGTAGTCATGTCCACTGGGATGGACAAAAGAATACTACTCGGAATTAAACTTTAATCGGGTGAGCTGAATGCGTTTTATATTCGCCTTCATGCAGGACTGTCAATTTTTTCAAGCACTGTTTTTGGACCTCTGCGTTTTATTTGTTTTCCGTGTGATACGAATCCGACTTTATTTCCGCCACTATATTAGCTGGGATATTTGACTGTCGTGCCCGCAGTAGGATCCATTGCGCAAAATTCACGTTCTCCCGTCTTCGGCCATCGCCTTTCCTGAATGTATTTAAAAGCAAAGCCTAGGTACTACATTCCGTTATCGAAACTTTACCTTCTGTTTTTATACGACAGACTTCGCAGCCAGCTTTTAGAGTGCAGGACAATTGCAGGGCCAGTTGCTACGATCCTATTGACTCTAACAGCCTCTCCCAGTCGAGATTCGAACATACGACGACTGGCTTACTAGGCCAGCGTCATACTTCGAAGCCAACTGGGAGGTCAGAATGTATTTACGGTGCTATAATGCTGCTACCTAATTAGTAACCATGTGAACGTTCACTAAGCAGCCATGAAGCGCCAACACGTGGCCTTACCTAGAAATACACCAATTTGTATAATTGAGTAGCAAAGCTAGAAGGTGCCGGGCCGTGTGGTTTTCAGTTTCTGATCTTACAACTGTAGTCTTAAGCAACCATTGAACCATAGGAAAACGAGGGTCCGGAGTATCAAAGCAAAGCAAAGCCTGGGTACTACACCCTCGCCCAGCCGAGATTCGAACGCACGACGGCTTGTTAGGGTTTAGAGTATCACTTAACCTATGTTAGCAAACTAGATGCTCCCAACGATTGAACTCTAAATATATTATACTAGTTGAGCCCGAATCTTATGATCCGAAAAATATAAATGTCTTTTCAGAATTCAAAAAAACTGCGGATACATTCCATTGGTCAGTGTTTGCGAAGATGTTCAATCTTTGTATCAGTTCTTTGAGTTTCTCTATTGCATAATATGTATAGCTCTAAGATGTTGTACATAAAAGTCATAGCCGGAAACTGAAACAAATAGTTTTATGCTCGCATTGGATTATATTTACCTGAATAAAAACATTATCTCCACTATGCTGATTATATAGGTGGGCAAAATGGCTCTTTTGTGTCCACTGTCTGCTGCGAACCGATTCATATGGTCAGTGTTAGGTCAGACAGAACCGAGTGACAAAATTCTGACTTCGAAATCATCTTCTAACTCAGGCTGTTCGCAATATTCATGTAGTCTGATTAGAGTAAAATGTGGCTTAGAAAGTTCTTGATCGTTTGCTGTCATTAACTCATTTTGTAAAATTTTGCGACTTGGTTCGGTCTAATTTAACACCGACTATATGATATCACGCGATAGTTGAGCAGGCGAGTCGAGCAGTCGAATCAAGCAATCGAGTCAAGCAGTTGGGTCGAGCAGTCTAATCGAGCGATTTAGTCGAGCAGCTGAATCAAACAGTCGAGTCGAGCAGTCAAGTCGAGCAGTCCAGTCGAGCAGTTGAATCGAGTAGTCTAGTCGTGCAGTCAGGTCTAGCGGTTCAGACGAGTAGTTAAATCGAACAGTTGAGTCTAGTAGTCCAGTCAAGCTGTTGAGTAAAGCAGTTGAGTCGAGTCTAGTCTAGTTGAGCAGTTGGGTCAAGCGGTTCAGTGGAGCAGTTAAGTTGAACAGCTGAGTTGAACAGTTGAGTCGAGCAGTCTAGTCGAGCAGATGAATCAAACTGTTGAATCAAACAGGTAAGACAAGCAGTTGACTCGTCCAGTTCAGTCGAGCAGATGAATAAAGCTGTTAAGTCAAGCAATCCAGTCGAGCAATCCAGCCGAGCAGTCCAGTCGAACAGTTTAATCGAGCAGTTCAGTCGAGTAGTCGAGTCGAGCAGTTGAGTCAAGTAGTCCAGTCGAGCAGTGGAATCAAACAGTTGAATCGAGCAGTTGAGTCGAGCATCGAATCGAATGGTTAAGTCAAGCAGTCGAGCAAATGAATCAAACCGTTCAGTCAAGCAGTCGAATCGAACAGTTCAGTAGAGCAGTCCAATCGTGCAGTTAAGTCGAGCAGTTCAGTCGAGCAGTTCAGTCGAACAGTTTAATCAAGCAGTCGAGTAGTGCAGTCGAGCAGTTGAGTCGAGTAGTCCAGTCGAGCAGTGGAACCATACAGTTGAATCGAGCAGTTGAATCGAACAGTTAAGTCAAGAGTCGAACAGTCTAGTCGAGCACATGAATCAAACTGTGCAGTCAAGCAGTCCAGTCGAACAGTCGAATCTAACAGTCCATTCGAGCAGTTCAATCGTGCAATTAAGTCGTGCTGTCCATTCGAACAGTTTAATCGAGCAGTTCAGTCAAGTAATCCAGTCGAGCAGTTGAGTCGAGTAGTCCAGTCGAACAGTTTAACCAAGCAGTTGAGTCGAGTAGTAAGTCAATCAAATGTGTCAAGCAGTCGAATCGAGTAGTTAAGTCGAGTAATCCACTCGAGCAGTTAAATCGAGCTGTTCAGTCGAGCACTCAAGTCGATCTGTCCAATCAAGCAGTTGAGTCGAGCAGTCGAATCGAACAGTTTTGTTCAGTCGAGCAGTTCAGTCGAGCAATCAAATCGAGCAGTCTAATCGACCAGTCCAGTTGAGTAGTCTAGGCAATCAGTTGAGCAATCGAGCAGTCCAGTAGTCGACCAGTGAGGTGAATGAGAATACAACCTATTGCTAGTTACCGATAAGCCTCTTATAACGTTATGTCCGAGACCTGCACTCAAAAAAATCGACACGTCGCATCCACGTGAAAAATCATGTAAAATTCTGTACAGCAACTTACGTGAACTTCATGTACTAGTTAATGGGAAAATTGATAAAAATTACCGGGATTGCACGTAAACTGGTTAGTGTGAGTGCGAGTTACCAACAATTCACGTGAATGTTACATGAAAAGTGTGATGGATGAGAATTACCTATGTTTTCACGTAAACTTGAAGTGCTGATTTTTTTGAGTGTGGTTTATATTACAGACAAGCCTCTAATATAAATAGATAGGTAGCATTTGATACGGGAGGTCCACGCTTTCTTCCTTCCCCTTAAGGGGGACCCTACTCTGGAAAATCGGAAAAATCGAATTTTATTTTTTTACATTTCCGAGAGGCGAAATGCCGTGCGAAAAGCATTTTTTGATATCTCATCGCCTCGAAAAGGTGCGGCAAAAATTGTGAGGTTACCTCAAAGGAAGTGCATCGCTGTACGAAATTTTAAACGCATTTTTCTTGAAACCACGTTTTTTTCTGCTGGCGGGACGTATTTCTCAAAATCTAGTGGTCCGATTTGGCTGGAATTTTTTACCAGCATGTAGAAATGAATTTTCTGAATTGTTACGTAGCCTTTTTTTGATATTTTAATTTTTCAAATTTTCATGAGCTCTCAATTAGTGATTAGGATCCAAAACTGGAAAATATATCTTAAAATATGCCTGAGCAATAACTAAAATGCCCCAACACTTCGGCCATTACAAATATTTAAGCAAGTTTTTGTCCCACCGATGTTGGGCCACTGAAGGGGGGGGGTGAAAAAAACAAAGAGAATTTTTTAATCGAGCAAAAAAATATGGATTTTAGGCATTTTTACTTAAAGTTTGAACGTGAATATCAAATCTATTCTTGCTTTTAATAAATACGTTGTTATTCTTCATGCAAAAATCTACGAACAAAAAGACAAAAACGAAAGAAAATTATTTTGACCGAGTTTCGGAAATTCCACTATTTGAACTTCTATTTATATTTCGTGCTAGAAGCGTTAACTCAACTCGTACACTCATTTTTCGAGTTTTTCAGGCTATAGAGCCCACAGACAATTGATTTTATAAAATTAACCTCATATCCTACAAATTATTTTTTTGCCCCCCGATTTTTCAAGCCAACAATAACAAAAACTTTTAAAATGATTTGCAATGGCCTAACTTCAATTTCACAATCCGAATTTTTTACCAAAATCCATTATTTTTCGACCTTCCAGAGTAGACTCCCCCCTTAATTTCAAAGAGCCGAGGGAAATTAAGTATTATTTCTGATTCCACTTTATTTCTTGGAATACTCTCTGCGGTACATGCTGCGCAATTGGCTTGGTCGTTGACAAGAAAAATGATTGATTCAAGTAATTGTCATTGCCCAGTTTTCACGAATTGGCTGCGTTAGTATGAGATAAGAGATGAGATTGGGTTAGAGATTAAGTTTGTTTCCTTTCCGTTTCAGAATTGCACCATAATATTTCGAGCTAAAATATCGCATAAAACTATTCGAAGCTCTCAAAGAACGAAGCAAGCAAAAACAGGAATCTTTACGGAGATCCAAATACGGGGATCTTTTCTTGAATAATTCTGCCGTCTATGCATTTGGCAAGCAAAGACTTTAGTGAATTTGTTAATTTAGTTGTTAAGTTGTTAAATAAGTCAGAAGAGACTTCTCCTCTGGGGGTTCGAGACGGAGAAAGTCGAGGCATATTTTGTGTCTAAAAATAACTCAGTTTTGGTGGATTTTGAAGTACGTCGCTTAATAAAAAGGGGCGGTACACAACTTCTTAAGCGTTGCTTCAATGACCCTCCCTTACCTAATTTTCCTCTTTTTCCTCTTCACGCCTCGTTCACGTTCTATTTGTAACTCTATCTATATCTATGTTTTATTACTTTATGCTACCGTCGTAGGTTAGATGTGAAAAAGCTACCGTTATGACAATTAAAAATATTGCCAAGAAAATAAAATGTCAACATTGAAGTAAAGTAATGACACAGAAATCTCGTATTAAATTAAATAAACGGTAACCCTTTAGCGCCCGAGTTTTTACTTAGTTTACAAAGGTTTTTTGACATTCGCACGAATTAAATCTTTTAAAATAACGTTATTTATCAAACGATGTATTTGTATGGATAGATTAGCCTATAATTGAAAGGTATGAATGTATGATAATTTATAAAATTGAAGTAATTCTTTATACTTGATGGGGATTTAGAGAAATAGAGAAATAAGGCACTTAGAGGGTAAAATTAAATTAAAGTCATTAGAGGCAACTCAATTGAAGTTACAATGTATCATAATAATTAGAAAAACCACTCAACTACGTGTTGCAAAAGTTATATACAATCATACAAGTGATAGTAATAAAAACAATAATAATTATTATTATTTCATTTATAATAATTGACAATTACAATCATAGACATAATTGAATTTATTCTATTACGCGCTATCAATTTTAAATTAAATCGCAACTGGCTGCGGTTGTTATGAACAGGTATAATTTCTTCAAATAGAAAAATCCGGCGCAGGATGGTCGCTGTCTTCTGCGCCCCTTCGGCATCGCTCCCAATTGAAAGAGTGTAAATAAATCGTTGGCGTGAGATACGATACACCTGCGATTGAAAACAGCTCAATTCACCGAGTGCAAGCAATTTATCGCTTCCGAAGCATAAATCAAATTATCTTGTATAATGATCACTAATAACGGCCTGTAACGGGTACAAAAGCAAATATTGATTGACCCGTAGGGTCATCGGCGCACGCCTACGGTTAACCATGCACCCATGGATATTGAATTTGCAATCACTGACGTCGTCTTTACCACCGTTTAGTGGCCAGTAGCCAGAAAAGCGCTACTAAATCCTTGCTTGCCGTTCAGCTGGTCGGTCGTTGCTTGAGTAAACAATTCAATTCATAAGTCAGCTGCTGGTTCGGTTCACGACTGCCAACCGTCAGCCGTCGGCCCCGTTGGCTGGGTCGGGTTCAGGTCAAAGCCCGGCTGGTGGTGGTCATATTTTTTCGTGAATCGAACTCAAAAACAAATTAACCACCAAACGCGCGGTGGTGCTTCCAGGCCGCGACCGCGACCGCAAGCGCAACCGTGGCCTTGTCCGGCGGGGATTCCGAATAGGAATCCCAAGAGGAATAATCGTTTCCTTTTTATCACAAAACTTAATTAAAAACGATAATTTATTTAATTGTTTCTCGATTATGTTCCTTTCTTTCGGATCGATCAGACACCGCTCCGAGTAGGTAGTAGCGGATCAAATGTGCCAGCCCAGCGAGTAGCTCGAATGCTGCCGCGTACGATATGAGTACGAGCTGGAATCACTAATTTTCGATTATGCGCCGCCAGCCGAAAATTTTATAGTTGTGCACTAAAATTACCCCAAAAGAAATGGACCTGACGGTGAGTCTGGTTTATTTTCGCGAGCCAAAAGGGCTATCGGTGTGTGCTGAAACGTTGAACGAATGCCCACTTGCATCTGACACCGTTTCGGAAATATTCATAAGCTCCTTATGGAAAACTTGTTATAAAATGGGATTCGATTTAATTGAGATATAATCGATTGACAGGTTAACGATTATGAACGAAATTCATTGCGAACCGGTTCGCCGTTCCGTATGGCAGAGGCACGGAGGTGCATTTACCTATTGAAATCGACAAGAGTTCCTTACCATCAATGGGCTGTGAGATAGGATTTAGTTTTTCTTCCTGCTTCGATGGCGCTTTCTCATTGGTTTTCACAATGATTAATGAACTTAATCATTAAATGATTATCCCAGAGTTAAAATTAGATGAAGCAGATAGCTTTGAGAACGTAGCTCTGTCTCGTGTCAATATTGCATGCAGGAGATGTGAACTTTCAAATTCCGGAAACAGCTTCTGGCACCGCTTGAAAATCATGTCGAAAGTCCGTTGAAACGCTGCACCGGTTGACGCTCCATTAGTAATCCATCAATCATAGAAAACCGGAGCCTATGATTTAGATATGACGCTCTGGATACGAAAATAAATAATAACAGGAAGTAATCCCATTCGAGAGGCGCATTTTACCCGTTCTAATCATTTCGTGTATTATGGAGAAACCACGTGACTTCTCGAGGGCGTTGGGGATTTTTTCGACTTTTCAACGTTTGCGTTTGTTTTTTTTTCTCTCAATATTTTCAGAACTCAAAGTCATCGCAATATCATTATCGAAATGGAAAGAAAACACCCCGTCATGTCGTTAACATTACGAGCTCCGGCTAATTAAATAGTCTTGTTTCGAATTTGATGAAAGGTTTTAACGAGATTTCGGCTCGTCTCCGGTCGGTCGATCCGTGGCAAGATCGCGTGCTGCTGGAGCCGCTTTGAAGGAAAGTTCTCGCCCGAAGCGCGATCGTTCGGGACCGTTCGGCGAAGCACGCGTAATTAAAACCGACTAAACATATCTTAAACGAGATTTATTGCGGTATCATGTTGGTAATATTCCACCAATAAATAAATATTGAATTTATTCCACTCAGCCAGCCAGCCAGTGCAGTGCTTCGAGATGCGCTTTTAACGAGCGGAGCTTTCTTCGCGCCCCATTATGGATTGCGGCACGTGAGATTACCGTGGTTGCGGTCGACACACCCGGAGAAGCAGAGGCGTGCATTACTGATATCTATATATTACTGACAGCGCTTATCCGGAGATCCTTCGCGTGTTCCTCGCACCTCGTTGTCGCTCGTTCAATTCCAGACCGTATTTACACTTATTATTGTTATATATCGACACCTTTGCGTTCGTTGTTGGAACCGTTCCCGCCAGGGCTGATCATTGGCCACATTCTACTCTAAAGAATATGCTTTGAAATATATGGTTTGCTCAAAATTATGCCATTTTGATAATTTAAGTTAACATTATTCGAATGATTAAAGTAAAATATATTTTTGAAATATTTACGCTCCTCGGCGCGGTAGGAAATAAATGTCGTAGTTCAACGCTAGTGGAAAGGCATTGAGCCCCCACAGAGGTGCTAGGTCGGCAGTGACTTTGATTGAGGCCTGAGCGCGAACCTCGCGGTCAGCGTTCAACCTCCCCTGTCAGCCGACCAGTAGTTGGTGTAGTTTTGATTCATGAGGTAGTGCCTTTTCGGAGGGTTATCAAGGAATTGATCTTTGCCACCATGCTGACGTTGACCGAAAACGTGGAATTTTGCATCTGTTATGCAGTACCGAAGCCATTTGGCCATAATTATCCCACTATGTTACGCACTTCTGAACTAAAGCGTTTATTACATCTCGGAAAAAGTGGTTAAATTTCAAGTACTAACAATAAAATTGACAGCGTGTCAAGTATATTTACTCAATCTAATCAATCACTTGACCAGAGCTACGGTACTGAATCCACCATAAACCACGCACGCATTCCGTTTACGATCGCATCAATTCTTCCCATTTCCTGTCAGAGCGTAAACGTCAGCGCGATCGACTTGGACTGGCTGGCTGGACTGAGAACGATCGATGCAACTAATTGTGCACAAATTACCGGATCGAATTACCGACGCTGCTAAGCCGATGAAATCACATATATCGCCTCCACTTTGCTGCAATCGCGGTGCAACTGCAACGGGAGCGAATTGAAAACCCGGCCTCAGCTTCTTCGGCCGGCCCGGAGCATCAACCCTTCGAGCGGCTGCTTCAAAACGATCATTTGCGCATATAAAACGGATTCGCATAAAACACCCAGCAGCTTTAGACTGACGACGGTGTGTACCAGTGTTGCTGGTGGTGGCAATGGATTCACATGGTAATGCACTTTGCAGTGCGGTGAGGCTGTTGGTGGATTCTGGTTTTCTCTACTGGCAATTGGCCTTTCCATACTTGGCTCACAGCTTCTTGAAGGATGCGCGGTTGCTACATATAGAACCGGTCCCTTCAGCAGAGGAGCGGTTAGAGCGCGTAGCTTCGGTAATTGAAACATTTATTCGAAATAAATGGCGGTCATAATAAGAGGAATTATTTTGAAATATATTTAAACGATTCCAGGTGCAGAGCGTTCGTGTGTGAAGTTCATTAAACGTTTCGAGCGAAGCGGCATTTGGCGGCACTCTCTCGGGGCGAGCTCCTGCGTAATTACCGCTGCGTACCACGTAGATGGCACGACGTGCAATAGATTCTGCTGCTTAACTCTACTTTAAGGCTCATTTGATTAGGTTAAATCGCAGGTAGGCAATAATCAAAATTAGTTTGTTAATTATAATGGAAAAGTGGTTTATTCATGTGTTATGATTTACAGAAATTATCCAGATTTCTTTTTATTTGTGTAGATTTTGTTCGGAATGGTCCTGAAGATGATAATGATGATGACGATGACGAAGATGATGATGACGATGATGATGATGATGATGATGATGTTGATGATGACGATGATGACGACGATGATGATGTCGATGATGATGATGATTATGATGATGGTGATTATGATGATTTTCCCATAGCTCTTGTCGGTTTACACTATCATGCGCGGCTTTGAAATCAATGAATCGGTGATGCACGGAGACTCGGAATTCGCGGCGCTGCTGGAGAATCTGCCGTAAGGTGAAGATTAGGTCCATTGTAAACAAAAGCTTCATAACTTTCCATAACTCTGTTGAATATTGACGACAGTCGATGAAAGGTGACTTGGAAAAGCACTTTGTAACAGGATTGTGATCGCTCGGTAGTTCCCACAATCCAGCTTAACGCCTTTCTTGTAAAAAGTAAAGCCTAGGTGCTACTTTACGTTATCGAAACTTGACTTTCTGTTTTTATAAGACAGACTTCGCAGCCAGCTGTTAGAGTGCAGGACAATTGCAGGGCCAGTTGCTATGATCCTATTGACTCTAACAGCCTCTCCCAGTCGAGATTAAACATACAATGACCGCATTATGGCTGTAAGGTAATCCTCAACCGGATCCAGGAGAAGATCGACGTTACTTTATACTTTATACTTTATACTTTATACTTTATACTTTGTACTTTATACTTTATACTTTATACTTTATACCTTATACTTTATACTTTATACTTTATACTTTATACTTTATACTTTATACTTTATACTTTATACTTTATACTTTATACTTTATACTTTATACTTTATACTTTATACTTTATACTTTATACTTTATACTTTATACTTTATACTTTATACTTTATACTTTATACTTTATACTTTATACTTTATACTTTATACTTTATACTTTATACTTTATACTTTATACTTTATACTTTATACTTTATACTTTATACTTTATACTTTATACTTTATACTTTATACTTTATACTTTATACTTTATACTTTATACTTTATACTTTATACTTTATACTTTATACTTTATACTTTATACTTTATACTTTATACTTTATACTTTATACTTTATACTTTATACTTTATACTTTATACTTTATACTTTATACTTTATACTTTATACTTTATACTTTATACTTTATACTTTATACTTTATACTTTATACTTTATACTTTATACTTTATACTTTATACTTTATACTTTATACTTTATACTTTATACTTTATACTTTATACTTTATACTTTATACTTTATACTTTATACTTTATACTTTATACTTTATACTTTATACTTTATACTTTATACTTTATACTTTATACTTTATACTTTATACTTTATACTTTATACTTTATACTTTATACTTTATACTTTATACTTTATACTTTATACTTTATACTTTATACTTTATACTTTATACTTTATACTTTATACTTTATACTTTATACTTTATACTTTATACTTTATACTTTATACTTTATACTTTATACTTTATACTTTATACTTTATACTTTATACTTTATACTTTATACTTTATACTTTATACTTTATACTTTATACTTTATACTTTATACTTTATACTTTATACTTTATACTTTATACTTTATACTTTATACTTTGTACTTTATACTTTATACTTTATGCTTTATACTTTATACTTTATACTTTATACTTTATACTTTATACTTTATACTTTATACTTTATACTTTATACTTTATACTTTATACTTTATACTTTATACTTTATACTTTATACTTTATACTTTATACTTTATACTTTATACTTTATACTTTATACTTTATACTTTATACTTTATACTTTATACTTTATACTTTATACTTTATACTTTATACTTTATACTTTATACTTTATACTTTATACTTTATACTTTATACTTTATACTTTATACTTTATACTTTATACTTTATAATTTATATTTTATACCGTGTTGTTCACAACAGTTAGTTTTTAACGTATCTTAACCATCACCCTTTAGCGCCCCGATAGGTTCAGACGTTGATAATGTCTAAAAAGTGCCGATAAGAAGCTATGGACGCAATGGACCACTGCAGTGCACTGTATATTTTATGCTCAATGCGCAAGGCACCACTGGTACGCATTATCCAGCCGTTTATCAGCCTATAACTATTATTTTGAGCATAAAAACTGGTTTTGAAATCCTAGAAATCATGACACGTGTTTGAGTCTCCGAAAATGATTGTAGCAGATTTGTGACACATTTATTTAAAACTAGAGGAGCCAGCATGCGTTGCTACGCCATTCTAAAAAGGGGGTACATGCATAATCCTAAGGATTTGATTAATTGTAATCTTGCAACCAAGAGCTTTCTTTTTGACAACCCAAGATATTTCTAAATCATGCCGCAAATTTCTAATCCAACGCATCAGCATTTGTGACCCGAGCAGCAAGTCCAACGTAACGATTTGGGTCTGATTACCAACCCTTAAAATGGTAATGTTGGCAAAATCGTAATAAAATATCAGTGCAGTTCGATTGAAATCAGTTGAAAACTGGTCAGAAAGCATGCACTTAGTGTAATCTCAACATTATTTTTTTCATATTTTCATTTCAACAAGGTATTTTGTATTTAATTTGTATGAGAGCCCTCCCACCTTCCAGAGGGGAGAGGAATCTCAATACACCATAGAAAAAAAATTTGCCTCCAGTAATCCCCAAATTCATTTGCTTGATTAATAGTCGAGTTATGGGAAATTTGTGTTTTATTTGTATGGGAGCCCTCCTCTTAGAAGAAGAAGGTTTCTCAATCTACCATAGAAAAAAAATTCTACCTCCACAAACTTTCACATGCCAAATTTGGTTCCATTTGCTTGATTAGTTCCCGAGTTATAGAGAAATTTGTGTCCTATTTGTATGGGAGCCCCTCCTTCTAGAGGGCGAGGGGTCTCAAACAACCAATAGAAAGCCTGTCTCTAGAAACCCCCTCAGCCAAGTTTGGTTATATTTGCTTGATGAATAGTCAAGTTATGAGGAAATTTTTCATTTTATTTATATGGGAACCCTCCTCTTAGAGGAAGGAGGGTTCTCAATCTACCATAGAAAAAATTTCTGCCTCCAAAAACCTTCATATGCCAAATTTGGTTCCATTTGCTTGATTAGTTCCCGAGTTATAAAGAAATTTGTGTTTCATTTGTATGGGAGCCCCCCCCCCCCTTCTAAAAGGTGAGGGGTCTCAAACAACCAAAGAAAAAAATCCTGTCTCTTGAAACCCCCACATGCCAAATCTGGTTCCATTTGCTGGATTAATAGTCAAGCTATGAGGAAATTTTTATTTTATTTGTATGGAAGCCCCCCCTCTTAAAGGAAGGAGAGGTCTTAATTTACCCTAGAAAAAATATCTGCCTCCAAAAACCTGCACATGCCAAATTTTGTTCCATTTGCTTGATTAGTTCCCGAGTTATCGAGAAATTTGTGTTCCATTTGTATCGGAGCCCCCCCTTCTAGGGGGGGGAGGGGTCTCAAACCATGCTAACAACTTTCCTCACATCAAACGTAATGTGTATGCCAAGTTTCATCAAAATCCGTCGAGCAGTTTGTGAGTCTATTTATTTAATTATGGTTATTTAAAAACGCACAAAAGCCTCTATTAAGCTACATTACAGCTTCAAAGCAGCTATTAGCAAGCCCGACTCTTGACTTAGCTATTTAGGAGCTGAAAAAAACTTTTTTATTTCTAAAACTAAACCATAGTTTAGCCACAGGTTGAAAAAATTCAGCTAAAAAACGTTTGATCAGCCTGAAATTGTTACTCGGGTAGCTGCTTTTAAAGCTGCAATGGAGCTTAATAGAGGCTTTTGCGTGTTTTTAAATAACCAATTTGCGCCATGCAGTCGATTCTATTTTTAGAACGAGAAATAGTTTTGCAATGCTTTTTCAGTCGCTTAATCAATGTCTCATCAACCTTTATGCAGCCAAAAAAATCTATTTTAAACTAAAAAAAAATAGATAGCGTCATATTAATTTTGCTATGGCGTCGTAGTATGCTATATTTTAAGTTTCGAATAACTAGTTCGAATATACGAGTTCGCATATACAAGCTAATTAAAAATACATGTCGTCAGCTTTCGAGAATTGAACCGCCATCTTCTGATCCATAAGCACTCACCGTATGATTCGCCCCATCTTCATCTGCAGAACAGACAGTGAAAATATCTTTACACTTGAAGCAGTCGATAATGTCGATAGCTGACATATACTTTTGCTGGCAGTCGAATTGCGAAGTTCTATGATCTGACAGTATGTGTGCTGTGAACCGAATAAAAGCTTGGTATTAGTTTGTAAAGCCACTTTAACACCCTTAAGCAGCTTTAAAATAGTTTGAAAGCTGTGAACCTAGTGAAAGCCTCTACTGGTTTATAAAGCCACTTTAACACCTTTAAGCAACCGTAAAACGGTTTGCTGTTTTAAAGCGGATTATTTAGCAGAAAAATCCGCTATTAGGCTTGTTTATCAGCTTTGGATGAAAGTAGGTTTGGAAAAACTTAAACATCGCTTGTTCAAACACCATTTGAGTGCTTACTTGATGCAGCTTGGATCGCTGGGTTTAAGGTGATCCAATGTGCAAGATTTTTCGAAAACAGACACTGGCGAAGCCTGCAAATCGTAGGCGAAATACGTATCTCTCAAGAATAAATATAAATAGTAGAATTTATATTTTGAATGCTTGGAAAGTTTTTAATATCAGAAGATGGCGGTTCAATTCCCGAAAGATGACGACATGCATTTTCAATTAGCTTGCATATACAAATTCAAGTTATTCGAAATTTAAAATATAGCATATGACGCCATAGCAAAATAAATATGATGCTTTCCATTTTTTTAAATTTAAAAATAGATTATTTCTTGGCTGCATAAAGGTTGCTGAGACGTTGATTAAACGACTGAAAAAGCATTGCAAAACTATTTCTCGTTCTCGTTCGTTATTTAAAAACACACAAAAGCCTCTATTAAGCTCCATTGCAGCTTTTGAAAGCAGCTACCCAAGTAACAATTTCTGGCTGATCAAACGCTTTAATAGCTGAATTTTTTCAACCTGTGGCTGAACTATGGTTTAATTTTAGAAATAAAAACCTTTTTTCAGCTCTTAAGCATCTAGCATCTAGCAATTTGGTGATTTTATCAAGCTGGAAACAAGGCGCACAGAGGTTATATAAAGGACGAGATAACTACAAGTGTTTTTTCTGCCTTAAACGAAATAGGTTGTATAAGTGCTCCAATTTCGACTGAAAAAGTATTGTAGAATTGTTTACATAAATCTTATTCGATGCATATTCAGCTATGGTTGAATAATAATGACTGCTAAAATGTTTAATCAGCGCATAAATGTTTCTTGAGAGGGCTTTTTTATTAAGATGACAAATCGTTTATTCAGCTAGTATGGCACAATTATTTAGAATATAGACGGGTTGTGGAGAGGTAGAAGATGCGCCTAATCTACTTGTGACACTATTATGTGAAGCAGCTGATTTGCAGCGCATTCGTTGGCTGCTTAAACACTAGAATACAGAGGCCTTTGCTGAAATTTATTCAGCGTCTACCACCTGTATTCAGAGTTAAATAAGCTGTAACCAAATCAGAAGCATTTAAATTCAGCTTCCGTGTTTGTTGGGTAATAAGAGATCCCACTGTACTTGAAACGTTAACAAATTAATCATTGCATTATTCAGAAGAAATCTTGAATTTTCTATAACCCTTTTAATTTCAAAATGTTACAGTTACCCGATAAAAAGTTGATGGCTTTTGAAATCAGAGGTTTATCGGAAAAGTGAAATTAACAATCGTTTCCTTCGACTCTCATAATAATAACACTCAACGAACTACTTGAGGTTATATACAAACTGCCACATGTGAACAATCGGACGGGTTTGTCCTCAGTCACACAAAGAAACCACTTTGTGTCCACCTGATCTTAGTTGACCGCTGGCTGTGGCCGGTATAGGTACAGTTCCTAGCGAAGCGAGGGGGCCGCGAGGAAAGAACACCGATTTCCACTGAGCTTCGATCAAGTTGAACCACTCGAGCCTCGAATTTGTGGTGCTTATGGACTGATTCCTTTGTACAGCGTATAGTCAAATAAGATATGTACATATGTACATTTAAACAAAATAAGTACAACCAATTGCCTCCGCATATCATAAAAACAAATCGTGCACAATTACCTATTTAGGCAGAAAGTGATTACCGACCGTTGCGCGAGAAAAGTTGGCCCAGAAAAACCAGCAAAGCACGTGCAGTGCTTGTGGCTAAACGAGGAACCGCCATTGCCAGTGGCATAAAAAGTGCTAACCGCGAAACAAAAATGCTTTCAATTTAATGACGGTAATCAACAAGCAGTAACTAATCGTATGATCGTTCAACAAAACGATTTATTTTGCCTTTTGCCCTGCCCGGCTTCCCCCGCACCGATCGGCCGTCCGGCCAAGAAGACACACGATCGAAACAGATGGTTCAAATTATGAACGCTAATTTATGTTTAGTTGTGGTTAGCACCTTCAAATGGGGAGTTAATGAAATTTATTGAAAAGCAAAACTTCACCCCCTTTTCGCGCGGGACCGGCGTGATTTTCACCAGAAAATTATGGCATTTTTTACCGCTGTGATATCCGCTCCCGTTGACGGGGTCCCGGCTGGAGTACATAAATCATCGATTGACACTTCGGGGCGATGAGCGTTTTATGACCTCCGCACACCGAGTTCCAAGTGCCTCCGTCTTTTGTTGTCCGCTGTCGGACAAATCAGTAAATCATTGCCCAGGTTCAGCGAGAAACCGCATCACACGACAGACAACGGAACGAAATTCTAAGACCCCGCGACGCTCAGGCAACCGCAAGGCAACGGCTTGGGCGGACCCCAAAAGAATGCGTGATAAATGGGTTCAGAAGCCATAAATCAAAAAACACCTGTTTGGCACTGATTTTATTTGGTTCAACATCGTAGCGCTAACTACTCTACGGTTGATCTGCTGCGGTCGTTGGTAGCTGGACTGGAAATTCTTGCGACCCAACCTGCCTGCGTCCGCGCTCCATCCTCAGGAGGATCAGACACACTACATTTGAATACTAGAAGCTCGCACTCGCTGCTCGTTTAAGACATGTTGTGCTGCTAGCGAGACATGCTGTATGGCATTCCAGCAATTTATTCATAATAGGATTATGTTCAACAGAAATTGTTTAATTTACCCACATTAGCATACAGCAAGGCACTGCCGCTGTGCTAGATTTTGCCGCTGAGAGTGCAGCTTCAACTAGAACAACACTACCCATACAGTACCCCGGTAATTTATGACCCACGCAAGACTTACAACCAACTACAGGAGAGGTGATTATTAGGTGCTATCAAACACGCCTCTTTCGGAACTGGAGAAAAACGGTAACAGCAACAACTACAGACGCCACTACTGCAACTTACCGTACCTTACCGAGGCTTGAATTCATTTGCCACTAATTAAGACTCGCTGATTTATTGGACACTTTGCTGCGGTAATTGGAACGGATATACCGGTGTCATTAGGTTGATGTTTGATTAATTAATCGCTGTTGATTTACTGAAGGCAAAATGGCTGACTGACAGCGCGTTAGTTGACTTACTTGAGTTGTTTATTGGCTCATTGTATATCTAGGTGCATATCGCATTTATGTTGCGCATTATTAAACCTTATAGGTCGCGGGTTTGCTTCTTTATCTGTACGACATATAACCTGGAACGGTTGATAATCTCTTGGACAACGACAAGAAACATCTTAATTTCATGGGCAAACTTTTCCCAAAGATAATGCCAAATGCTGTCTCAAAAAACAACTTATATTGTGCAGATTGAACACAACTAGGCAAATAGAGCAAATCTTGTCTTCACACTACTCCTTTGGAACCAAGCTATTTGCCAACTGAAGCAATTTGCTAAGTAACCTTGACACAGTATGCGTTCTATAGTATTCCAGCAGGGAAAAGTAAAATGTTAAGCTCATTGCAGGTAAAGCAAAACAGGAAAAAAAACTTGCTGTTAACAGCAAGGTACGATGCTAATCTAACAAGCCAGCCGTCGTATGTACTAATCTCAGCTGTGTGGTACTGCTAGAGTTTAATATGATCCTTACACTAGCCCTGTAATTGTCCTGTACTCTTATAACCGGCAGCGAAGCCTGCCGATAAAGAAGGCTAATGTCCTCAAGGCGGTTATACCCAAAGCTTTGCTCTACTTGCATCGCAAGAGACTAGTAAGAAAAGCAAAAAAAAATCCTTCCACAATTCAAAAAGCTTTCGTTTGTCGATTGCAGTTGAAATATCATGTTTATATTGTAACTTTATATAATATAAGAAACACATGTCTTTCTATGGAATAAACCGACATTTTTATTTCATCGATATTAAATTAACTGAAGCGCCATGGTCGTCGCATTACACTAGCCTGCATTATTGAAGGACATGCTTCTGGTTCTTGGATCTGTTATGAAACTGTAACAATTACCTTATTATTGTTTTCCAATGGTACAAAAGCTCACGATTATGAATTAGAAAAACCAACCACACGTAATGAAACGATTTTTTTCATTACATAGCTTACTATGATATAGTTTTTCACATATGCGTATTGCCACTAGATGGTTTTTTTAAATGCAAATTAAATGATGAAGATACTTAAAGAGACAAATGACTTAGCATGTTTTAAGATCAGTTTTGAATGTACTTTCGCTTTAATTATAACTCGGTTGCCAGTTTTTCCAAGTTTTTATTGCAGAGCAGTACGAAATATGGCTAATTTTTACCTAAATCGTTCAGTAACTCGCTCTGTATAGAAGATACGTGTTCACTTTCTTCTGCAAAAGTGTGTGATTTTAATAGATGCAAATGTTTGTAGAACACTATTTTTCCCTAAATCACATAGTTTTGAAGCTACAGTGAAAAACCCGATTTGTGGGGGCCGTCATGGAAGACGCTTAATATCTCAAAAACTGTGATACTTAGAGGAATAATGTTTTCAGCAAAAATCTTCATAATAAGATTATCTAAAACTTTCTAGAACGTACTATAGCTCTATATCATCAAATTAGAAAGTTAAATTTTGCAGCGCCACCTGTGTTTGAGTTCTGAACTAATACTAACCACCAGTTGTTGCGTCTATTGATATACAAAAATTCTTCTGAAGACGCCATATTGAAAAAAAAACACTATGAAAAGAGTTATTAAAAAAATTTCACGATTCCAGAGCAATTAAACCACTGTGCATCGGTGCCTGGCGCAATGGGCAGAAAATAAACTCTACAGTGGCCTACAACTCCTTATCCAACAACTCCTATTCCTACCTCCTCGTGGTACCAGCCGGGATACGAGCAACCTCGGTGGAGATTGGTGGAGAACCAACCCCAGTGGAAACCAAGGTTGTATGCTGAAAGGGAAGGAGGGGTTTTTTGAGCTACATTGGTCCTCCAGCGATCACCACTAAAAAACAAAGGTAAAACCAAAGCAACGAACGACGTAAGTAATAACTTGAAAAGAACGGATTTCATTGCACAGTCGTCCGGTATCCTTGCGACGTGGCCGGCCCACCGTAGTCTCTCAACTTCCGCCAGGTGTGCGATGGGAATCTCTCCGAGCATCAGGTCGTGATTCATACACCTCCGCCACTCTCTGCCACAGGTGACGAAAAGGGACTAGCGATTAGAAATTAGAAACATGCAACTGTCGGGCTTTAAATTTTCTCGGTAGTACCCATGTGCTTTCTGAAGAAGTGAAGGACCGCAAGTTCGACATCGCACAATGGGACCATTCTGGAAAAAGACGGTCAAAAGTTTTTTCTCGCTTTTCCTGATGTTTTAGAGCTTAGGTGTCTTCGGAGAAGTTCCTTAAAAAAGTATTCTGCATCTGTTGACATTTTCATATAATTAGATATTAAGGGGATAACATATTTGAACAAATTAACTTTTTATAGGAACTAGGTTCATGTGTTCGGCAAAGTTGTAGAACTTTGAATGGACCAATGTATAGTGTTTACCGCAACGATCGGGATCCCTCTGGTAGTGGAAAAAAACGTGGCGGAGGTGTCCTCATCGCTGTGTCAAATAAGCTGTCCTCAAAACAAAAAACCGGCGTTAGCTTTGAACTCGAGCAATTGTGGGTGAACATTAATTATTGTGATACAAATATCTGTGTAGGTGTTGTATACCTACCACCAGACTTCTCTTCTGACGCTAGCGTAATCCAGAAACACATCGATTCTGCACTTCTCGTTACAAGCTCGTTAGACCACAACGCAGTCCATCTACTATTTGGTGACTACAATCAACCTGGCCTTGTTTGGAAAAGTACACCGATTGGTCACGCGATTCCCGATCCCGCTGAATCATCCTTCCCAAGATCGAGCATAACACTGCTTGACGGCATGTCCTTGCTAAACTTGCTTCAGCTCTCTACAGTCAGAAATTGTCGTGATCGAACACTGGATCTTGTTTTCGTAAACGCAGAAGCTTCGTCGTACTGTAATTGCTTTGAAGCATACGAACCACTTGTTGATATTGATGCGCAACACCCACCGCTATTAGTATCCCTGACATGTCCTCACCAGGTAGATTTTGAGGAGTCACACGATGTGAGAGAGTTCAACTTCTCCAAAAGTGATTTCGCTGGGCTTCAAGAATCCCTCTCAGCTATTGACTGGAACAATCTGCTAAACGGTGCAATCGATATTAACACCGCAGTGGATGTTTTTTCGAACACTTTAACACAGCATTTTAGATCATTTGTGCCTTCATCTCGTCCCCGGCCGAAACCTCCTTGGTCGAATAGTCATCTACGGGAACTGAAGCGACTGAGAGCAACAGCACTTCGCAATTACACTAATCGACGCGGTCCCCTAACAAAGCGGGAATTCGTTCTTGCCAGTAATAATTACAGAACTTACAATCGACTTCTCTACTCAAGATACACACTACGTACGCAATCTAATCTAACGCGAAACCCGAAACGCTTCTGGTGTTTTATAAATGAGAAGCGTAAACAGAACGGGCTTCCCTGCAGCATGTTTCTGGCAGACGAAACTTCATGTACATCAAGTGCTACCTGCAACCTATTTGCTAAGCACTTCTCGAGTGTGTTCTCAACAGTGATACCTAACCTGACTCAAATCGAGCATGCTATCCGCGACGTACCAAACGACGTGTTCAACATTGCAAATATCAGTTTTTCGGACGAAGACATTCTTAATGCACTGAAGAAGTTAAAGTCCTCAACATCAGTAGGACCAGACGGAATCCCCTCGATTGTGTTAAAAAAATGTGCAACTGCCTTATGTGTTCCACTAAAGTTAATCTTCAATCAATCGCTATCTCAGGCGATATTCCCATCGCGCTGGAAAAAATCTATCATGTTCCCCATCTTTAAAAAAGGCGATAAACAAAACGTGGCAAACTATCGTGGAATTACATCCCTATGCGCAGGTTCGAAGCTGCTTGAAATCTTAGTTGGTGGCATCATATTACGGGAGGGAAAATCCTACATTTCGACGGATCAACATGGTTTTTTCCCAGGCAGATCGACAACAACAAACTTAGCACAGTTTACTTCCCACTGCATTAAGGGTATGGAAGAAGGAGCCCAAGTCGACACCGTGTATACTGATATTAAGGCGGCATTTGATCGCGTTGATCACTCTATCTTATTGGCAAAAATTGAGCGCCTTGGGGTGTCGCCCAACATGGTAGAATGGTTCAAATCATACCTTGTTGGTCGAACTCTTTCTGTAAAAATAGGAAGTCATGAATCGCAATGTTTCACAAACTGCTCGGGCGTACCTCAAGGGAGTAACCTGGGGCCACTACTTTTTTCATTATTCTTCAACGACGTCTGCCAAGTTATACCTTCAGGCCGATTTCTTATCTATGCCGACGACCTCAAACTCTTCCTTACCGTACGTTCGACATCAGATTGCATTGAACTACAGCAGCATTTGAATGATTTTCATGACTGGTGTTCCCGAAACCTCCTGGTATTGAGTGTATCTAAGTGCTCTGTGATCTCTTTTTCACGTAGGAAAAACTTTATTCTTTGGAATTATACTCTTTCTGAAGAGCAACTCAACAGAGTAACAGTAATAAAAGATCTTGGGGTACTATTGGACACACAAATGTCTTTTAGAAACCATTACTCGCACATTATAGCACAGGCGAACAGAAATTTGGGATTTATCGTAAGAATTGCCAAAGATTTTAATGATCCATACTGCTTACGAGCATTGTATTTCTGCCTTGTTCGTTCTGTATTGGAATCCTCAGCCATTATATGGAGCCCATACGCCGCTTCATGGTCAAACAGAATCGAAGCAGTTCAATCAAGGTTCCTGCGCTATGCTCTAAGACGTTTGCCTTGGCAGAACCCAGTGGAGTTACCACCATACATTGATCGTTGCCGCTTGCTCCACATGAATACGCTGGCCAGAAGAAGGGACATTTCCAGAGCAGTTTTTGTTGGAAAGCTGCTACTAGGGGAAATCGATTCGCCTTTCATCCTATCTAAAATAAATATTAACATTCCGCCTAGAAGTCTAAGAACATGGGACTTTCTAAGACTGCAATACCAGCGTACTCAATACGGCCAAAACGAACCCATAAGGGCGATGAGTGATGTTTTTAATAAATACTATGTTCACTTTGATTTTTGCATGTCCAGTGTTAGTTTTAAGACAAGACTACGAAGATTATTTTAATATGTATGACGCCTACTAGAAATTTGATTAGTTATTAAGAAGTGTATGATTTTTGTGTATTTGTATGTAAGTAGTGTAAAAACGAATTTGTAAATACTGAAAATGATCAAAAGATGATGGGGTTTTTATGCCTCTTTGAGAATGGCGTATATTAGACTATCTCAAAGGGGCTTTTCCCCATCCAATCCAAGTGAATTTCATGGAGGCTCAAGTGGCCAGATGGAAAATAACAAATAAACAAATAAACAAATTTCATTAAACTTTGTCGAAAATAGGGTAAAGAACTAGTTTTAAGCAGTCTAAGCGGGTCACTGATTGTTTTACCTTATTACAAGCGATGGGTTGACTAAGTGGGGGATATCAGCATACCAATCTTCTTGCTATCTTTAGTTCTTCAAGCTGTTACCATTGGAAGACACTATTGTTGAGCTAAACTTTTGATTTTTCGCTTTAAAAGTTGGAGCGGCGGAACTAATTTTGAACACACCGAACCCATTTTCACCCGCAAGGTGCTATTTTCAGCAATCCTGAAATCTGAATTTTTTTACGTCCCGTTAAAAAATCCCTCGAACTTTTCCCCCTATTCAGTAAGTTCGCGTTCCTATCCGCGACCTATTAATCGGCATCTGATGCGTAATCGGCATAGATGCGTGAAATGCCATCTGTCTAAATTGTTTATCGGGGCATACACTCACCGCACCGTTCGGCAAACGGTATTCGTCGTCTCTTTTATTCTGTGGTGTTCTTATGGGAAACTGCGAGTTTGACGTCTCACTCGCTGTTCATAAGGATGGTGGGAGAACAAAAGAGGTAAACATAAGCAGTACAAACGATCAGAACAGTGTTGTCAAAGCAAATAACATTGAAACACATCGTTGCTTTATTATATCACTGAGAAAATCTTCGAAAATTATTGAAAAAGCTGTCTTTTGTGTTGTTTTTAATAAAGAAAAATTAATTATGAACATACATTTCTCTTGAAAGTATTGAACCACGTTTTCACCATAGGAGGTTTCAGGTAATTTGAAACTTAAAATTCTTATTTCCAGAACCGAAACAGTGTCTTGGCAACACGATAGTTCATCAGTTGTGCTGCAGCTGCAGCTAGTGGTGAACAGGTTCCGTCAATTCAGAATTTGTTTTCAGTTTTGTTAGAAAATAATGAAACTTTTGGCTAGTGACAAAGCCTTAGATAATAGAAAAAAAGAGACTGAATAATATGGTATGTGACAATTGAGTGCTTGACTTTCAGAGTGGTTGTAATCAGTGCTGAAAATTTGATGAATTCGTTAGTAGCGAGGTGGCGATTGCTGAAGAGCAGCTGAAAAATTTACGTTTCTGGACAACAATTTTTAATTCATCATATTTCTTGTCGGAAACCCAGTAAATTGTGTTTGTGTGAATCAAATGTATGGTTAGGTGATTTGTGAAGATGATCCTATCAAAAGATTTTGAAAATATGAACAAAAAAGTGCATTTTCGGATCATTTATGTTCAACTGATTAAAATAGGTAACACTGCTTAACTCGTTCTTTACCCTACTAAGTATCTGCATCATACGGTTTGTGAGATATAATAGACTTTCTGTCGTGACCCCCTTAAAATCAGTTTATTAAACTATTTGTACACAAAATCTCATCTAACAGGTTTGACATGTTCTACAAACTTTTCGATATAATCAAAATACGTAACTTTCTAGAAGGTATAAATATCGTATGTTGCTTTATTGGCCTTAAAAATTGATTTGAACCATAAATTTTACCGTTTCTACAAGTATTTTTTTTCGTAAATAGGCACCTACTGGCAGCTAAAGTTAGCATCGCTTGAACCGCCTTAGAATATAGTATAAGTGTGCCAAAAATCATGGCCGGGTCTGCTCGAACATGCAATCTAGTTCCTATAAAAAGTCAATTTTTTGAAATATTTTATCCCCTTAATATCTAATTGTATGAAAATCGAAAAGCGTCTTTTCTCGCTTTTCGGCGTCTTTTACCGCCTTTTTCCAGAATGGTCCCACTGTGCATCGTAGCGCTGCACGAGGTATGCTCGAAAGGAACTATGTTACGTACGTATAGGGATGGTCACACCATCTACCAGAGCTGTGGCAATACCGACCTCCCGGCACGTCGCCATCTTTCTGTGACTGAATCGTCAAACGTCAAAAACACTGGGTGGAAAATCACTTCATAGAAAATTATGCGACGGCCATTGTTGTTTGGGGTACAATATCGAGGGGTCCATCTTAATGGAGGTACTGTCAAACTGGGTAGGCCAATATAGAGATGTCGAGGAGGTGGGCAATACACTCGAGGTAGGCCCAGGTGTTATAGTGATGGGCGAAATGCAAAACCGGGTGATCGAGTGGAATTAAGGGCCGATTCTTTAATATTAGCATAATCAACGAGCACAGCGCTCGCCTGGTAAGCACTGATAATGACAAAGACTAATTTTACGCGCAGTTGGAGCGCGAATACCACTGCCGCCCAAGACATGATGTCAAAATCATCATCGAGGACTGCAATGCTCAGGTTGATCAGGAGGTGGAATCTGAACCGGTAGTGATTGGACGTAAAAGCTCTACACTGGGTTATTTCGAGGATTTGGGAGTAGGAAAGGATGGAAGGAGTGGTTTGTCCCATCTACAAAAAGGGTGATCGGCTAGAGTGCTGCAACTATCGCGGTATTACGCTGGTAAACGCCGCCTATAAGGTACTCTCCCAGATTCTGTTACACCGATTGTCACCGACAGCCCAAGGTTTCGTAAGGAATTATCAGGCGGGTTTCATGGGAGCTCGCGCAATTATGGAACAAATTTTTACTATCCGACAGATCTTGCAGAAATGTCGAGAGTACAACGTGCCCACGCATCACATCTTTACTGATTTCAAAGCAGCATACGATACAGTCGATCGAGACAAGCTATGGCAGATAATGCACGAATACGGTTTTCCGGACAAACTGACGCGACTGATCAGAGCTACATTGGATCGAGTGATGTGTTTCGTACGCCTCTCTGGGACACTCTCGAGTCCCTTCGAGACGCGGCGAGGGTTGAGACAAGGTGATGGTTTATGCTGTATGCTGTTCAACATCACTCTTGAGGAGGTGATCCGACGAGCGGGCATCGAATCGAGAGGCACGATTTTTACCAAGGGTAGACAACTTCTAGGTTTTGCAGATGACTTCGATATCATAGCCAGGAACTTTGCGACGCCGGAGGCTATCTACGACAGACTGAAAGCGGAATCTATGAGAATTTGGCTAAAAATAAATCCGTCGAAGACCAAATATATGCAAGGAAGAGGCTCAAAGAAAACAAACGCGCGTCTCCCGCGGACGGTAACCGTTGACGGCGACGAACTAGAAGTGGTGGAGGAGTTCGTGTATTTGGGATCGCTAGTGGCCGCGGACAACAACACTAGTAAGGAGATCCAGCGGCGCATCCAAGCGGGAAATCGGGCCAATTTGCCCTTCGTAAAACGCTACGATCAAGAAGCATACGCCGCCGCACGAAGCTAACAATGTACAAAACCCTTATTAGACCGGTGAACTACCGACTTGGACTTGAACTATGGACTTGAAGCCGTGACGCTGCTCACGGGGGACATACGCGCCCTTGTCCTGTTCGAGCGGAAAGTGCTGCGGACGATATTTGGCGGAGTACAAACTGAAAGTGGAGAGTGGTGGAGGCGTATGAATCACGAGCTACAGGCACTGCTTGGGGAGACTCCCATCGTGCATCTAGCGAAAGTTAGCAGGCCACGGTGGGCCGGGCACGTCGTAAGCATGCCGGACGACAGTGCGATGAAAATAGTCCTCTTCAACAACCCCACCGGCACCAGAAACAGGGGGGCCCAACGTGTACGATGGCTCGACTAGGTCGAAAGCGATTTGCGACTTCTGATACGACTAGGAAATTGGCGACGAGTGGCCCAAGACCGAGTTGAATCGAGACGAGTGCTTGAAGCAGCGCGAGCACACCCGGCTCTATGCTGAAGAAGAAGAAGAAGTTATCGAACGTTCAACGCACATCCGCAAACGAATGAAAACGGTCTAAGCCTTGTCGACTTCGCTGCCTCTAAGGACATGACCATACGTAGTAGCTTTTTCCAGTGTAACCTCCATCATCGGTACGCCTGGAGATCACCCACCCAGACGGAATGACAAATCGACCACGTTCTGATAGATGGTCGGCACTTTTCAGGCATTATCGACGTCAGAACCTATCCGGGCGCTAAACATGATTGGAAGTACTACCTAGTGATGGTAAGGATACGTCATGAACTATTTGTTGTGAACAACATACGATACCGGTGCCCGCCACGGCATAATCTGAGACGACTGAAGGAACTGAAGCTACGCGTTATCTCTTGAAGCTTTGCTGTCGTAAGAGGGTGAGCTGGGAGAAACCCCTCTTGAGGACTGTTAGAGTGCTGCCGGGAAAACAGCTAACAGCGTAGTGGAGAACTTCTTAGACCATGTGGCACCGAACCGACGTAACGAATGGTATGACGAGATGCGCAAGCAGATATTGGATGAGAAGCAGCTGTACCGCGAAGTTGAAGAAGTCATCTAGCGCCTGAAAAACTGGCAACAAGATTTGGGATATGAAACGACTACCAGATGAGTGGAAACACGGGGTATTTGCCCTATCTACAAGAAAGGGGATAAACTAGATTTTTAGAACTACTGAGCGATCACTATCCTGAATGCCGTCTATAAAGTGCTTTACCAAGTCATCTTCCATCGACTGTCACCAAAAGCCAATAGATTCATGATAAGTTATCATCCCGGCTGCATGGACCAATACTTCACCCTGTGGTAGTTCCTCCAGGAATGCCATTAATCCCGAATCCCACGGAAAATTCTGAACGAAAATGACTTTCCGGGTATACTTACTGATACTTACTTATCATGGCTCCGATGGATATGATCTAGCGCGGTGTGAAAATTTCGGGTGGATTGTCGGACCCCTTCGAATCTCGCAGGGAACTTCGACTAGGAGGTGGTCTCCCCTGCCTGCTGTTCAATATTCCCGACCAGGAGCAAAGAGCAAAATAATATCAAAATGTGTCATTGGAAATCGAATAACTCATATCAAAATTTGGTCTAGTTTTGGCTGACATAGTTGGTAAAATAACAAAAAATAATATCAAAATTTTACTCCTATAAGGCCAAAAGAATAACTACTTGAATAACAAAGCAATAACATGACTGTATTCAGAGTTTAGAATAACATATTTTAGTATTATTAAGGTATTGAATAACAAATGCAGTAGTACATGAGATATTAAAAAATCATTTTATAAGATATTTATAATCTAAAGGGATTATCAATAAAAATAATTATATCAAATGTCATTTTAAGGCCAAAATGAGATATGATAACACAATCAGTTATTAAACTCATCTTACAACCACTGTTTTAATATCTACTCAATAACTAAATGTTTTATTAATGTATCTCCAAATCTATTTAATAACAAAATATACCATTATAACACAGTTTGATATTGTTTTTATATTATTTTGCTCTTCGCTCCTGCTCGGGTTGCGATTGAAGATGTTATAAGACGAGAGGCGATCGAAATGCGGGATTCTCGACTTTTGGCAGAGTTGCCAGTCTTCTTGATGGAATGTTTTTGCTGCAAGTCAACCTAGTTGTTCCCCACAAGGATTCTGCTTATATATTTTGTTTTCGATGCATTCATCCGTAATTCAATTCATCTGGATCTCACTTTCAGTCAGTATGGCGTAGTGAAAATAGATATCTCTGCTATTGCAAGTTTATCGAAGATATCAAAGGGTTCTAGAAATTGAGCGACTGTTGAGAAAACCGTACCATTTGAGTCTCCTCTAGTACTCTCCGTATCACATCGAGCGATGACGACCGGAAGGAGAAAAGTCCGCAGCATTTTCTTAAACTGCTTTTCGACTCGAAGCTGCTCAAAAGTTCAAATCCTAGTTATTATCTACAATTTCACAATCCTACATTACAGCCCTACATCGCCATAAAAGGATAAAACTATGCTCACTTCACCAATATTGTAGATAATAACTAAATCTACAAGTATCCTGCACTGAGTTCGCCTATTTTGCTTTTTTAACTATAACACCTCAACCACGCAAAATTCGAAAATGTTATGCATGGGGCATTTATAGAATCAATTATTATACATAAGATTGCTGAACTAAGTATTGCTCTATCTTAAGCAATTATGGCGCACTTCCAGTTCACAATGGGCAGTGCACCAAGAGCGCTCTCTGCGCACCACCCAGTGCGTCGTAAATACTTAAGATAGAGCAATACTTAGTTCCGCAATCTTAGGTATAATAATTGACTCTATATATGCCCCATACATAACATTTTCGAATTTTGCTTGGCAGAGGTATTACAGTTAAATAATAAAAATAGATGCACTCAGTGCAGGACAGCCATGGTGTCCCATACCTCTCATATGTTAGCTCTGCAGATATGAGTTCGACTCTCACCTTGGTCAATATTTTTAGTCTAAAATCTAGGTTTTTCGGTTCGTCCAATTTTCATTTTTCACATAAAGCCGTTTATATCATATGAGTGTCGAAAGAAACCCCGTTGAACGGTATTTTATTTGCTTAATATTGATCACAAAGCATAATCAATAGCTAACGCACCGAAATGAATTTTCTCTTGTAAGATTTCAGTACAACACACGCAAATCGAACGCCACAAAAAAGACATTTAATTGAGTTGCCACAAAAACAGTATCGTCTGAAATTCGACACATAGTCCAAATCAAACAAATCCCTCCGACACGTCCGCATACGCCATCGATATTGTAGCGAGGTATTGATGACTGTTCGGGGGGACTTTGTCGGCTTAAATCTTGCCTCTTTAAGGTGAGATATAAAAAAAATATATCAACACCTCGCCGGACGAGCCACGCTGCCGGATCGGCAAACATGGTCAGCCAGCCGAAGAAGGGCGGCTTCTTTTGACCTATTCATTACGCCCATTGATCGCAACAATTTCTACGTGCGAGGAGAAGGGCCTCTGGGACGCTGGGAAAGTGCTACACTTTTCATCTATCAAAGTGAGCAGCTGATCCCGATGTGTGTAGTTTACGCTGTTTTTTTCTCTGTTTGATTCCTTTTATGTTTGTGCTGCTGTCCGGAATTCAATTCCATGCCACTCGAAGAACCGCGGTGGAAAAGCGCCCAGTACCAGCACCATGGCAGAGGATGCCGCCTTCAACGTGATCCATTGTTTTGCTGTATGGAACCGTTGCGCGTATTGATTGGATTTTGTGTGTTTTGCCTTTTCAAGTGTTAAATCACTCTCGTGACCACCGTGATTTACAAGAGAGTAGTTCGCGGAACAAATTTGTTCTCTGGTCCTGGTCGGCGACGGACCGCACTTCACCCGTACACTGTAGATGAGGCCCCTCCGAGAGGAAAAAAAAACTGATTGAATTACTCGTTTCGTCTGGTGAGAGATCCGTACGTTGGAACGCTGACTCAGCGAAGCGTTGTGACACTAGAAGGGCTTGACCATTGAGCCACAGTAAAGATCAAACATGATCTGATTTTTATTTTCTGGGACGCCCTACACCCAGATCTAGTTTTTATTTACCGATGAATAATCCTTCTTAGGTAGCGACTAAAAATAACACCGACTTCCTCCGAACAACCACAAAAATTCCGACTGAGGCTAGCCGCATGCAGAGTGAACAATGTAATCATGCTGTTTTTCTTCGTCGATAATCCTCTTTGCTGTGGGATGATGTACGTGCGGGGTCCGTCATCGGCATCACGAAGCACGGTTGCCTCTAAAACCAATATTGTTCGCTAGTGTTATGCGGCCGGGCTGTGAGGCGTGCGCTCGGGCTGATGCGGCTGATCAGAGCTGACCGATCTCATTAGTACGCCGTAAATCGTGCACCTTCAGGCCAGAGGGTTCTGAATGTAATAAATAGCAACCCAAGAAGCCTCACAACTCCATCAGAAAACCGCAGCCCGCAGTCTCGTTCCATTCTCAAGCAAGGTTCCTATTGCACTGTACAGTACATCCAATTCCAATAAGCACCTCATCGTGATGATCATCAGACTGGAGTTCGGCTCCGGCACTCCAAGAAGTGGTGGCTTAGCGCCTTCACGAACTTCTCCACTGGGACGCGACGGGTTTAATCCAATCTAGACGGCGTACAAGACCGAACCGAATGGCCAGCAAATGAGTGTTACCCCGGTGGTGGTGGTGGATTGTTTTAATGTTATTCCAACCTCGTTCTCAGATCATCTGGATCATGTTGATCGTGCGGGCATACATGAACCAATCTCGTTCACTCAACGGGTTAGGGGGAAGCGGGACAAAATCGGCGAGGGGTTTAATCTAATTCATGACGGGGCGAAAATGTTGCTTGTCGGGTATTTGCACTCATGAGGGATTTGGCTGGTCCCTGGAATGGCGGTACTTTATTGGGATTAAAGTGCTTTATTTCGGGTTATGAAAACAAACGTTCGTTCGTTCGTTGGTTGGTTCGGTCCGGCAATCGACGGCGGCTATTGTGTACCGACGAATGAATGGGATCTTTTCTCCCAGCGTGCCTGCTCGAAGATGCTGAGTGCTGGCGCCAGTGAGTGCTGCATATGAGCGACTTCAGGAAAAGCCGTGCGAGATTATTACAATATTGGGCAGAATGGATTCTGTCAATAGAAAAGACGAGTTTTACACTGGTGAAGTAAATTCTTCAATTCAACCAGGTCATAACGGAAACATGTGCTACTGAATTTATAGCAAATCGGCTTTGTTGACGTAGGACTGCGTCTCTCAGGAAAGTAGCTGGAACGAAAAGTAATTCCAAAAAATCAAAAAAAAATGCGAACGTCACGAAAAAATGCCAATTATGAATGTATTTTGATGGTTTGAATACCAATCGATTCCTAATAAATGTAGCAATTATGTGGTTTTTATTACAATTTTCATTTTCAATCACTAAATAGTGAAAATTAATAAAAGTTTCAAGGTCAATTTTCTCCTTCGTGATCACCTTGCTTCACATGCAGGGACGATAATTAAACACACCATCTGTTTAGTCTAGTTGCCTTTTACAAAAAAGTAATAAAACCCTCTGCCCCAACGCCCATCGCGATATATCAGCTGTCCATTAACCAACATAGTTGATTTTTGGTAGTTAAATAGGTAATACCACATGCTAACAATGTACCAAAAATCAACTATAATGGTTAATGGAATGTACTTTCGAAACATTCGTTCTGCTGGGCCTTCTATCGATTTTCGGTTTTCCAAGTGATTGCTATACCTTTATCTTATATATAAAAATGGATTTCTGTCTGTCTGTCTGTCCGTCTGTCTGTCTGTCGGGATGTTCCTTATAGAATCGAAAACTACTAAACCAATCGACGTGAAAATTTGACATCGTGAAATCCAAATTTCCTTATAACTTCAGAACTAATCAAGCAAATGGAACCAAATTTGGCATGTGGGTATTTTTGAAGGCAATTTTTTTTTCTATGGTAAATTGAGACCCCTCCCCTCTTTAGGAGGGGAATTATGACCCCTCTCTCCTTTAAAAGGGGGGGGAGGGGGACTTCCATACAAATGAAATGCAAATTTCCTCATAACTCGAGAACTAATCAATCAAATGGAACCATATTTGGCATGTGGGGGTTTTGGAGGCAAGAATGTTTTCTGTGATGAATTAGGACCCCTTACCTTTTTAGGAGGGGGGCTCTCATACAAATGAAATACAGACTTTCTCATAACTAGAGAACTAATCAAGCAAATGGAACCAAATTTGGCATGTGGGGGGTTTTGGAGGCAGGAATTTTTTTATGATGGTTTGAGACCTCTTATAACTTATAAGGACTCTTATAACAGAAATTTTTGCGTAACTCAAAAACAAATCGAACTCGAGAAATTTTAGACTCTCATAAAACATTAGTCAATAACAAGACCACCAGAAACAATCAATAGTAACATTAGATGATTCAGAGCGAGACGGACACAGACCGCGAGTGTTGCCGGCGACCTACCGTCGAAAACGCCGGTCACTGCTGGGGGAGGGGGGGGGGGGGGTGTAGCCGCCCGCAGAGATCACCTCTATCTAGGTTTATTTATTTTCCTAGATCTACTGACCTCTATTACTTTCCTTCAGTTGGGTCACCCCTGCGAAATGGTACTTTCTACGAAAATATCCCGCGTAAGGTTTTTCACGAAATGGTATTCTGCGATACTCTATACAATTCCGCGTTATGGTCAACCAAGAATTGGTGTTCCGCAAAATGGTGTTCGGCGAAATGGTTTATAATGATGGCGAATATTTAAATGCTATCCGCTTTATTTTATCAGGCTAAGCAATGGGAGGAGTTGTTTTCTATTTTACTGTGAGAAAAATTTGTATATTAAAACACCTATGAACTCCTCAGAAACTTGCAAAACTCGAGGCTGTGATAAACGTCATCCGAGATTCAGGAATTATGTACAACACGTTTAATTTGTATTATTATTAGAACTTGTTGATTCTTTTCGGTGAAAAAAGAATCAACTAGTTCTAATAATATTAGTGTCACGGTGATCTAAATAAGCAAATAACGTTTAATTTGTGGCAATACGAAGTTTGTCGGGTCAGCTAGTCTATATCTATAAAAATGAATTTCGATTCGAACGAAAACAAGAATACGGATCAGCTTAACTTTCGAATGAATATCATTCGAACGAAAACAAGAATAAGGGTGAATAGCTACGCTCGAAGGGTGCGTATCCCGTTCGGTCGAACGGAAAATAGTTTTTGTGACTAGATTCGGCAGGACAATAGAAGCTAACTGCCAGGGAATATTACAATGCGGCTTTCTGCCGCAACATACTCCACCACCAGAACCAACGGTTTTTCACTATGACGTATGAACAAATTTAAACGAAACAGATGATCACATTTAAACGGAACGGATGAACGATGATGTCAGTGGGTTAGTTGAATTCTGCTTCTGGCGAACGACGCGGACGGTAATTGCTCGCTGGTCATAGTGGCGCAATCCAAGCCTGACTGTGCGTAGCCCGAGGCCTGCATCCCAGGACGAACTTTTCTAACCGCAAACTGAGCACTTGCTGAGACTAGTGATGTCCGTTAATCGTTCGATTAATTCTACTAATCGAATAACACATGGAATATTCAAATAATTTTTTATCGAGTACTGCCAGCACGAGTAGTTGAATTAAGCGAATAGTTCAATGAGTACGAATAATGCTCGTTAATCGTTCATAATCGTTCGATTAATCAAAGAAATATTCGAATAGTTTTAATCGAACATCAATGACACGAATAGTTGAATTAATCGATTAGTGCAGACAACGCTCTCCGACTAATCGGTAATCGAATAATTGAAAATTTCGGACATCACTAACTGAGACGACACATCCTCGGATGCTGCAAGCTTCCGTGCTGTACAGCCCTCCTACTACTACGCTGAATCCAAGAACCGAGGACTGCTGAATGTATCTTGCTAAGCAACTGTGATTCGCCTGGGGGAATTGATCACTCAAAATAATCCACATATCCTTTCCACGTGAAAAATCGCGTAAATTTCTTTACATAATTTACATTTACAATTTCTTTAAATAATTACATCTATCTGATTTTCACGTTAACGCATTAGTATGCGTGCGAACTACCTGAAAATCACGTAAATAGTACAGGAAAAGCTGGATGGAAAATATTCACATAACTTTTCCTATAATTTCGACGTGAAATTTATTTTGAGTGATTGCTAAGCGGCTGCGAAGTCACCCAAACCGGCATTCGCTATGTGCGCGAAGCGGTGCTGCCACCTTCCCAAGTTTGTTCTATTTGTGAAGTCTGTGCATAGGTTTGTTAAAGAGTGAAAAGGATAGACAAAACTTTGCACCAAATCTTCACAAACTTTCCATATGGCAGTTCCATGAGAGTACAAGAGATCGATTTGTGCTTACATAGCGAATAGCTGAAGCGTACGTATCCGGTAACGATTACACGTCACAGTTCTTGTAGTACGGTCAACACATCTGAACATCTAACAGGGACTACTTACTGTCCTGATACCAAATGTACCACCTCTGGCAGCTAGTCAGCAACACGGTCGTCGGACTTGATGACCCGCGAGTAAAACGATGCTGATGCAGTCACTAACAGCGATGCCAGATCAGCGGTTTTCCCGCTAGATTTAGCGGGATTTCAAGCCGGATAGCGGGACTTAATAACCAAACGGCGGCTAGCGGGAATCTAGCGGTTTTCTTAAATAACTTAGCGGGATTTTAGCGGGATCTCGATTTAGCGATATTTGGTAGGCAAGAAGAGTGCTGACAGAGAGGTTGACAGTAAAAAACTTCGTTTATTGACAGTCTAATGTCTGCTCATGCATTGGCAGATGGTTCAGTATATCCTGCTGATTAGAAAACTCCGTGGTTTTTGCCTAGAATGGGATCAGTTCTGACAAATACTCATTAGAACTTACTGAACCAATCCGTTTTGCGTATTCCTAATTTTTCCACAAACTAATTCGTTGCCAATGGCAAAATCCAACTGATTCATGAATTACAAACAAAACAACACAAACAACTTATGTATCTATATACATCATAATTTGCTATATACCGCAGCATTTGTATGATAACAAAACCAAAAAAAATCGGCTGATGAGCCGATAAACCCTAAGTCTAAAAGACAAATCGGTACATTTTTGCTAAAACAAAATATCAGCGAAAACAAAGAGCCGGTGCGCTTTTCAGATATTTTTGAATTTGGGCTGCTTATAAAGATTGAAACATATCTTCTTTTGTCACCAAAAACCATAACCATTTGCCAGCTTTGCTGAAATTTTGCATTATTTTTATCATAGCTAGACACAGAAAGAGAATTTGTGCTAAAGCTTTTTTCGAAATTTTCGCATGTGTTCTTAGACTCCTTAATTATAAGATTAAGGAAAGATAAGATTAAAGATAAGATTATTCTTGCGAAGTGTCGTAGTAAATTGTCATTATATGAGGGATAACAAGATACTTCTTTTTCTGTTTCCTGAAGCTTCGTCAACATGAATGCAGCAAATTTGCATAATGTTCATTCAACCTCTCAATTTCAGCAGATCATCTTGATTTCAAATGCAAGCCTTACTGAAATGAATATTCTGCACCAGAAACGAAGGAATAATATGACTTTTGGTTCAGCGGGATTTCTAGCGGGAAATAGACTCTAGACAGCGGGATTTCAGCGGGAAATCAACCTCTGGGCAGCGGGAAAATGGGCAATCGACCTGGTAACACTGGTCACTAATCCTGCGCCGAAAATATCACGTTCTCCAGTAGTATGCTATAGCATTGGGCGATACTGTATCTGTATCGAAAAAATCGATACTTTTGAGCCGATACATCGATATTTTGGATCGATACTGAGCGTCCCGATACCGGCCAGTATCGATGCTAAAACGCCGATATTTGTATCGATACCTTTATAGTAAAAGCTAGAGAAACTAAAATACTTATCCTAATTAATAACCTTACTTATCCTAATGCGATGTCCGTTAAGATTTCACCTGTATAACAAACTCGGTCCATGGCTGTTCGCCTCCAATTTCTCGAATGTCCCACACTTTCCAGGACTTGCTCCATTAAATTGAGTCCATTTGGTCTAACCGTCGAGCACGCTGCGTACCTCTGCGCCTGGTACGAACCGAATTCGAGGCAAACATCATTTTTACGGGATTGTTTTCCGGCATTCTCACAACATGTCCCGCCCATTGTACCCTTCCAGCCTCAGCAACTTTCTGAATACTGGGTTCGCTGAAAAGCTGCGCCAGCTTGTGATTCATGTTTTTCCTCCATACACCGTATACTCACATACACCACAAAAGATGATCCTAAGCACACAACGTCCAAAAGTGGCCATGGCCACTGCAGCGCTTTCAAGGTGAGGTGCATTTATCTGCTGCAGTTGTTATCCGACGTCATCAACGACCCGAAGTATACAAACTCGTTCACCACCTCGAACTTTTAGAAATTAAAATAAGAGGTGAACCTAATTAAAAGTACGGGGGCTAATTTTTTTCGATAAATAAACTAATTCTGCAAAAATAGATGCTCTCCTAGTTCCAGTCTTAAATCAAATTTTAAGTAAAACTTTAATTTCAATTTGAAATCCAATTTCAAGTCGGATTTCTTGGGCGATGTAAAAAATCAAATTCAATTTCAAATCCTATTTCAAGTCCAATTCGAAGTTCCATTTTAAGTCCGATTTAACTCCAATTTCTGGAAAAGTTGTAAGTATAATTTCTAGTCAAATTTTACATCCAATTCAAGGTTAGTTTCAAGTAAAATTTTAAGTTCTCTATTGTGTCCTATTTCAAGTTCAATTTCATGTCTCATTATAAGTTCTATTTCATGTGTAATTGCAAGTCCAATTTATATATGTTTTCTAGTCTGAATTGGTCCAAACTTAAGTTTAACTTCGCGTCCAATTTTAAGTGTAATTTGAAGTCCAAATTCAAGTTCCACTTTTAGTTTAATTTTAAGTTCAATTTAAAGTCTTAAAGTCCAGTTCAAATTTAAGTTGAAATTGATTCAAACTGAAGTCCAATATCATTTGATCATCAATAACAATTTGAAGTTCTATTTTAAGTATAATCCCATGCTTAATTCTAAGTTAAATTTCAGTTCCCGTTTCAAGTTCAATATCAAGTTTAATTTCAGGTTCAATTTTAAGTAAAATTTCAAGTGCAATTCTAGCTCCGATTTTAAAATTAATTTCAAATGCGATCAATAAGACAACTCGCAAGTTGCTGAGAACTATGCGCACTTGCTGAGTGAAGCTTTGCTTTCCTCGATGGAGCTAGCTGTCTTGGCACTCGAAGATGGATGTGGTTGGATACGCTAGGCCGTCAACCGCGTTGTTAAGTGAAGAAACGCTGAGTGCATGGAGTGACTTTTGACGGAGATGAACTGGAAGGGGTTGATGAATTCATAAATTAGGGATCTCTGGCAACCGCCGTCAATAATATGAGTAAGCAGATTCAACGACGCATTCTAGTTATATCAGGTCTACTGTTCTCTTCGTAAGTGATTTCGATCAAGAAGCATAAACGCACGCAGTACGCAAAATATAAGTGCATTTGCCGTATTTGAACGCAAGGTGTTGGTAACTGGAAGCAGAGAGCGGCCCAGGCGTATAAACCCCGAGCTGCAGGCATTACTTTGAAAGATTCCCATCGTACACCTGCCGGCTGGCATGCTGCACGAATGCACCATCGGCACCAGGTTGAAACTGACTTGCGAGTTCTTGATATTGCACAATCCACAATTAAGGGTCACTGGGGCATTGTTGCCTGTTGGTAAAGTTATGATAAAGCAATAAATGTTTTTCTGGAACTTGACAGATTTCTTGGCGGCTTTTGCACTGGTTTTCGGTGCAATTTCCATGATAGTTAAGATTGGCTAACTTCTCAGTAGCTCGCTATAGCGTTCATACTAGAAAGCATTTGGCTCCACAACACGAACGAGCACGAGGCACCTCGGTTAAATTACAATTCTCCTCCAACCATCCCTCAATACAATCCGCATGTCGCACGGATCATTAATAAAAGGGGCAGTTTGGTCATCGCTGATCTGAAGTCTCCAAAACACTTGTAGAGCAAAGTGTTTAATTTGGTTATCTGTATGGTTGTAGAGGTACCCCAGTAAACCATTTGGTTTGTATATCTCGATTGCAATTGAGATATACGAAATCATATCTGAACGAAAAAGTTATATTTCACGCCATATAAGAACATATATGTACCAAAGTGGAGGCGATATACGTGCGAAAATTTTGACAATTATTTGTAATTCTATTTTGCGTAGTTTTTATAACACGCAACTAAATACTCCTGAATATATGATTATATATTCAGGATATTATATATTATTATGATTATGATATAATCAAATATTGCAATCGTCTATACTGCTTTATAATTCACAGTCATGAATTGTATATGAAGACACGCACGACTGCAAGACAACTTATTGTTCACTTCGATTTGACATACTCTAATCATTATACAATTCCGATGTGAAATTGACATGAAAACGATTTAATGTGAACGTTCTATTACGATTTTGTGTTATCTGGGACATTCTCACGGTCATCATATTTGTCCAGCTTTGTATGGCTTGTACCTTCTGTAGCGTAAACAGAAGTGGAAGGGGGTTAAATTAGTTGGTTTGTCGAATCTAAATCTTCATCCGCATGTTTGGGCAGAAAATGTTCTGATTTTTTAGTTCGACCGACATGGTCACCTCGTTTAATATTCACAAGTTCCACTTCTAGCATTTTTGTCTGTAAGGTTGCTGAGTGGTCGATTTCTGGCCGACCCGGCCGGTTTTTCACTTGCAAAGCCGGTGACCGGTCAATCTGGCAAAAAGTCGGTTTACTGACTTAAGAAAACAGATTTGTACTTTTCGTCCGATTTTTAAAATTTTTTTTTATTTCCATCATTCCGCTAGATTGTCTAATAAATGTATTAGCAATCCTGAGCAATTCGTTGCAGTTTCCGGTCAAAAGAGTTTAAAACCGCAGGCCCGCGGACCAGTCCGACATCAGCTATTATTTCGTTCCTAACGAGATTTCGTATGAGTAGGAAAGAGAATCAACAGCAGTAAAAGCATACGCATATAATTTTCTAAAAATTAAGCTAAATAATAAACAAAAGTATGGTTTTCGTTGTGGTTGCGTGTACCCTGCCAGTGTATCGATACCAATATCGATACCACTGGTATCGATGCTTGCCGCCCGATATTTTAGCCGGATCGATACTTTAATAAAAATTGAATCGATATTCGAATATCGATGCTTCTCGCAGTATCGCCCAATGCTAGATGCTAGCACGATCGTTGAAACTGAAGTCCCGTAAGTATAAAATTGTCTGTGCCAGGGCAAATCCTGGTCATGGCACCAATGTTCGTGATCGTCTTTAGGTTAGTCCGGTTACGAACGGAACTGGCTTCTTCACACAGTAAAATAATACACAGGGTTGTCTCTAGACATCTTGTATTATTTTACTGTGTCCTGTGTGAAGAAGCCAGTTCCGTTAGTAACCCCCGTTGGAGACCCCCCCCCCCTAAGAGGTGGGGCTCCCATACAAATGAAACACAAATTTCTGCATAAACAGAGAACTAATCGAGCAAATGGAACCAAATTTGGCATGTGGGAATTTTCGAAGGCAGAAATTTTTTTCATGGTGAATTATGACCCATCCCCCTTTCAAAAGGGGGGCACCTATACAAATGAAATTCAAATTTCCTCATAACTCGAGAACTAATAAAGCAAATGGAACGAAATTTGGCATATGGGGGATTTTGGAGTCTTGAATTTATTATATAATGGTTAGAGACCTCTCACCCCTGTGGTAGGGGGATAAGGACTTTCATACAAATAAAACAGAAATTTTTGCGTAACTCAAAGACTAATCGAACTCGAGAAATTCGAGACTCTTCCATAAAACATTAGTTAATAACAAGACCACAAAAACTATTTATAGTAACACTAGATCATTCAGAGCGAGACGACCGCCAGTGTTGCCGGCGACCCGCCGTCGGAAGCGCCGCCCACTGGGGGAAGGGGGCAACCCCCCGCAGATATCACCACTGTCTAGGTTTATTTGTTTTCCTATGTCTACTTACTTCTATTACTTTCCTTTAGTTGGGTCCGAACGAGCGATAGCGAGTAAGGAGAAGATCACCCCTGCGAAATGGTACTTTCCACGAAAAAGTTTTCCGTGAAATGGTACTTTCCGCTTAAGGTTTTTCGTGAAATGGTATTCGGCGAAATGTTGTACAATCACGGCGAATATTGCTATCCGCTTTTGACTAAGCAATGAGGGGAGTTATTTTTTACTTTTCTGTCAGGAAAAATGGCAAATTTTTATATTAAACTACCCATCCCAGGTAACCAATAAGTATTAACATAAGCAGCAAATCAGCATATCTGGCATTTTATACTGCACGTTGTTGTATATTAGCTTTTTGACTGCATAGGTGTTGTAAATTGGCATCCAAAATTCTTTTCAAGTTCTTCGTGTCGATAATTAGCTGCAAATTAGCATTGTCAGCACTATAAGAAGGTTAGCAGTAAAGTAGCTGTATATTTTGGCAAAATAGCATTTAAGTAATATTTAAGGCGACTTAAATGCTTATTGGCTTGCATTTGAATAGCAATGGAGATGCTTATTGGTTTCCTGGGATGCTGTCATAGTTACGTAACTGCCAAAATGAATCATCTAAGGTTGAACTCCTCAGCAACTTGCAAAACCCGAGAGTGTGACAAAGATCATCCGAGATTCATGATTTATGTACAACAACACAGTTTAATTTGTGGCAATACGAAGTTTGTCGGGTCAGCTTGTACTATATATTTATACAGTAGAAAGACAAAACGAATTCTGAATCCAAATCGGAAAAATAGGTTTTTCAAAAAAAAAATTGACAGTTGTATCCTATCATGCCTTTAGCTTAAAGTATAATCACAACTTAGTTTTTTCGCTAAAATTTTTATAAATACAACAGACAGAAAGAGTTACCCAAGGTGTAATAAAAATTCAACCGAAATAGAAACATTCAGCTAATGTAATCATCAGCGCTTGACCCAAACTTGAGCCAAATATAAATCCCTGCAGCCACTCAAACATATCCGGCTAATTAACAGCCTGTTCTTCTCACTACTCGCTAGCGCATTCCTGCTGTTCACGTGTTGCCCCGAAACATTCTTTTCTGTCCTGTCATGTTCCTCGCCTGCACTGGCAGCAGCAGCAGCAGCAACAGTTGAAGTCACTGCTTGCTGCTAGGTGCTAGGAAACCACCACCGAGATGGGAAGATGCGCACAACAGCAGCAGCGTCATCGTGAAAAGGGAAGGACAAAAAAAAACATGTGACACCGTGTAATTATTTGCTCAACTACTTTTTTTCCTCCGAGCGGACTGCTGTTGCTGCTGTCGCTGCCATTCGGAAGAATCTTAGAAACACCAACCATCCAACCAACCGCACACCGCTGGGCAAAAAGGTTTCCTTCGTTCGTCATTGTGCTCGACGTGTCAGGTGTAATATATAGAAACGCACCAAGAAAAAGCGAAATCGGATAGGATAGAGGCGAATGCAGTTCATCATAAGTTATTATTGCAGATTTTTTTTATGTATGCTGAACCCAAAGTCGCAGCAAAGCGAACTTCTCTCTAGCTCGGAGGACTTTTGCGAGAATCATAAATGTGAGCCATAAATTTCAGTATAATTGAAGTCCGAGAGAAAAAATGTGCACATAAGAAGGGTAAAATTTTCAGGTGAGTTATATGAACAAATAATAACAAGTGGTCTTTTTGCGAGAGCCGAAACGATAATAATTCGAAAGCTGGACATCACGAGTTCCACCAGGCCAATCTTTATTTATTGTTGCTTGTAATTGTCCTTTATTAACAGCGACTTATGAGTAGAATGGCATCCAATGTGGACGCTTATGGTTAAAATAATTACCAACGTTCGTAGAAAAAGATTGGCATAACTTTCGGTGTAATAATTCGAAAAATTAAACTCTGATCGACCGTGAAGAATCGATATGAAGCAACCTTGATCGAGCGGTACTGAGTTCGCTGCAGCCAGCACCTACAATAGTCGTCCAAATAACGTGTGAGGTCTCAGCGCAGGTCAACAACAATAGCCCGAGATCTATCAACTGAATACCGTTAATAGCCTTCAGAAGCCCTGAAATGGCTAATTCCCCGTCCAAAAAAGATCAATAACCAGCCCTCCCGCATTGGTTTTCAAACACTGTAAAATCAAATTACCAGCGATACCAGCTCGGAACAAAAGCTTGTCTTCACTGGTTCGATTCAGGGAGCGCGAGTTAAACCGCGAAACGACTGGTAGCAGCATCCGCGAGGAAAATCCACTCCGTTCCAGACGAGCTCGGTCAGTGCTACACTCGGTTATACGCGGAGGTTAATGAAAACCTTTTTCCGTCCCTCTTCTGTTTAGGCTCAATTCGACCTAGATCTATTTCTATTGATCTCTTGGGAGAGTATAATTGATTCTGTCCGTCGGTTGACCGCTGAATGGCTCAGATAGAAAGCGGACACACGCCAACCCGACCGTACATCGGGGGTTTGTGCTTCTCGGTTCATCGGCCAGCTGTTGTCCGCCTAACCGGCAACAGCTCGGATCGATGGTTTGACGTTCTGTTGCCGTTTGTTGCCGGCTCGGTTGCTTTCGCTCCGGGATGGCTCGCGGTAAGACAAATGTGGCGTGCAAATTGTTCTGTACACATGATTGAAAATTAACCCGATCTTTCCAGCAGCGCGCGCGTTCTTTATGCTTTGCAGCAGCAGCCGTGCGGCACGTGATTTGCTAGATCGAATCCGGTTGATCGCGTTTAGATCCGGAGAAAACAATTTCCTGGTTGGGATTCGTTCGTTCGTCGAACGAGAATTTGTTTGCGCTTTGATGGGGCTATCCGTGCCGAACGAATCTCCCATTGTAATGCTTTGGATCCGCGAATTCCACTGCTAGTCCCAGTCAGTGGAAGGAGCAGAGTGTTCGAAAGGAAGATAAGTCTGTTCCATGACTACGTAAAGTACATTGAGCCGGATGTTAGCAGGTACAGTTTGCAGAAAAATATTATTAGTCTACAAGTCTGTTTTTTTCGAAACTCACAATCGTTTCTTAGTTTATTATTACGATTGAGTTCAAACTCATAAGACAGCATGGATTAACTTTAGTACCAAGAAAGTATTACATTGGACCATGCTCTAGGAGACGACGATGTCGAAAACGGCGAAGAATTGTGGGCTCTTTTCGTAAGTCAGCTGATGTGTGCTGAACTTTCCAATCACTAGTTTGTACGTCTACTCTTGACCACCCGGAGCATTGAAAATCCCGAAGAAAATCTGGACTTCACGTCTTTGAGCATTTTTGCACCCTAGCTGCGCGTAAAATTAATTTGTGTCATCAACAAAACTTGCGAGATAAGGGCTATGCACGTTGATGATGTCGAATGTCGATGTTGTAGAATAGATCCTTAACTCTCAACCGGCTTATTCGAGGCTGGATCGGACACCAACCAATTTCCTGTTTTTGTAATTTTCGAACCACGAGTTTCTAATCATTAATCCGTTCACGTCCCTCAGTCTATTTCGGTTGATCTGGTTTTTTGTTGTGACAGCTTGCGAGGACCAATCGCAAACGACCAACGTGATTAAAGGAACTGTTTTCTGGTTTTAATCGCATTTCTTGGAAACTCGAAATGGTTTAATTCTATACAAAAACCATGGTTCAGTTCGCGAAACTCTTGACCCATTTTATGGACGACATAATCGTCAAAGCAGCTGTTAATGGCAACGTAACGGAACGTCGGTGATGGTCGCGTACATGGATATAAATGGATGCCTCCGAAATAAAAACCCTGGTATGTGTGAGTACCGCTGATAGACACTTTGTTTCCAGTGACCCAAGCGTCCCCTCGCACGTCAATCCCTCTATTAATCTAGACCCGCTTGACGTAGCATACCACTCTAGGTAGCTCACCACATTTCCACCGACATCTGAGACAATCGGGGATGCAATGATTTCGGTATCATGGTAGCACTTGGCCTCCCCACCGCAGTCGAATTATTCCTACAAGCGATCAATAGTCGTCCCAGATCTACGTGTGGGTTATACGGAACGCGGCTCCCAGTATTCCTGACCAGGCGTGCAACAACTCCTGTAACGATTCTACCGATGGCACAGTCGCCGTTTCCAGGTCTGTGCCTGACTCGCAGTAGAATTCCTTAATCCACTGCACATTTACTACCGGAACGTGCGTGGACTTCAAACTAATACCGATTACTTTTTGACATAAGACTACATCTTACTTTGAAGCGCGTAGGGCGCTATATCTCTGCATATTAGCATTGATAGGAGGAAATGATTATCAACTTAGGGACTATATTGGCTCGTTTCGTTATCCCTGATTTTCATTTTCAGGTATAGGTAATAAGTTCAAGTTGTCACGTAGTTTTCAAGCCGTAAATCTCGCATGTGCATAGTTTTTTTTCGATATAAATTAAATTATAGTTGTATATAGGCACCATTGGCATTATATTAAATTTGTTATGAAGGAATTGTTTATACATACATATCTTAATTTTCGTAATTACTAGCTTTACTAGAAAATTTTCGAATACCTAGGTTAGTGTCATATAACTGGTGCTTACATACTTACCTTAGCCATCTAGCTCCCCCCATCTACTAACAACAATTCCTTTCCCGAAATACTTGTGAAGATGCAGAAGATTCCCTGGTCTTTAGTAGCAACAAGTATTGGACTAACATTCCTTCCCATCCCACCAGGACCCGCATTCGGACGTGGCCGGCGTCGGTATTGATCAGCATGCAGGGACCTGACAAAGTTGTACAATGAGGAATAGCGTGCTGTCCCAAGTATGCTTTTTCCAGCCATCATTTTGCAATTTTCATCGGTCCTGGTCAATAACGGAGTAGCAGCACACGGGCGGTATCCTATGCTTATGCTATGCTTATGCTTAAGACTACATCTTACTTTGATAGGGTGGCATGCTGCGAAAACTAAAATGATCGTAACACACGGAGCGAATCACTTCAAATTTATTAAATATATTTATGCATATTTATATATTTTTACCAGGGTACTAAATATATTTACCGGTATTGATGAATATTTTTCGAAAGTTTCCACCTTTTTCAAAACTATCTTTAGCTGTCAAGTCCCATAACAGTATGTGGCAAGAGTTGTTATGACGAGGTGGACATATTTAAAGTTGTAAATATATTTATCGCATATTGAATATATATGCAGGAAGTGATTCACCCCGTGTCGTAACACGAAAAACTGATAGATTTTCAACGGTAATAGCTCAGTCAATTCTGAACGGATTTGGCTGGATTGCATACCAATCGATGTACAAAACGCGTGTGCCTTTCGTATGGTTTTCACAAAAAGATGGGTCTTTATTGCAAACTGACAGAAATTTTACGTAAAGTTGAACAATTTTCGTGAATTTACATAAGCTTCCAGCCACATTTGAACATTTTCAGATACGAACTTGTTACTTCTATTGCATTTATCAGGTGGATGTGGGAGTGAAATCCATAGTTTTTATAACCATTCAGTCTAATTATTGCCATTTTATTCAATATTGGATATTTTAGCTCTCAATTCCACAGATTTTCACAAATGCAACACAAAACACTATTACCTTTCTTTGCTACGTGTTGCAAAAACAGTGACAGTTTCGCGGCTTGCTAGTAGTGTATCGACAAGCTACGCCCTTTAGTTACGTAGATGATGGAATGATAGAATTGAAAAAAACTTTGAATCCTAATTCTAATGAAACAGTGACTACTTGATCACATAATTAGTTTCTACGAAGCGTTCAAACGTGTGGCACGTGAACTTTGCCGTTTAGCTCCGAAAATGAATGGTGAAAGTTCCGTAAGGCTCGTAAAACATCACCAATGGTGACTAGAAAAGAAGACACAATGCACAATCCTGAAGCAGATCCACTCTTACACTGGTAATTCTTGAAACGAAATAAGTATCTTCGAACGAATTCCTACCGAGACTTCTAGTCTGACTCATTACAACAAACGCTACCAAGGGTCAAACCTATGGAAATGTACTGCAACCAGGAGAATTGGACAAGTTCGTCACCTCTAATCATGTGCTTGGTGATCCGTATACTTGGTATCTCTAAATAGCAGTTCTAATACATGTTTTATAAATCATCCAACAATCGGCCTATTTAAGAGCTACAGTATAATGGTTGAAGATGTCTTTGAAATAATTTTCTTTTTACTAAAATTATCTTTTCAAGTTCTAAAGATATCACCGAAACTATGTAAAATTGTTCATTTACGTTTGTGCCTAGTTTTCAGTTATTCAGTTTTAGCTGTGTTTTAAATTTGTTTTATAATGCGATCGAATTGGTAAAACCCCTTCAACGTGGGGGAACGATTGGCAATAAAATCAATCTCTAATTTCTGTAAGGTAACGTAAAAGCAATAGTTTGTGTTCTTGATTTTGTTAAATTGCTTCCAAATGTTTACAATGTCAATACTTCGATAAATGTAACAATACAATGCATGTAGCATATATACCCGGAAAAAAATAACCATAACGCGAAGATAAAAATTATTGTAACAGTAGGATACAAAATACAGTAGAAACAATAAAATTTATCGTCAAAAAAGATAAACAAACCATCAAACTTATTGTTGTCCATCATAACTTTCATGTTTTTCAGAGATTCCACCATAAAAATGACGGGTTGTTAAGTATCTTAACAATAAAAAAATTGAGTTTTTTGCGAACAAAAATTTTCATTTATAGTAAAAGTTATCGCCCTTTTATGGTAATTTTTTAGGCGAAAAAACCAAACATAATTAAAAAAGGCAGCAAATTTATGATGAAATATGGCCAATTCTATAACATAAAACAAGAAACAAAAATATGAATAAAATTTGAATTTGAGACACTTTTACAATAAATTTACCATAAGTTGCAATGTTCATAATAAATTAGGCCGATTAGGCCTGCGTCATACCTCGAAGCCAACGGGAAATCCAAATTTATGCAATAGAATTGGTCATATTTCAAACAAAATTACAACTTTTTTAATATTTTATTTTTTCGCTTAAAAAATCACCATAAAAGGAAGATAACTTTCACTATAGGTGAAAATTTTTGCTCGGGAAAAAATAGATTTTTTTATTGTTAAGATGCTTAACAATGCGTCATTTTTATGGTAGAATCTCTCAAATCATGAAAGTTATGGTGGACCACAATAAGCTTGATGGTTTGGTTATCGTTTCTGACGATAAGTTTTATTGTTTTTACTGTATTTTGTATCCTACTGTTACAATAACTTTTATCTTCGTGCTATTGTTATTTTTTTCCGGGTGTATACTTGAAGAACAGTGTTATGGACATACATGGACACATGCTGCTATGACTACAAAAAGACTTACCTAGTCATACGTCGCCTATGCGGTCGTATCTTGTACACAACTCCTCTGATTTTTTTAGCCCGGTAACTCAGACAAAATTCGATGTAATTGCATCAACGGTAATTTGGCTTGACGAGATTTTCCGGCTTGAGAAGTGATCGTAACCAGAACCAAAATAGGAACACCCTAAGGAATGTTTCTGTAAACGGTTGCACTAGCATCGACTACCAATGTCCTCACGCTTCTGCAGCTCGTACCGCGCTTCGGTTTCTGTTTCCGTGGCCGGACACAAATTAACTCAGTATTCAACAGGAATAATCGCTTGTTAGGTCTGATACTTGCCAATGATCCAGCCATACAACTTTGCTCGCCGTCCGAACCAATTATCACGGTCGATGCCGATTACCTCGCTCGAGATATTACATATATTGTGCGAATCTCTGTCGAGTTTGAGAATGTTCTCGACGGCTTAGATTGCCACAGAACGGACTTTGATGGCTTAGCAATGCACAGAACAACTGTTAATTGTTGTTATTTCTCCTGATCCTTCGCTAAGTTTTCACCGCTGTTAATCACGGGCAAACAAGACACAGCACTTATGGTTCTTACAAAACATTAAAATCAATTCATTTGAACTACGTTTGATTATCGATTATTCTCCCATTTACCAATCAGCTCGCAAGCCTCTATGGGTAACCATGTAACTCCGATGATTGTAACCTGCAAGATTTTCTGCTCTACGCGCATTTCAACGATCGCGTTTCACTGCTAAGTCACCAACCAAACAATAACACTTACTTTAACCACACCTGTAGTAATTTTTGAGCCTGGAACCGTCTGATGTATAAACAATATATGTTACGAATGCATAGCAACCTTTGCAGAATTTCTACCAGCCAAAAGCCGGGGTGGCTCTACCTTCACTGACTCGGTCTTGGGTTACTCGTTGCCAATTCGTTGTGCGTCTCGACACACGAAAGTCGGCTTCAATCTTGTCGAGCCATCAGCACGCTGAGCCCCTCTTTTCCTGGTGCCGGTGCGGATCTTGAAGAGAACGTATTTCACTGCACAGTCGTCCGGCATCCTTACAACGTGGCCGGCCCACCATAGTCTTCCAACTTTCACCAGGTGCGCGATGGGAATCTTTCCAAGTAGTACTTGCAGGTTGCAACTCGTGGTTCATATGCCTACGCCACTCAACGCTATCCGTTTGTACTCCGCCAAAAATAGTCCGCAACACCTTTCGTTCGAATACGGCAAGTGCACGTATGTCTTCTTTAAGTAAAGTTACTGTCTCAAGTCCCTAAAGCAATACCGGTCTGATTAGTGTTTTGTACATCGTCAGTTATGTGCGGCGGAGTATGCTCCTTGATCGAAGCGTCTTGCGAAGGGAATAGTAAGCTCGATTTGCAGTTTGTATACGTCGTTAAATCGCCTTACTTGTATTATTGCCGGCGAGGACCAGAGATCCCAAATATACGAACTCGGCAACAACTTCCATGCCAGTTCATCGCCATCAATAGTAACTGTTGGTTGAAGGCAATCGTTGCTTTCTCTGGAGTCTTTTCCTATTATATATTTGGTTTTCAACACACTGATTTGTAACCCAGTCCTCCTAGCCTCCGTTTTTAATCTGGCGTAGATTGTCTCCGCCGTCCCAAGGTTTATAGTCATGAAGTCGAGGTCGTCTGCGAATGCTAGGAGTTGACTACTCTTGCTGAAGATCGTTCTGCGCTTTTCGTTACCCGCTCGCCAGATCACACCTTCAATAACGATCACCTATATTGAATAAAGAAAGGACTCAAGAGTGCCCCCGTAACGCGCACGTAGCACATCGCTCCAGGGTAGCTTTGATCAGCTACATCAGTTTGTCCGGAAAACCGCTCTTGCCTAGCTGTTCGCGTTCAACTGTATCGTATGCTGTCTTGAAATTCACACAAATGTGATACGTAGGCACGTTGTACTCCTGAAGTTTCTGGAGGATTTGTCGGAGAATAAAAATTTGATCCATAATAGCATAAGCCCCGAATTCTCTTGCTGTTGGGAATAGACGACGCAACAAAATCAGCGAGAGCACATTGTAGGCGGCGTTGACCAGTATAATGCCACGGCAATTACAGCAGTCTAACCTTTGCAGAAATCCAACTTAAATCCCACGTTGCGCGCGATATATATATATATATATATATATATATATATATATATATATATATATATATATATATATATATATATATATATATATATATATATATATATATATATATATATATATATATATATATATATATAAATATATAACCTCGTTGTAACGCACTTCGAGCTGGCCTTTAAACGTTTACCTGCTTTCTTGAAACAAACTGCCTCTGCTGCCAGAAACACTCCTAACGAAATCATGAACCTCAACGTTTTTCACGTGACTAAGGAGATTGTCGAAACTGCCTGTGTTCTACTGTGTTTTACCATTCTTGCTTGACCTCTTTCACTATGCTTCAAACCAGCAGTTATGTTCTCTATACATAAGAAGGGTGATAAGTGCAACGTTGAAAATTATCATGGGATCACATCGTTGTGCTACAACTCAAAAATGCATGAAATAATCGTGAGCAACGCATTTCTTCAGATCAGTATGGGCTTTCCCAAAACGTTCAGCCTCTACGAATTTCGTCGATTTCGTTTCGTTATGCCTGCATGATATGAATAAAGGACTGCAAATTGAAGCAGTGCACATGGACCTGAAAGTAATGTTTGATTGGGTGGATCACGGAAGCTTCCTTGCAAGGCCTGAGAAGCTGGGAGTTTTCGCACCATTCTTCAAGTGTCTAAAGTACCTTACATTACGTCGGTTTAGTATAAATAGCGGGTCCGAGTTTTTCTACAACATCTCGGATGTACCACAGGGGAGCAACTTTGGACCACTGCTCTTTTCTCTTTTTATAAATTTTTATAAACTGTAAATTTTTCTGACGCTTGGTTGTCGATTTGTTTATGTCGACGATGTAAAAAACATTACGGTAAGTAACAAGGACTCCGATTTTATTAAACGATTTTCTCAAAAATTAGACTCTCTCTGAGCCAACCAAGGTAGCAATATGCATTCCAAAATGTTGTTTTAGTAACTCAGAATATGCTGTATAGTCGTACTCATAATTTAAACACATTCTGCTTACAATTTGAATACATTTCATTTTCACTTGTAGCTGACAGTCACCAACCGGAATTTGCCACCTAATTTTGTCTCCAAACTGTCAGCCAACATGTAGCTACAATCAAAGCTTCGTTTCCATGCACCGGCTCTTCATTCAGTGGCAACCAGAACTTATGGACTGCATTTTTCCGCACTCGTTTGACACCACATCTATCCCAGGCCCATTATCGTTACGCGTGTTCATATATCACTCCGTTTCGCCGGAACCTGGGTTTGTCCTTTTTTGTCCACCCGCTGCTGGCTGTTGAATCGATTTACCGGTGCTGCTACAATTGTCAGCAAACCACCGCCGTCGTTCACCTGACTGCCGGACGACGGCCGGATTGACGCACGGCTGCGAAACGCCTTAAGCACATGGATCAGAAGAACTATTTTAACAAGCTTGTCTCTCTCCTGGATCGCGCCGTCCAAGTGTGGCAATAAAAATCTGTCCCCATACTGAAAAGATAATCTGCAGCCATAGGTCTCTCGAAGGGATGCCTGTTTTTCTGCGATACTGGTCGACTGGTGAGGTGGCCTCTTACACTTTCCGATGTCATAAGTTCAAATGAGTGTGCGTTTTCAGCGTTGAGTGGAGATTTATTCGAGTGGTCAGGATAATCTGTTTGGCCGCACAAATTGCATCGCAGATGCCGGCTGTTGTTCGCCTTTCGCCACTGATGCCTGGATGTTTGGAGGATGGTAGGGAACTAAGAAGTCGCTCAGCATGCAAGGTGAAACATATTGCGACAGATAAATTTCTTTTTGCCGAGACTTTTTTGATCACAAACGATGGAATGTTTTGTGTAGTCGTATATTTTTGTTATTGCAACAATTGTTGTTTTGGTCACCTAAGGTCACAATTAGTTGATTGTTCAAGTCTTTTTATTGATTTAATTTTTAACTGTTAGTGCGCTTCTTATGGGAGAAATTCATTCGCAAGAATAAATTAGGTCAAAGTTTATTCGTCAGGTTTACTGCCAGCACCTGTTTATAAAAAAAAAGAAAGAGTGCGTGAAAGAGCAAAACAATCTGCATCCTGTTTCGATAACTTTAATTTTTCTCAGAAAGTGACACAAAATAATGTGGTCAGAGAAACAGTTGTTTCGTTTAATATAGTTTTCTTTAAAAAAAGAGAGAAATTCAGAGATATTATAATAAAGATCAAACATTCTTCTAATAATTCTGACAGTGGAAACATATCTTCACTTCACTTTTCATTAACTTCGCTAACCATGAACAGTGAATTCCACAACTAAGTGAACGAGTTTTTTGTTATCACAATTGAAGACACACTACGTCCGTTTGCGATGACAGCAGATGCGTTCCGAATGATCGTCAGTTGGCCCTACCTACCAGAGTTTGGAAGGTAACGATATTGGAAATTAATTTAATTCCAAGCAAAAAATTCGTTTTCCAGACCAACTGACGTCGTGTCGTTTTGCGAGACGCAAACAATCGTGAGTCGCATAAATTTACACCGCTCTGATACGGACTCGGAGGTTTAATCAGAGCACCTGAGATGGAATGTCAAGCGCATCTGTCGAAAGTTGGAACTTTATGACCATTTCTTGGATCGCACTCATCGTCCCTTACAAGCTTGTCTGCATTTGAACCGGTTCAAATTGATGATTCCTTGAATCAGAATTTTTAATTGATTGGTCTGAATGGCGACGGTAAATAATTATTCCACACTTGCGTTGGAAGTTGAGTCACAGTTAATGGAACTGAAATTTTCAATTAAAATTGTTGAAAAATTTGGCAACACCTCTTCTGTTGAGTGCCCCATCAAAGCAAGCAGGCAACAAAGATGACTGATTAGTGCTGGTTTTGACGGTTTTCGGTAATTCCATAGACCACTCCGATTCGTCACCGAAGCCCAGCATCAACGCCATTAACACTAAAGTTTGTGGCTCGGCGGTGGCACATTGCGGAACTGGGCAGCTTAAGCTGCCCAAGCGACACACTGAGCTGTGAATCTAAAAGGAAAATTACGATCATCATTATTAGCGGAGATGTAATTCACGTTAATAACATTTAGGCGAAACAAATTCTCTCTCTTGGTGGGTCCGGAGTCCGGTGCTTCACCCGTATGGGGCTTCTGTGGTCCGCAGGCATTTCGCGCTGTGACCGATGACGGTCAATTTAACCGAACGGTGACGCGGAGAAAAAGCCTTCTCTCATGTGAACATCGGTTACCATGGTCCCCGATGGTGAATGAGAAGCTTTAACAATAAACAATAATTTTCCATGATTCTCTTTTGATGTGTGACCATATGAGTACGAGTGGTAGTACGACGGAACGGATCACGGCTGGGTTAGAGGAAAATGTACAGGAAATTAGCGATTAGCTAATCATTTAAGCATCAACGACAATTATGCTCGGTAGTTTACTCATCCTCCGCATTTCACCTTGTCGTTTTCAAACATTCAGTTAGAAGTTTCATTTTGGGTACGGTTCAGTTGACATCGGTAAACAATCAGATCGAATGTTCCCAAATTTTATTTCAAATTTTATAAAGTACTCAAATAACCCTAAAAATTACAACACAGTTTTCATTGTTTCAAAATTTTAATTAGTAACATCATTTAAACCGTCTAATGGCCGTCTGTAGCCGGCCTTTGCGTTAAAAGCCTATGACGAATATGTTCAAAGCAGATTGCTTGTCATTTTGGCATCCACTTTACAACATTTTAACCATGCGTTCAAGAGTTGTCATTTTTCAAAAACAAGAACTCAGGTTAGGCCATTGCAAATCATTTTGAAAGTTTTTGTCACCCCCCCCTTGGAAATTGGCGGGGGGGCAAAAAAATAATTTGTAGGATATGAGTTAATTTTTTTTTATAAAATCAATTGTCTGTGGGCTCTACAGCCTGAAAAACTTGAAAAATGAGTATACGAGTTGAGTTAACGCTTCTAGCATGAAATAGAAATGGAAATTCAAACAGCGGAATTTCCGAAAATCGGGCAAAAAAGTTATCTTACGTTTTTGTCTTTTTTTCGTAGATTTTTGCATGGAAATCAGTAACGTATGTATATATTAAAAGCAAGAATAGATTTGGTTTTCACGTTTGAACTTAAAATAAAAATGCCTAAAATCCAAATTTTTTTTTGCTCGATTAAAAAATTCACTTTGTTTTTTTTTCGCACACCCCCACCCCCTTCAGTGGCCCAACACCGGAGGGACAAACACTTTTTAAAATATTTGTAATGGCCTTATTTGCAAAAAAAAATATTTTGGTAATTTTGGCCAGTCTAGATTTAAGTGATTGACCTCAAAAATTAGGTTTGATTATCTTACATGCTTTATTTGCATTTTGTTATAAATATGATTAAAAAAAAATAACTGGGTAGAGGGACATAAAAACGAATTTTTAAAAGTATTTCTTTCCTGACGTTCAACCAGCTAACGATTTTTGCATGAAAATCAAAATTTCAGCTTTTTTTTCAGTATACTTTCGTGAAAAAATAGCTTGATCACATCGTTTTTACGATGCTGCCTGTTAGAGGGTTAAACTTGGTTTAAACTATTCAGAATCTTTATATTAGGCGGAAGTCCTGTATGGCCGGATAGGCCTCTATGCCCGGACACTAGCGATTTCTCAAAATTATTTGGAAAGAATATATTCCTATATGACAATAATACCATTAAAGTGCGATTGTTCCATTCTTTCCAAATATTTTTATCATATTTTGGTTTTAAGAAATCACCAGTTTCCAGGCATAGAGGCCTGTTTGGCCAAACAGGACTTCCCTCTATATGCAAACTGAAATTTTGAATATATGGTCTAAATTATGCTCGGTAGTTTACTCATCCTCCGGATTTCTTCTTGTCGGTTTCACGATAAGGTCTATTAAAAAATAAGGGCAATTTACTTGTTAATTTGAAGTTCCATACTTGATATAATAGTTCCCGCCCCATGCAAAGGAATTCACGTGTGGGAGTATCTCATGTATGCAATAAATCGAATGATAAATTAAACTCGCAAACAACATTGCACACAATATTGATGCCAAATTTACTTGTTCTCGAAGTGCAGCGTATGAAATCTTGCATCCAATAAGTGAAAAGTAAACTGTGGCCCTAGCCGTATAATAGGGTAAATGCTGCTTTTTATTGGAAAGTGACAAGGTTTTTTTTTGAAAAGTGACACGCATAAAAATGTTAAACAAATTTCACGGGTACTTTTTCATTTCGACGTATCTGACAATGAGAGGTTCTCTTCGTGCCTCCTGTCTTCCGCTTTTTGCGGCGAAACTAAAGCATTGAAAAGAAAATTTTAAAAAATTTAGCTAGCCAGTGATTCCGGCAACCGATTCGTGCAAAGCTGATGCGCTAAAATGCATTAGTATTGCTGTAAAAATCAGAGGGGTAGTGAACAAGACACGACCGCATATGTAGGTGACGCAAGACTAGGTAAATCTCTTTGTAGTGATGGTAGCATGTATCCATGCATGTAATCATTCGATTCATCATGCACTTCCAGCAATGCAACGGCAAACATGCGTATCCATACAGAATCATATTATAACCGAACGTAATGTAACAGCTGTACGGCACTTTTCCAACAGATAGCAAATTCGCCTAGGTTTAACCCATTTCCTCCGCACTTTCATTCGATTCTAGAGAAGGCCCGGTTTAAGATATCAACTAGGATCCTGAGAAACAAAGAAAGATTGGAAAAAAATCTAATCGACCTGTATTTGCTCAAAGATCAGATATTACATGTAACATAATTACAGCTGTGACAAAACAACAGGTTTTGCTATTTTTCAGACAGTTAAGGAAAAATGCTCATAAAACTCGATTTTACCTCTATTAACGCCTGACGCCTATCAATCAGTGTTAGTAAGAATCGGTTGCTTGCCAAAAAAAACTTTGTTTCATAATTTTGATTATTTTTGTAATTTTAAGATAGGTTTGAAGCTTTGCGTTGCGAAAACGCAACGCTAGGAAGTAACGATATTCAATATTTGCAACGGGAACGTTTGTTTTCGTTCGTTCGCTGCGGTGTTTCATTTGATGTCGTTGCTTTTTAGCAAGGCCATTACAAATTCTAAAAAAAGTTTTTGTCCTTCCGGTATTGGGCCACTGAAGGGGAGGGGCACAAAAAACAAAGAGAATTTTTTAATCGAGCAAAAAAAATATGGATTTTTACTTAAAGTTTAAACGTGAAAACCAAATCTATTCTTGCTCTTAATAAATACGTTGTTATTTTTCATGCAAAAATCTACGAACAAAAAGACAAAAACGAAAGAAAATTTTTTTGACCGAGTTTCGGAAATTCCACCGTTTGAACTTCCATTTCTAGAAGCGCTAGAAGCGTTAACTCAATTCGTACACTCATTTTCCGAGTTTTTTTTTGATTTTGTAACAAAAAATTTAACTCATATTATACAAATTATTTTTTTGACCCCCGAATTTTCAAGCCAATTTTCAAGGGCGGGGGGGGGGGGGGTGGGTTGACAAAAACTTTGAAAATGATTTGCAATGGCCTAAACAAATGAATGGAAATCTTATCTTTCGCTTATTTAAACCGGAAACATTATAAAAGTTTACATAACATAGAATTCGCAGCTTCAAACACTGATGGCAGATGGAGAAGCCGTTGTGATAAGAGCGTAATAAAATTGTTAAAGTACCTTTGCCTCCGGAATATCTGGAGGAATTGAGTGATGGCAACGACAGTTTCATGGACCCAAATTTAATGTTACAACCGTTCCGGAATGTGTTGGTAGGCATTTAATCATCTGCGATGACATGTAATGTATTTAGCATTCAAACTGCATACTATGCGTCTAGTGCAAAGATGGTCTCCAACCCAAATGTTTCGACATCTATCTTTATTAATACTCAAAATCCCAAATTTGATTTAACGGTAAAAAAGTATGAAGCATTTATATGCATAATAATGAAGGTATGCGAAAACGGTATACCCTTAACGCCCAGCGTTGCGTTTTCGCAACGTAGCGTTGCGAAACTAGGATTGGGCGATACCGTATCGATACCCGCGATATCGATACTCGAAGGCCGATATTTCGATATATTTCATCGATACTTACGACGTCGATATTATGCTAAATCGATAATTTCATCCCGATACTGTTCTGATAAAGCGGGATATGCAGCTGAAAAAATATAGACTGAAACTAGGTCAGAAAATGCTCAAAAAAACAAAATTTTTAGGATTTTTTCTCGCACTGTTTTCTTTTCAGGTGGCTACTAAGCTTAATTCTCAAATTTATTTCATTAGAAATGACCTCGACACAGCCGTTTTTATGCTAGACGACTTGAAACGAGCCGAACTGTGCCGATTTCGGTACAAGTGCCGAACTGCAAGATTTGTTAAATTTGTTATAATCTTAACGATCTGGCAACCGTGCGAGATGATTTTCACACCTGGCAGTGCTCCCATTTCATATGTAAAATTGAACCGGAGGTGTGCCGCTTGATATCTTTGAAGTGCCACGGCACAATGTGCTGAGTGTCCGACCCCTTGGAATTGACTCGTATGCAACACCTTGAACAATGTCACTTACATGTTTAACACTTATTGAACAGTATGTGCGTACGATATGCGATTTTCAGCAATTCAAAACTGACCAGAGAGCACATAGAGTAGTATTGGGCGTTGAAGGCATAAAGATTTTCAAGCTTTTTACGCGCCATAATAGCGGTGAAAGTGGCAGAGGTGGGACAGAGATCGAGCAGAGCTAGAACCGGAAAGGAGCAACTCCCGGCGGAACTCTGCAGGAATGGCCAAGAACCGCCAGCAACGACACAAAACTGGATGGTTTCAGGGGTTTGGGAGAGAGCTGCCGGATGAGTGGATTGAGGGTGTGGTTTGTCCCATCTACAGAAAGGGGGATCGGATAGATTGCTGCAATTACCGCAGCATAACGCTGGTCAAAGCCAGCAACAGATTTTGTTACGTCGTCTATCCCCGGTGGCTGGAGAGTTCGTAGGGTAGTACCAGGTGGGGTTTTGAAGGCCCGTGCTACTACGGATCAAATTTTTACTCTTCGGCATGTCATCTAGATGTGTCGGGAGTACAACCCATCATATTTTTGTGGATTCCAGGACAGCATACGATTCAGTCGGGCGTGAACAGCTGTGATGCGGTTTTCCGTACAAAGCGACGTGTCCGAAATAGAGATGTACTGGAGCGAGTGATGTGTTGCGTGCGTGTTTTGGGGGCACTCTCTTTGCTCAACTTGTTTTTATTGATTAATTTTTATGAATCCCTTTTTTTGAGTAGCATTTCCTAATCCCAGAATGCCGCCTTAAATAGTATCGATAAATCTAATATCGATGCTTCACGAGCGATATATCGACGGTATCGATAAAGCGGCGGATTTGATATTGATATTCAATTATCGATACTTTCGGGAATTTTGCCCAATCCTATGCGAAACACAGGGTCAAAATTAAAAATACATGTCAGCGGCTCTTCCTTAATTAACTTAAAAGAGAATTTTCCTGAAAGTTTCAACTTTCTATCCCTGCTGGGAAAAGAGTGTGGGGCTTTTTTTTTCCTTGTTGGGGACCTTGGACCACTGCGAGTGTGGGGCTTAATGGGTTAATCGTCTCGCCATAAAGAATTTGCAATCTGTTGGGGCGATGAACTTAAGTCATTTTTTCTGGCATACTTCCCTAACACAGACATCAAATTGGACTAGCTTTAATCGCGTTCGTAAGAAATTTGTCAGTACGAGGGGGCGTTATAACTCTTTCTGGCGTATTTCCCAATCAAGGACTTCAAAATGGTCTAGGTTTAATCGCGATGTTAAGAAATCTTGTCAAGACGTGGAAGCTTTGTCATTTGATTTGGCTTACTTCCCAAGCACAGATATCAAATTGATATAAGTTTAGATCATCGTAAAGAATCTTCCAACCAATTAGGGATGGGAACTATCATTAAAAATCGTTACTGATAACTATCAGTAGTTTCAGTACATTACTGATAACTATCAGTAAAAATCAGTAATTTTACCCATCACAGCATTGTAGCAAAAATAGGAAATTGTAATAACTGCATTATTCATTGTAATTTTACATTGTAATTTATCAGGTGGACTTCATGGGGGCTCGCCAAACTACCGACCAGATTTTTTTCATCCGACAGATCTTGCAGAAATGTTGAGGGTACATCGTGTCCTCGGATCACATCTTTATTGATGTCAAATGAACATACGATACAGTCCAACGAGACCAGACGAAACCGGTTTTCCGGATAAACTGACCCGACTTATCAGAGCTACATTGGAACTAGGTGTTTCGCACGTGTCCGGGACACATTCGAGTCCCATCGAGACTCGACGAGGGTTGGGACAAGGTGACAGCTATACAGTATGCTGTTCAACTTTACTCTTGAGACGGTGTTCCGACCAGCGAGTATCGAAACGAGAGGCATGATTTTCATCAAGGGTAGAAGTATATGAATCACAACATACTTTCACTGCTTGAGAATCCCAGAGACCCACATCTACATCTGACGAAAGTCGGTAGGCTACGGTGGGCCGGGCACGTCGTCAGGATGGCGGACGACAGAACCACGACAACAGTTATTTTCAACAACCCTACCGGCACAGGAAACACGAAGACTCAATATGCAAGATGGCTTGACCAAGTCGAAGGCGATTTATGACTTTTGCGACGATTAGGAAATTTGCGACAAATGGCCCAAGATCGAGTTGAATAGAGACGACTGCTTGAAACAGCACGAGCCACCCCGGCTCTAGCCTGCTGACGACAACGACGATATATTGTGTCACTCGTCTATCGTACGCAACATCCGACCATTAATTTTAATCCAACTGAGTTTTCTTACGGGACGACGTTACTGTATCAGTAAGCATCAATAACTGCGAAACCTTACTGATATTTAGTGATATTATAGCTTACTGATAACTATCAGTGATTAATGATAGTTTTCCCATCCCTACAACCAATCACGAAGCGAGGATTTCCAGTTGGACAATGCTTTATTATTTTCAATTTTTCAATAATATTCAATTCAATTTTCAATAATAATCTCTTCTAGCTCTGCTCTTTGCTTCATCTGTCTTTCTTCGATCTTTTTGTGTTTTTTCTGTTCCCTTCTAATCTGCTGCGAATGCCTTTCCTCAATTTTCATTCCCTTCAAATTTTCTTGCCGCTGCTTCTCATTTGCTTCCGCTAGGTACCTCTCCATCCATTCATCGCTAATAGCTACTGCTAGAAACGCAAGCCGTTTACGGTGTCTCTCACCCATCTTTGGAGGGAAATTCGTACTGGTTTCTGTAACATTTGAAGGTCTAATGTCAGCCTGCTGAAGCTCAGGCAACGGTTCGAAAGTTCCTTCAAAAAGTCCCGAAAAGCTGTTCGATTCTTGTAGTTCTATTAAAAACAAATTAGGGTATCGTGAAAGCACCAGTCGCCGTGCATGTTTAAGTCGCCGCGCACTAGGTGATATTTTCCTCGATATTTGAAATTGAGCTTAATACACTCAAATGAATGCATGTTGTTTTGTTGTGACAACAGAAATGTATGCATAGAATCAAGAGTTTTGATCTCAATTTGTACAATCGTTTTCCTGTTCAATCAGATCAGGGTTAATTCCTTCGTTGAAATGATCTGGTATGTTGGCATCTGTGAATTTGTAGAACAAATGAAGGTTGCGGTTTTGAGGGAAAAGTAAACATTATAACCTAAGTTCATTTTATCACTATCGAAATCCAGTAAATCATCTAACCCCGAGGAATCAATAACTAGGTACTCTGGAACTCCTTCGACTTCATCCATAATATTTCTCCAGAGTGTAAATAGACTGGTATCTTCCAAATCTCCTGATCACACTAGTTTGTTGCGATTTTCTTCAAATGAAACCTTTTGCGCAGCAGTTAGTTTGCTATTTAATATCTGTAGGAATGTATTAGCGCCCACAGAAGATGTATTAGCTGGTGATGTATCGGTTTCTTCCGCTACCTCCTGCATATTTTCCACTAAGGCTGAAGGAGCAGATTCTGGAACGGGAAGGCTTTTGTAGTCGATTGCGTTTAGAGTGAAGGGAAATAAACCACATATATGGAATCTATGAATCAGTGCATCAGTTTTACCGATCATATTGGTACGTGTTTTCTCAGCAGCCGGCGCAAAATCAGGCCAAGTTATCATTTTGCCTTGATTTTTGAATCGCCAAATTTTTAGCTGATCTTGCCAAACCTTTTTCATTGGAGTAAAAAAAAAGCTACGTCCAGCGGCTGCAAGAAGTGGGTAGAGACAGAAGTATTATACCTTTCTCTCGACAGAAATTAATTGTATCGAAAGTGGCGTAGGAAGAATGCCCATCCACGAAAAGAATAATGAGAAACTGTAACTTTTTTCTACGGCCCATGGATAGAAAACCTAGACAATAAATTGGTAAAATGCTTGTGTACTCATCCAGCCCGAATCTGTATATCCGATTCCTCAGCCTTTAGGGACGCTTCCTACTATGTTAGATGGAATGCGTGACTTGTACGGAAACAGTATCAACGGAGGAGCCAATTTCCCTGCGGCCGACGCGGAGATAAGGACTGTGTAGTTCTCGTTTTCATAGTTGGAAGTTAGTGATTGGACAGTTTTCGATCCTTTTCCCGCAATAACCTTCTGCTTTCTGGGCACAAGATTAAAGGCACTTTCGTCCATATTAAACACGCGTTCTGAATGCCCCAACACGTCAAGGACGTTTTTTGATTCCAGATATTTGTAAACTATATGGAACCAGTTTTTGTCGAAACAAACTGTTTGCCAGACGTATTGACAATTTAAGAGCAACATGTGAAAAGGGCCTATGTGTAAATGAGAGATTCTCTTCGTGTCTCCTCTCTTGTGTTTACCTCGGCGACAAATAAATAATACTTTTTCAATTGATTAAATCTTACCTTTTACATTGATTCTAAGCTTAAGAAACTTAAGAAACACTACTTCTTAATAATCCGAAACAACTGGAAGGAAAAAGACACTGTTTGATAGCAATGTTACGTTTGTGTTTATTTTAATTATATCGCGCAGCCTACTTAACTTCTGCTTATGTTTAAACGATCTTAGAAACATTTGAAAAGCTCTTCATATGATTACACCTCATAAATAGCATAAATTACTATCGTAAGTAAGATAAATTGGTGAAGGTGTCCGGACATTGGTACCGTCCAGATTTTGATGCAGCATGGTAAAATGCAGCGAAACCTTACTGATGCTTAGCGATATTGTTCTTTACTGACAACTTTTCTGAAGCTGACAACAACTTCATACCATTCCAGCATGTTTTTAAAATAGTGACATGAAGTTCAACCCGCGTTTTATCATTGTGCTACTGTAAAAATGGCAAAAGACGTGGCACTCAGTCTTGTAAATTTCGTTATTGACGGTACCTCTTGACGAAAATTTCACTTCGTTTGCCACAGGTGCAGACAGCCTGCCAAATAAAATGTTTCGTTGCGAATTTTGACGTTTTCTGCTTTTTGAAACGATTATCCACTTTGAAGTTGAACTTATCACTTCCGGTGTGAGACTCCGGAATTTTCTAACGCGAGTTTTGGTAAGTTTGCTGGCGTTCATCGGGGTTTGGAAAGTTTTGAACCATATATCCAACTTTTTCCTTGAAGTTTTGGACGTAGCTTCCCGTAAAAAAAAATACATTTAATTTTCTAGTATAAACAATGCATTTGCAACAGTTTTATTTTGGACATTGAAGCTTGAATTGTTGGATTGTATTTTATTGTGTTCCAAATTCAAATTTTTTAATATTTTTGTTTTTTATTTTATGCAATAGAATTGGCCTTATTTCATCATAAAATGACTGCTTTTTTTATTATATTTTATGACTGAAGTTTTTGGAGCGTCTTAGTAGAATACGAAACCTAAAAATAAAAAATAACTTATCCAATTTAATTCTACTATGTGTATTTTATTCAATGACAGATACGTATTTCGCCTACGACTTGCAGGCTTCCTCAGTGTCTGTTTTCGAACTAGAACTAGTTTTCGAGTTCGAAAACAGACACTGAGGAAGCCTGCAAGTCGTAGGCGAAATACGTATCTGTCATTGAATAAAATACACATAGTAGAATTAAATTGGATAAGTTTTCTTATTTTTTATTTTTAGATTATATTTTATGTTTTCGCCTAAAAAAATTACCATAAAAGGACAATAAATTTCACCACAGACTAACAGATGTTTGCGAAAAAATAGATTTTGTTTTATTGTTAAGTTACTTAGCAACCCGTCATTTTTATTGTAGAATCTCTCAAAACCATGAAAGTTATGGTGGACTACAATCAGTTTGATTATCTTTTTTGACGATAAGTTTTATTATTTTTCCTGTATTTTGTATCCTAGTGTTAGTTTGTGTAACTTGTTGCAATATTGGGATTCAAGGTGAATTTAGTCTTGACCCTTCCTTCCGTCTTCCTGCAGGCTGTTCTTGGTTTCCTTCCAGCTCCAGGTTTGTGGGGCAATGTTTGTTGATCCTTGAACCTTTTCAACACTCTTGAGATGGTTGAAGTTTAAGTATACTGCTTTTTTTAAAGCACGATAGGACTGCTCCGAATTTTCCTAATGTTCATACAAAATGTTCTCATGCCTCTCCACTTGTCTTTTGAGCCATTCCTTCTCATGGAAAACTCGGTGTACACAATTGTCCTACGCCACGGTTGCGCTTGTGACCCGAGACACAGACCCTTCTGCATTTTTATACATTTCATCAAAAACATTCCTTTAAGAAGACTGGCTCTGCCAAAAGTCGAGAGACAGTAGCAGCAATGCTCTCGGCCGAGTTAAACTTGAACTACCACATACTAGTGTGTGTATATTAGAATATGAATGTACACAAACACGTATGCAATGTATTGCAACGCTCGCACACATCTTTTCCCACCAATACATGTACACACAGTTTCAACCTTTGTCGGAAGGGGTGCGCTGTTGCTTTTGTTACTTGTCATTTGTATGGCGTGAGGAAAAGATGCCAGTCTTCTTGATGGAATGTTTTTGATTTCGTGCTGTTATATCTTGCATGCGAAATTTCATGAAAACTTGCTTCAAATATTGCATGCAATCATATTAATATTCGTCATGTTGGTTACAACCGTATAACAGTTGTAAAGTCCAACCTGTTGCTCACCAAATAGAGATTTAGAAGAAAGTTTTCAGGTCAGATTACTACTGTTATAAGAATAATACCTACATTTTGTATTTTTGACAAGGGACTTGCAAAATTTAGAAAACAATGTTGGCTTAGTAAGTCATAAATGAGAGTATAGAAGTTAATAATAGTAATATGTACTTTAAGTTGAATTTATGAAAACCCCATTAAAAACTACAAGGTATGCAGCCCTAAGGGTTGTACGAAAGGGTGACGTAGGACTATATCAGATCAATTGATCAAAGACTATTGTAAACTGCATTTCTGGCATATGTATGTTTATAAGAATCTGTGAGTGCCATTGTTTAAGTGAATGTTTATAGAGAACAGCGCAATATTCAGATTCAATTTTTCATTGAATGCACTGAAAATACGTGGGCGGGCGTTTATAAGTACAACGCCTGATACCTTGGAGATATAGAGATTTCTTTTAAAAACCACTTGTGTGCATCATAAAGGTTGAAATAGTAATGAATGACCAGCCCACAGATTATTGTATTAAATCAGATTATGCGTAGCTTGACATGTTCTTGCTTTAACTCGCTTGTGGCCTTTAAAAGGGCCATTCAAATGTCCTTCTCTTTTGACATGAATGGCAACTGACACGTAAGTTGGCATAGTCGATTTACTGTCTTTTGCTCCGAGAAGATTTTACTAGTTTACTTTCACAGCTTACTAATAAAATCATGCCTCCAAAAACTCCTACATGCCAAATCTGGTTCCATTTGCTTGATTAGTTCTCGAGTTTTGAGAAAATTTGTGTTTCATTTGTATAGGAGCCCCCCCTCTTACGCCCTTTGTAAAATTGCTCTCTTATCCCCTTCATAAAATTGCTGATCATTTTATCTGTCCAACGACATATAAATTGTTAAGTTTCGTTGAGTGGTTTAGTAGTTATTAGCATTTGAAAGCTTTCATTCAAACGTTACACTTCTATTTTCGTTTTCACAATGTGCTACCCAGTCCCAGTATAGTAAACAAAGACGTAGTCCTACGTCAAAAAGTTAATAAATAAATAAATAAGTGTTTTTTTTTTGTTAGATTCTGGTCACTTTAACAGTTTATGTCATTCGTGACTTCTGCGGGGTTGGGATTTGAACTTGGGTCCTCGGCGTGAGAAGAGTGAATGCTAACCACTACGCCGGGACTGACCTCCAACAAGCATTTTTTTTATTAATAGCTTATTGAACCGTTGTATAGCTAATTAGCGGGTAACAAGCGCTTGATAAGCCGTTATTCAACAAAAAAATGTTTGTTGGACAGTGCATTACACACTGTTGATTTTGGCATCTTAACCAACACCAACTTTGGTCCAGACCACTCCAGGCCAGATTTTGACGCAACTTGCACAAGATGTGCCCTGGCGGGTGTCGTAGGTTGGAATCCAGTTATAATCTCTGATTAAAGCTTGGTTCGACCCCTGCGCTCTCCAACATTGGACAATAAGAATTGGAATCTATCGTGTTGGAAGTCCCAATTTCCCCCCGCCGTGTCGTAAAACGGTTCGAAACTAAAATCATATTCTGCCTTTCTACCGCCGCAATGTGAGATGAAACCCAAATCTAGATGGACAAAAGTAATTACGCTAAAACTGTTAGTTCCAGGTATATAGTATCTCCGGAGAAAATTTGTTTTTTTTGTGTTATTTTATGTAAAATTTGTCGCATTTTTTGGTATATATGATATTAGGGTGGCCAGCAAGCGAGTGCAAAACATAAACTTTTTATGGGTTAAGTTAGCTGAATAAAATGTTCAGCAAAGTTAAAGAACATTAAATTTTGAATTATTTTGCTGAAGAAATGAAAGTGCTATCTCTTATGTTTGATAGGATGGAGAACATTAAAGTTTTTTGGACGGGGTGGACCTAAAAAATCCGTTTTTTCTTAATATTTCCTTTCGTGTTTCTTTCTCACAAATCTTGCCTTCTAAGCTTTTTCACATCCAATGAAAACGCACATTTTGTTTGAAGGAATCAAGTCGTTATCTTCTTCGGTTCTGTAGCTATAACCATTTTTTCTTAAAAAATATGCATTTTCCAAATGTCAGTAACGTAAAAACTGCTCAAAAGCAGCAAATTAAATTTTGTATAGATGTTTAGTAATATATTGGTCACCGAAATTAATTGAGATCGCATCGGTCCAGGTCGGCCTTTTTTTGCTAGATAGTTGTGAATAATAAAGTAATAGTAATACTTTAAGTTGAATTTTGAACAAAATTCTTAACTTACAACATTACATTAGTTTATTTTCAATAAGGAATTCCATTTACTACTATTTGTGATTTAGATCATATATTAGAGGGGAGTTTGTAATGGAGTTTGTTTTTCTCCAAAACTCGTATGTATGATCTTTTGGTTTGATCTAAAGATTTAGATTAGATTAGCTTTAACTCAAAAATAAATGCTGGATATGGTTGTCTCTCTCTCTTGCTGTTGTGATATGAATCCTTTTAATCAGTTTTAATGAATAGAAAATATTTCTACCATTTTACATACACACAATACTTGTCAGTCTTGTAGCAAACAGTTTTTGGCAAACATCTTTGCAACTTTCAAAAGCGGTTGCAGTATACTGCGCAAAACTTGTATTGTCTCTGTGGCACCCTTAAAGTTTCCAATGACTCATTGTGTTGCCATTTAAACTGGGCTGAAAAACTTCGCGACAACAGCCCCACAGTGTGGCAAGAACACAACATGAAAGGCCCTTTTTGGAGCAAAACTTGAGCATAGCAAACTGCAATAACCATAAACATAACTATTCCCGTTAGTGCACGAAGGCAATAATGAGCAGCGATTACACACATACCGTATAGCTGCATTCTCGGCTGTGGTTCTGCCATTGCCCGGTTCCGGTCTAGCAGAGGACGGATTGGACGATGGAGACGCGTGGTATCAAGTTGGCATAAAGTGGCAACTTTTTAGCACCTTTCAGTTTCTTGGCTGCTCAAAGCTACACTGTTTCCACCGGTTGTTGGCTAAAAGTTCATTTTTACAACTTGACCCTCTTCTTGTGCAGTTACTGGCAAGCGAAAACCCAAATAGAGCAATTCGTGAAGTCCGTGTGCAACTGAAGGGAGCAACTGAAGGGAGCACAGAAACAACAAACTGCAATAATGCATTAATTTAATTCTTCCGCTTTTCTTCTCACTTTCCCGCTCTCGGCTGAGCTGGCAGGGCATACTGACATCTCAGACTTATCCTCAACTTTTATCACAATGGCGTGTGTAACGTGCAAGCATCGTGAACAACTTTGAGAACCGCCCAGGCAAGCCAAGAGGACCCCGTATAGCGTAGTAGTGGAGAAGCTTTCAGGTGGCGGCCAAGTTGCGCTACAAACAGGACGGAAGAAAACACTTTAGAATATGGATGATCGTCTTGAGAGCCCGAGATGAAACATTAGACTCTTGAAAGGCGCCTTACGAGCTAGATAGGACGAAACGGGCGGCGGCGCGCGGTGGCGATCCGAAGTGTGGCAAAGTTTTCCTAACCTAGACTGCCTAGGCTTTGGTGTGAAGATGGTGGTGATAGTTGAACCTTATACTTACAATGAAAACAATATGAAATATTGGAAAGTCAAAATAGGACTGCAAGCGGTTTTTGAACAGTACCCGCAGTGTGAGCTGCCGGTTGAACTTTCGGCGATACTTCGGTGTGTGATTTTATTGTCCGTCTGGAATTCAGTAGGATGAGTGATTAGTTCAAATTTATTTTCTGAACTCCTCTCCTCAGTGTTTCATAGAAATCTTTACACAGCTTATGCTTGGATTAAATAATACTGAACATTTTGATTCTCCGCTTCATTGAAAGTATTTTATTTCCATTTGAAAAGTCTGCACTCAGACATTACTGGGCGGCTTCCTAAGGCACACAGACAGATTGCAGCCATTTTTCTCCACATTCAGAGGCAGACGTCCAGTTTTCCACATTGTTCCGATTTGCAAAGCGGATTAATGTTTTAAAATTTTCGTAAAGCGGATTATTATCATACGGTGTTACGCTTAATACTTCGTTATCTTTTGTGTGTAGTGAAATTACCATCACCACCGGGAGCTGGCTATGGAAATTATCCGACTCTCGGTCCGTCGGTCGAGTTCATTAGCTAAAGCCACCAGCCCGAAATCCCGTAGTAAAACGAAATAATCTAAACAGCTGTATGCAAGTGCCTGCCGGGCAGCCACTAAAACATATGCGTGGATTGTCGGTCGAAAGTCGGAATGCGAAAAAATAAACTGCAAATGCAAATGTTTAATCCTTTTCCCCGAGGGTACAGAGAGAGAGCTGGCGAAACTGTCGGTCGGCCATACTAAAGCAGATGCAGAGGCCCCGCCGGGGACGAAACGAAGCAACGATAAAAAGTTTCCTACAAGTAGGAATTAAACTCTCTGTCGTAGTAGATACTAATTACGCCTTTTTTCACTGGTTAGAACGGCAGTCCTTCCGGTGTTAATGAGATTCGCTTCCGGATGCAATCTGCCGGATTATATGCCGCAGGTTTCGTTTTCCGGTTTTGGCATTGCTGGCAAGCCGACAAATAAGTAAGTGGGAACTGGTGCATGGCAAACTGTCTAAGACCTTGTAACCGCAATTGTGCTGTTAGGTTTTAACAACCTAATTCCGCAAGAAATGATAGAGTTTTTACTTTTCCTTTGATAGCGTTTATCTTGTTCTGTAATGTCGAATTGATGAGTCTGTGACGGTGACTTGGTCATAAAAATAGCGCTGTTACACCGAATCCATCGTGAAATTTTTTTGGTACTTTTTCACTCCAAACTCCACTGCAACTGGTGTTCAACAAAGTCTGACAAGCAAATTTTGAAATCACCAACAACAAACTTTTCTCCGGAATTTAACCCTTTGCCCGAACACCACATGCACGCATGCCGGTTGCGTACGACTCCGATTCCGACAGTCCGCAAAGGCGAACCTCATGTTTAATTCTAATTAAAACTTTTCTGTAACGAGCTTTTTCCCTCGTTAGGCACGCAATCAATCACCTTGTTCTCGGCGGGTGATCGTTTCGTTAAGCCCCGCCAGTCGCTTTTCACCAAAAGCGCGCGCTAACGAATATCCTTATGCTGCTGTGCTGCTGCGAGGGCAAGGATTTTCCTCGCCGAATTCGAACTTTGGCAGGCGACAAACGAGCTTCGGATCGAGACAGTTCGTTCGATTCAATTTGTCGTACTGGTTGTTTGCTTAGAGAGGCAGAGACAGAGGAGGAGATAGATAGAGAGAGAGAGAAACCCACTGTGGTGCTTTGGCATCTGGGTTTGCTGGCACTAACAACGTACAGTGAGCAATTTGACAGTATGGAATGTTAACCAAAATATGTGATATATTTATGAAATGTTAGTGCAACCATCGAAATGATACTCGTCAAATTTTTAAAGTCTTTAAAGCTTAATTGATTTTTCGCAAAGATGAACACAAATAAACGACAGACTGTACCGCCGAAGTTGGTGGTTTCGAAAATTGTCAATAAGCGAAAAATTTGCTTCCTCTCAGCAGAAGATTTATTGGCTGACGTTCGTGTTTCGGTGTGCGAATTGGTTATACGAAACGTGTATAGTACTCCTGTCAGGTAAAAACGTTGGTACCTATCGGCCTATGCTACGGTAGAATAAATAACGAAGGCAGTTTCCCTCCGAACGTGACAATTTTACAACTCGAACTGTTCGCTGCAAACAAAAGATGGGTAACAACAATGCTTCTTATTCAAACCGTTCGTTGTTGCGTCGATTGGTCGACGTAACGAAACAGATAGTAAGTGGCTGTCAAAATCTGTCAAATTTTTAATAACCAGACGTGCGTGTGTACTGGGATGCCTAGGGTGAAGCACACGAGCCCCACCTTCTCTATAAAGTTAAATGTATAACAACAACTTAACAAGGTGTAACTCCAACTTAAGAAGTCTATTTTCAAGCAGGATTTCAAGTTTAAATTTAAATTTAAATCCAAAATCACATCCGATTTCAATTTCAAGTCCAATTCGGGGCCATTATCAAGTCGAATTTCAGGCAAATTCCTAGCTCAGTTTCAATTCAAGTTCAACTTTTGGCCTAATTTTAAATCCAGTTAAAGTCCAATTTAATGTCCCATTTTAAGCCCATTTTTAACTCTAATTTAATGTCCCCATCCAAGTTCAATTTCAAATTTAATTCAATTCCAAGTTCTCCTAGCACTTCCAAGCCTAATTTCAAGCGCATTTTCAAGCTCAATTGAGGTTCACTTTCAAGTCAAATTTAATGTCCTTACTTACTTACTTATTCAGCCGAGAGCCAGGGTGGCTCTTACCGTATCAAGAATTCCTCTCCATTGTACTCAGTCCTGGGCTACTTGTCGCCCGTAAGTCGGCTTCAACCTGGTCGAGCCATCTAGCACGTTGAGCCCCTCTGTTCCTGGTGCCGGTGGGGTTCTTGAAGAGAACGGATTTCACTACACAGTCGTCCGGCGTCCTCGCGACGTGACCGGCCCACCGTAGTCGCCCAACTTTCGCCAGGTGTACGATGGGAATCTCTCCAAGCAGTGCCTGTAGCTCGTGATTCATACGTCTCCGCCACTCTCCGCTTTCCGTTTGTACTCCGCCAAAAATAGTCCGCAACACCTTTCGTTCAAAAACGGCAAGTGCACGTATGTCTTCCGTAAGAAAAGTTACTGTCTCACGTCCGTAGAGGACTACCGGTCTTATCAGCGTTTTGTACCTCGTCAGCTGTGTGCGGTGGCGTGTGCTCCTTAATCGAAACGTCTTGTGGAGGGAAAAGTAGGCTCGATTTCCAGCTTGAATGCGTCGTTGGATCTCCTTACTCGTATTATTGCCGGCGGTTACCAGAGATCCCAAATATACGAACTCATCAACCACTTCCAGTTCATCGCCGTCAATAGTCACTGTCCGTGGGAGACAAACGTTGCTTTCTCTGGTGCCTCTTCCTACCATATATTTGGTTTTCGACGCATAGATTTGTAACCCTATGTAGATTGTCTCCGCTGTCCCAAGGTTTCTAGTAATGATGTCGATGTTGTCTGCGAAGGCGAGGAGTTGGCTACTTTTAGTGAAGATCGATAGTATCCCCGAAACGCGCACGTAGCACGTTACTCGCTCGAGGCTAGCTTTGATCAGCCGCGTCAGTTTGTCTGGAAAACCGTACTCGTGCATAATCTGCCATAGCTGTTCGCATTCAACTGTATCGTATGCTGCTTTAAAATCCACGAAAATATTATGCGTAGGCACGTTGTACTCCCGAGAATTCTGGAGGATTTGCCGGAAAGAAAAAAATTGATCCGTAGTAGCATAAAACCTGCCTGATACTGGCCTACGAATTCTTTTGTTATTGGGGATGGACGACGCAACAGAATCTAAGAGAGCACTTTGTAAGCGCCGTTGACCAGCGTAATGCCGCGGTAATTACAGCAATTTAGCCGATCGCCCTTTTCGTAGATGGGACAGACTACACCTTTCATCCACTCCTCCGGTAATTTCTCCTCCTCCCAGATACTTGAAATTATCCAGTGAAGTACCGTTGCTAGCGGTTCTTGGCCTTTTTTGTGCAGTTTTGCCGGGAGTTGGTCCTTTTCGGAGGCTCTATTATTCTTCAGCTGAAATGCTTCGTGCATTATACGAATGTCATGTCGATAAAAATAGTATAATACCGACATCTATCGGAAAACAGCGAAATTTCTTTTTTCTCCGAAAAAATCTCACGTGATCGTGCTTTGAAGCTGGGCTCGTTTGTCATATTTCCGTAAGAACAGTCGAGAACGCCGTAAACCACAGGACCACGCCAACCTCTCATCATAATGCATCATAATTGGTTGGTGGTATCAAATCGGACCGGACCAAAAAATTTTTAAAAAAAGATATAATAATAGTGGTCCCAAGCCACTTACCTGAGGCACAATTTAATACTACTGCGTGTACGATCGAAAGCAATGACTCAGCTAATGTAAAGCTTTTTGAATTATCTTTTGCAAACAGGCCATGTTATTCGCCAGTTTTGATTGCTATGAATAGCTTCCGCTTAGAAAGTATTCCGAGCGTTCGGTTAAACTCGGTTTCGAGTGCAGATCCCGATTGTATTTCAGTACAAAATGACTACATTTTTATCGTCGCGTATATTGCATTGCAGCACAAGAAAACTATCAAATTGCTTTCGATCGTTTCAGCATAATCTCAGATAAATAAAAATCCCGTATTCTTCTTCTTCTTCAGCATAAAGCCAGACTGGCTCGTGCTGTTTCAAGCACTCGTCTCCATTCAACTCGGGTTTGGGCCACTCGTCGCCAATTTCCTAGTCGTCTCAGAAGTCGCAAATCGCTTTCGATCTGGTCGAGCCATCGTGCACGTTGGGCCCCCTGTTCCTGGTGCCGGTGGGGTTGTCGAAGAGGACTGTTTTCGTCGCACTGTCGTCCGGCATCCTTACGACGTGTCCGGCCCGCCGTAGCCTGCTAACTTTCGCTAGATGTACGATGGGAGTCTCCCCAAGCAGTGCCTGTAGCTCGTGACTCATACGCCTCCGCCACTCTCCGCTTTCAGTTTGTACTCCGCTAAATATCGTCCGCAGCACTTTCCGCTCGAACACGGCAAGGGCGCGTATGTCCTCCGTGAGCAGCGTCACGGCTTCAAGTCCATAAAGAACTACCGGTCTAATAAGGGTTTTGTACATTGCTAGCTTCGTGCAGCGCTTCCTGATCGTAGTGTTTTACGAAGGACAAAGTAGGTCCGATTTCCCGCTTGGAAGCTCCGTTGGATCTCCTTACTAGTGTTGTTGTCCGCGGTCACCAGCGATGCCAAATACACGAACTCCTCTACCACTTCTAGTTCGTCGCCGTCAACGATTACCGTCCGTGGGAGACGCGCGTTTGTTTCCTTTGAGCCTCTTCCTTTCATGTATTTGGTCTTCGACGCATTTATTTTTAGCCCAATTCTCCTAGACTCCGCTTTCAGTCTGGCGTAGATTGCCTCCGCCGTCACAAAGTTCCTGGCTATAATATCGAAGTCATCTGCAAAGCCTAAAAGTTGGATACCCTTGGTAAGAGTCGTGCCTCTCGTTTCGATGCCCGCTCGTCGGATCACCCCCTCAAGAGCGATGTTGAACAGCATGCAGGATAAACCGTCACCTTGTCTCAACCCTCGCCGCGTCTCGAATGGACTCGAGAGTGTCCCAGAGATGCGTACTAATCGCTCTCGTCAGTTTCTCCGGTAAACCGTGTTCGTGCATTATCTGCCATAGCACTATGGGCCAGAAATTGAAATTTCGGGACAAATATATTTGCGGTTGAACGGCGTGTCTCAGCTCAATATAATCTTCGGCAACTTCGGCAACATAAAAAATGATGCATCTTTTGAAGGGGTCGTCCAATATTTACGTGTTACTTTAACAACAATTTAAGTAATAACTTTTTGAGTAAACTTTTTTTCAACTTTTTGATTTCAATATATTAAAGATAAACCAATTTCAAGTATTTTTTCTGAAGATTTCAAACTTCTACCTTTTACCCATTTTCAGCAATAAGCCTATGTTTATAAACGACCCCTCAAATCACATTTCTTCTTGTAACATGTTTATTTTAACAGACAGCTCAATGTGATGTTCTAGACAACATTTTGCACATAAAAGAGGAATATTTTTGCTGAAGACTGTTTTGCTTTTTCTGCATTATTTAATAAGATATAACTGTTTTAGGCTAAAAACCGTTTGATGAAAAATGTATATTTTTTTTACGGGTGGTGTCTTCGGAGGAGTAAAACAATAAAATTTAGCGCATCTTCCTGCGCTATTAGGGTGACCATGAATTCACCTATCAGGGTGATACAAACTTTTGTTTTCTTAAATAATTTTTAAAAAAAGTTTTTTTCTCCAAAAGTTACAGAAAATACTAAAATAAACAATTTTGCTGAATAAAGTAACTATCTATCTCTTACCGGTTACGAAATATTATGATGTGTTAAAAAAGAGCACTTAAAAATCAATTACACTCAATAACTTTGCACACGATTATTTTATTGCTTTCAAATGTTCTACAAAGTTATTTAGTATGTTGAAATACAAATTTTCTGTAAACACTGTTTGACGCTAGGACGCATATTTATTAAGTTATAAAATGTATGAAAAAAAAATCCGCACTATTCCCAGGTATTCCCAGCCATGGTATTCCCAGGTATTCTCTGAAATACACATTTTAGCAAATAGCTTTAATAATTCTCTACAAATTGGTATGCAAACTAATTGCAGATACTTGCAGATGGCTAAGATATTCGGATTTTTCATCAGACGGTTTTCAACATAAAATCAGTTATATCTTATTAATTAATGCATATAAAGCAAAACAGTCTCCTGCAAAAATATTCCTCTTTTATGTGCAAAATATTTTCTAGAACATCACATTGAGCTGTCTGTTGAAATAAACATGTTACAAGAAGAAATGTGATTTGAGGGGTCGTTTATAAACATAGGCTTATTGCTGAACATGGGTAAAAGGTAGAAGTTTGTTATCTTCAGAAAAAATACTTGAAATTGGTTTATCTTTAATATATTGAAATCAAAAAGTTGAAAAAAAGTTTACTCAAAAAGTTATTACTTAAATTGTTGTTAAAGTAACACGTAAATATTGGACGACCCCTTCAAAAGATGCATCAATTTTTTATTCAAAAAGTTGCCGAAGACCACATTGAGCTGAGACATGCTTAACCGCAAATATTTTTGTCCCGAAATTTCAATTTCTGGCCCATAGTGCATAGCTTGTCTCGATCGACTGTATCGTATACTGCTTTGAAATCAATAAAGATGTGATGCGTGGGCACGTTGTACTCCCGACATTTCTGCAAGATCTGTCGGATAGTAAAAATTTGGTCCGCAGCTGCGCGAGCCCCCATGAAACCCGCCTGACAATTCCCTACGAAACCTTGTGCTATCGGTGACAACCGGCGTTACAGGATCTGGGAGAGTACCTTGAGGGCAGCGTTTACCAGCGTAATACCGCGATAGTTGCAGCAGTCTAGCGGATCACCCTTTTTGAAGATGGGACAAACCACTCCTTCCATCCATTCCTCCGGTAGCTTTTCCTCCTCCCAAATCCTCGAAATTTCCTAGTGTAGAGCCTTTGCTAGCGTTTCTCCGCCATATTTATAAAGGTCTGCCGGTAGGCGGTCCTTCCCAGCAGCTTTATTGGTCTTCAGCAGCATGATTTCTCGTTTGACTTCTTAGAGATCAGGTGCTAGGACATTGCTACCTTCCATGGGCGCTCCTAGTTTAATTTCCGTTCCGCCTTCTTCTGCAATTTCGCCATTGAGGTGTTCATCGAAGAACGGCTTCCATCTGTCGACCACCTCGCGCTCCTTTGTGATATGATTCCTTCCCTCGTCGCTACACATGTCAAGTTTCGGTGTTCCGAGTTTGGTTCACCTTCTCATAAAACTTGTGCGTGTCATTAGCTCGGAGTAGTTGTTCTAATTAGCCTCCCAGTATGAGGTATGATGCCGGCCTGATAAGCCAGTCGTCGTATGTTCGAATCTAGGCTGAGAGAGGCTGTAAGAGTCAATAGGATCGTAGCAACTGGCCCTGCAATTGTCCTGTACTCTAACAGCTGGCTGCGAAGTCTGTCGTATAAAAACAGAAGGTCAAGTTTCGATAACGGAATGTAGCACCTAGGCTTTGCTTTGCTAGTTGTTCTAATTCTTCACGATCTCTGTCCTCCTTTTGGCGCTTTTTTCTCCTCAGGATCGTGGTCAACTGGTTCTTAGCTCGTCGGTATTTGGCCAGGTTCTCTCTAGTGGCAATACTTAAATAATTTTTCCAAGCAGTTTTTTCCCCTCCTCCGCTTGTTGGCATTCGCCATTAAACCATCAATCATTTTGTGTATTCCGAGGCCCAGGTAGCGGTCTCTCCGATGGCCGAGCGTATTCTGCCCTAACCATCTTTGAGGTTTGAAGCATCTAACTCCTCGGAAAAAGGCAGTGCCTAATTCAGTATTCGCGCGTAGTTCTCGGCAGCTTGCGGGTTATCTAGCTGCCTGATGTTCAGCCGAGGAGGGCGGCTTTGACGTATCCGGTATACGGTGGGCCGTTTTGAGCCCACATGTACTGCTACTAGGTAATGGTCAGAAGAACTCCAGGTGGCTTTATGGATGTCCTTGCGCGGGAAAAAGGTGCTTTGGATCATCAGGCCTCGGGAAGCTGCGAAGTTTATACATCGTTGGCCGTTATCGTTCGTGTCGGTGTGCAGGCTATGGGGTCCTACCGCCGGTCTATACATTTCTTCCCTACCGACCTGGGCGTTCATATCCCCGATGACGATCTTGATGTCCCGAGACGAGCAGCTGTCGTACGTTGCCTCCAGCCTCGCGTAGAACGCTTCTTTCTCATCGTCGGCACTTTCACAAAGCTATAACATCCTATAATTATAAGTTTTTGACAAACATACAAACATAACCTCGTAAGCATCTAAAACTTCAAGAGCCTAAAATTGAACATTGACTAGCAAATTATCTATAACGTTAAACTATCAAAATATATTTTTGTCATATTCACACTTTCAGAAATAGACAACATTACACAGCCATTTCATCGTAGAAGACGCATATATTTTTACCTAAAATATGCCTCAACATAAACGAAAAGAAGAAACGACAATAGTTGAACACAAAAGAAGCAAGAAAATGGAATCGAACTTCGTCCGAAGCGATCTGTGCGGTTGGGAAAACCCATTTTCTAGCGTGCCACTCTTAACACTTCCACTCGTTTTATTTTTCCTTTTCTTTGCCGTGGCTCAGCTACACAACAAGACAAACTGGAAAGTGACAAGTGAAATTGTGAGATAAGCTCGGAAAGAATACGGAACTTTGTCACACACCCGCGGGCATAGGATGCGATTATAAAAAGGACAATAACAGGGAGGAAGCTCACTCGCTGGAAACGGCACAGAAGCAGAACCAGTCGACAAAGATTCAATAAGACCGACTGTAAGGAAAGCAATTGTTTTCTGGTTGGCTCCTGAACCATGGTGATATAAACAAGGTTTAGGAATGACGGAGTCTGAGGAGGACTGCTTATCAAAGGATTTACGTTTGCTGTTTTGAACTGAGGGAGTGCGAAAGCCGTCACCGTTGCCTCTTTGTTCATTTCATGTGTTTATATTGCGAAACTCGCAGCAGGAATTTAATAATCCAAACTAATGCACAGCACGGTAAAATGCAACTTTATTGTCGCCTGCCATCTTGCGAAGTGGTTCGAATGACTGGGACAGGTTGGTGCATTTGCTAGATGAAATAGAATGCATTGTTGGATGTTGGAACAAAAGCCGAATAAATTCAATTAGGCGAATGCTAATTAAATTCGAAGGGAACTGATTCGTGCTGTTTTACGTTTGGTAGTGCTTTGAAGTCAGGTTACTGTGAAGTAGAGTATATCCTGAGTTGTTTTTATTGGGGTATGGTTCGCAATTAGTTGAGGTTTTTCTTTTAAATCCGGTCCGGCTTGATATCATTTCGGAGAATGACTTGTAAGTGGTTCTTTTGAAATAAGTTGATTTCAAAGGAAGACAGTTGAACGTAAAAAACGAGACTAAAACGGCACAAATTGATCAACCACAAGATTCTAAACAGGCACACTAATTAGGTTCATTCAGCATCCTCCCATCACCGATCGTTATCTGCTTTTTGATTTTTTTATTTGTTCAAGAAATGATACAGCCTTATTTGATGTAAAGTAAATCTGCTTTGAGTGAAGGTAGCTCTCACGAATCTGCATTGCAGATGGCAAACAACCACGAAGAATAAGTCAAGTTTTCCTCACCTAATCATAACTTTTCAAATTATAAACCTTTTATATTTGCAAAACAAATTTACTCTGATCATAAAACGAGAGCAGAACGTTTCTTGACACGCGTTTGTGGTTGGGCTAGGCCGAGACAAGCAAAAACTTGTAGCAAGCAATATATCACGCTGGAAAGAGAGTTTACGGCTTCAAGCATCCCGTACACACACATACGCACAACTACAAATATATCAGCATCTTCACTTCCGACCGGAAAGCAAGCCACACTGACTGTCGAAAAGAAAGCTTAACAAAAAGTCCACAAACATTGGCGGAGAAAAATATTGACAGCCTTTTTGCAGGCTGCGAACATTAATCTCTTCGATTGTTGATAAAAGACATCCTCTCGGTAAGTTTTCCCCACATGTCGTTTCGCACACACAGCTTTCAAAGCTTCGACGAGGAAATGGCAGTACTTAATACTTCTCCTGGCTCCGGTCCGGGGAAGCTTTAGGCGAGATGCTGTGTTTGAGCATAAATTCGGTTTTATTACCTGCCAAACTGCGCGCAAAAACCGGTATGAATGAGGCTTTATTTGCTGCCCTAGCTCTCATGCGTATGTGTGTTCTCCTCAGTGCTTACTTAATGTCTATGGTGTAAAAATGTGAAACATGTTAAAGTGCAAACGAAGAAAAATTAGAAGTTAAAGTATTGCAGCCTACTCACAAACTTTCGTTTTTTTTTATTGAATTTAATCAACTAGAATCTTTAATTCAGGATAAACCGCTCAACTCCAGTAAAATCTGCCATTCTCAATATAGCAAAATTGAATCAATCCCTTGGGAAGATGGTTTGCCATGCCGAGCTCTAACCGGCTCTAACCGTCGTCGGTCGTGATCCGCTTGTGTTTAATCGGAAAAGTTTATTAAATGAAACTCAAACAATCATACCCTCGCCGTTCGATGCTTATTGTCAACATCGGAGGATGGGTACGCGCTGCCGTGTTTATTCAAACTCTGATGAAATCCTGCTCAACTCATCAATCATTTATTGCATGCGACAAGTTCGCTTCCGATGACGATAACGTCCCTAACCTGGGCAGCGAAAAGGGCTACAACGCCCCGTCGAGCAATCATTCTGACAGGGAAATTTCAACCTGCATTCCGGGGGTTGGGAATCGCAGTTTTGGATGACACCTTCCGTCTAGCCGACCGACCTGACGACGGTTGTTGGTAGGTAGGAATAAATCAAATTGCAACCACGAGGGTCAGGCTGCTGTTGGGACCGGTAACAGTGGATTTGAGTAATTACCGGGTTTTAAAAAATCACAGGATTATCACATTATCCACCCTTGATCCACTGCAAAGCTAATTGAATATGATATGAGTTGGAAATTTGGCAGTCGGCTTGGTAGTAGGTATGAGTCGTGCGTGCCACGCGGAAAATCTAGGGTTTGAAAATTAGATTAATTGATTGAACTCGATTTCACAGAAGGGTGTTTCCATTCATGCGTTGCATGTTTATATATGCAGTGTGATGTGGTTAAATAACAGAATATTCGCTACCAATACTGACAAGGTTATTACAGTGAAGAAATTTGTCAAAATATTAAAGTTTTATTGTTTTAAATGTCCCTTTAAAATAACTTTAAAGCCAAAAGATCATTAGTAAGCTTCCTAATATCGATTTTTCCAACGCCGACCCTGTACCTCACCCATAAAGAGGTGTTACCCTTAGATGAGTTCGAAACTGCCGCAGCATATTCGCAGCCCAATTCGGAGGATTCAAACCTGCAGCTGGTAGGTACTAACTACACACATTCCTGCCCAAAAGCACGCAAACACCAGTCGAAAACGTGTCGAAAGGCACCACTATCATTTGTTCTGGTCCATGCAGCATTTGTCGGAAACTATTCAACACACATACGGTAATTAATTATACGGCACTTGCAGTGGCAGTGGCACGCCGCTTCAATGCGAAGTACCGAAGTGCAAGTGCCGGGCTGCCTAATTCCGATGGAGACGCATTTGCATTTGTGCCGCAACGACGTGTCGCGTCGTGATGGGATTGGGAGTCGTGTTGCGTAACGTGCAAATATGGCAGAGACCAGACTAGAGCTGTGTCTGGGAAGCTGGGCATAATCCCAGCCTGGACAAACTTGACATTAGGCAAATTAGATCAAGTGCAGCTCATTCGCTGGTTCGACGCTGCAGGTCAGATTTGTGTGCGCAACAAGCGCTTCATTTGTACTGTTATTACTACATGACTGGAATAACCTCGGACTGCTAGCATAGCGGGGAAAACTGCGAGCCGGAACGCTCGCATACATCTGTTGTGAACCCTTGACCATAACAGGGAATAATGGCTGCAACGGTTACAGAGCCGGAAAGAATGTGTTTGGTCATGATTATTACATTACAAAATACTATTATGCAATGAGTGGAGCGTAGTCAAACATTTTAACGTGACTTGATCCAGTCACGTTTTATCGTAAAATTTTATTTTACTTTTCAGCTTTATAATTGTAATTTTTGCTTGCTTTTGAGTTGATAAAACATAAGCAGTATCTATTTCAATTGATTCAATACTCTATTTCACTAGTACGTCCGTACACATATTTCAAGTTCCATAACACATGCAGATGCAGACCCTTAATGGATACCATTGAAAACATTCACTCTCCTAGTAAACTTCAATAGGGAATCGGAACTGGTTCGTGGCATGAATCAGACTGAAGCTTTGTGCTGGAGCCTCGTTTTCCAAGCGGCCGGCCGTACGAGTAAGTCAGTAAGCCTCAGTGTTCGCAGTGCCCCGGATCATCCAGTCCCTAGCACCATCAGGAACTCACTCGGGAGGCCACTTGAAAGCTGCTAACTCCAGTCCGTTCCGCTCGAGTGGCTGCCATTGACCGAGGCCTATAACTGACCTGATTAGTATGCTTCGTAAGCCGGCGACACACCCACAATCACATTTGTCAAGTCACAAGTGGCGATCGGATTCCAGCCCGTTAGGAGATAAGACTCTCCAGCAGAACCGACTCCTGTTTCCCGGCCCGGTGCACTGCATGCCGGTGGCCGGTGACCGATGGTGGTCACTCGAACGCGGTCAATGGGCTGAGAACGATGGCACTAGGCTATTAGAAGTGTGCTGAAGAGTGTTTGTGTGCTTCGCACATACCGCCGTAGAGCACTTGACAGAAGGCTTGCATTTCATGGTTAGCGATTGTTGAGTCGAAACAATTTAGCTAAATTTAATTGGAATTAATATCCTTCTTTGGCTGCACTGGCACGGTCCGGTGACTTTGTGGGTGCTAGACTGTGGGTTGTTTTGATTCGTTGAAGAATATGAAACATCATACCGATTGTATTTACATTCAGTCAACAAGTTACGAACTTACATCAATGTTAGGTAGAAAATGACATGGTCTATTGATGTGTTCTCGACAGTTTCATGAGATAATTCCACAGTGGAAAGTGGCACTGGTGAAATGGAATGCAAACAAGGTTATTTTTAAAGCAAATTCTGTATAACCTGTTTGTTTTCTTTATCAAGGCATTGTGATTTATTCATGTTTTGCATCCGCAATCGCATAATGCTTGAGATGGTTAATCAATCCGAGTACATTGTAGACCACTTGCTGATTCTTGATCAGCCTTTCGTTTGTTTTCTTCGCTATAAGCTTATTGATGTCACGAAAGCTGAAAGCACAATGATCTGTCGTCGCATCTTTGATACCGTGTTCCTACTTTTTCGCACATCGATAGTGCAACCAAATATATTCGTAGCCAAATATCTATCAAATATCTATTATACAATAGTCTATTTTTTAAACACGTCGTGATGTTTTCTTTGGAAAGGAAGGGAGTGTCTGATGCGAAGAATGATTAATGGGTCAGTCCCGGTGTAGTGGTTAGCATTCACGCCTCTCCCGCCGAGGATCCGGGTTCAAATCCCAAACCTAGCAGTCGCAAATGACCCAAGCTATTGAAAAGTGACTATAATCTAATAAAAAATAAAAATAAAAGACATGATTAATTTGATGAATTGCAAAATTTATGCAATGGTACCGTATCCACACTCTTTCGATTGGTACCCGAATGTTTTACTCACTAAATCACTGTTGCACGTTATATTAAGTAGTCTAATACCTAGTTTTATTTCCTTCTCCCAGTTCTATCATTCCCGTATACGCACCAAACATTCCTATGGGACGATATTATTTTTGAATGACTCCCCTTTATTTCCACCGCCGAAAAGATAGACTGTTATCTACTTGGTTAGGGCGATAGAAACAAGTAGTACGTTGCCGACAGTCGCTCCAGCAAGTCTCGTGATTAACTACCACTGGGTGTTTTTTATTTTTATATACTCGTATATGAATCTATACGTGGTCATGATTATTTTGGAAAGGGAGGGAACCAAACCAATATATGATTGGTCTACATTAAAATTTTCCAGTTCATCTAATTAATTATTCTTCGCATCAGACACTCTTTCGCTTTCCAAAATAGTTTACGTCATGACCGCGTATAGAGTCATATATGATTAAAACAAACATCATGATGGATATGCTATACTATATTCATTTTCAAATAATAATTGTATTTTGCTAAAAATGTTAGATAAGCATAACAGGCGAACTTCTTCTAATACAGAAGCATTTTTAAGGCGAGATAAAGGAAACCGTAAATCCAACTCCGGTTACCTAATCACCTTAACGGCAAGGTGATTTCTCTTCCCTTCTTCCCTTCTCGGGAAACCATTACCAAAATATAAAATTAGTTCAACTAACCTGCTAGCCATAATAAGATCTTGCAACTCGAAGCACTAAATATTGCATTCTATAAGTTCTATTACTTTTTCGGTCATTAATTACACCAAATACTGAGATTAGTGACCAATTAATGCTCATCACTATACAACTTTCACTTTTTCGCCGTCGGTTTTTTTTTCAAATTTTTTAGCCATTTCAGTCGTCAAATCACTCGTGAAACTTAACTTGAGGCACAAAAAACTTTAATTTACCACCCGAACAGTTATTTAGACAGATTATAATCATTTTGTTCACCCAAATTGTTCACTTGAATAGATAGGAAAAACTTCACTTCATTTCGATTGCAATTCCGAATTCGCGACCGTCGTTGTCGTTACCAAGGGAACGGACGTTTATATGGAATTCATATAATTTGAGCATGAAATTGACCAATTATTTTCGCTATTAAATTAATGGTCGTAGAGTGTCGATAGTACCTATACTTATAAAATTCACTGATAATCAAATTCACCGCAAACAACATTTTATGTGATAGAATTATTGTCGGATCTAGTTCAACAACAAAAATAGATACGTGATTCTACATTTCATAATTGTTAATAACAAATTATTACCCACTACTAGCAACTCTATTCTCAAGAAAACGATAGTGGCAACAAGTATTGAAATCAGCAAAAAAGCAACAGGACCCTGACGACCTTCACCTTAACCTCCGATTCTGCGGTTAAGTACGGCTGCTTAGACCGGTTGGTAAGTTGGGGCACCCACATGGTTTGCGGCGGACTGAAGTGCAGTCCAAATGCCATGAATGCTACAAATAGAACAAAAAATAATCTTCTAAATGTTAATTCGATTAAATTTTGAATTGCTTGAACCCCAAGATGAAAAGCCTGGTTTGATATACTAAGCAGCAAATTAATTTTTTTGTTTCTCTAGTGGGACCAATTTTATAAAATTGGGGCGAACCAACCAACGGTTGAAAACCCCATCAAATAGTAAATAAATAAATAAATGAATAAATAAATAAATAAATAAATTTTATAAAACCGCTAATAAAAGTATGAGCTCCACTAGAACCTTCTTAGAAAATCAGCACAGGGGGGTAGACAAAAAGGAAGGGGGCATAGCTCTAAAACACCTGTAGGGTTCTTCATCAAACTTGGCACACATATTCCTTGAGATAAGGGAATCAGCACTGGGAGACAAAGGGGGGGGGGGGGGGCGTCCGTAACAACGGGGAAGGTCCAAATAAGTTTCTCTTGCATTTAGACCGATTTCATAAAGCGAGTAACTGGGAGAAAAAAGAGGGGGTGTACCACCGAGGAGGGATATATGAAAAAACCAAAACTTTTATTTCGTCTCCGTTATAGGGATTTTCATAGAGCAAACCGATGCATAATTAACTACGTGACAGAACGGAGGGCTGACTGAGAAGAAACCGACAGGGGAGAATAAGGAACGTGAGTATGAATGCATGTTCCGCCATAGCTTCGGAACGTCTGGACGGTTCTTCATCAAATGTCGTTTGCCAAACACATTTTTTTGGACATAAAGAATCAACGCAGGGGGCTGACAAAAGATGGAGAAGGTTGTAAGAACAAGGGGTAAGAAGGTTCAAATATTATTTATTTATTTGACTGATGTTAGGCTCTGCCCATAATCGATATTTAATTTTTATTCATTATCAGTGCATTTGGAGCGATAGCAGTTGTACAAGTGGCTGGATTAACGGAGGGGGAGGTTCAAAAACGTAAAAAAGGCTTTGTCGATAGTTAATAATAAGTCATGGTGAACTTAAGGAAAAAGAACTTACGTCCTCTTTATTCACTACCGAGTTACAAACTGATTTTTCTTAATTCTAGCACTCTTAACACAGCCTAGCTCTACCTCTACGCGGTTGTTCCTACCTCCCACGCTGCGTCGATCGGTGCACTGGAATAGTGGAAAGCGGAGAGAGTGATAGCGTGGTTTCCCACGGTTTCCATATTCTACTTTTCCCACGCTGCGCTGGGGTGCGATCTTGCCAGATGTGCGTGTCGGGTGTTTTACGACAGGAGTGGAAAACAACATTAAGAATTTCCACTCCTTGATGGTTTTGCTTCTATGCTGTGTTAACTCCTCTCGTCTTAAATGACTTTGTCCGCAAAGTCGATTGGATGTCGATGACTGCTGTTCTTTGGATGGTTTGACTTTGATGCTGGTCTTTGGTTTGCTGGAGAGATAACAAAAGGTAATGATAATTATCAGGGTCACAATTACCGAAGTTCCAATGGATCCGAATATATAGAATTTCCAATTAAACAAATCGTGTCCTTCGTGCAGTAACTGGAGCTGCTCGCGGTGTTTCAGAGTGAGCTGTTGCAAGTATTCGACCGGGGGAGCGTCTATCAGGTGGTGCTCATCGATGTGAAGTCCAATAGTCGGGTAGAACGTGTTTCCTAGAACGATAGTCTCCAAATTTGCTTAATATTCTCCATTGATTCGTAAACTGCAATTCACGAACTGTATTAGGAACGAACCGGTCAGAGTCTTATTAGCGTTGCTGCAATTTGATGTGACATCTGCGACAGCATCGTTTATTAGTACTGTGGCTTCATCTATTCGTTTTATTAGACCGTTGGAATAAGTTTTTTCGACCGTACAATTAGAGTGGATGCACTCTGGGGTATGGCTTAGCATCGATTTGTCACACAAGAAATATTCACCGATATCTTTACAACCTTGATTGAATTCGTATGTTTCAGTATCATTTCTTAAAAGGTAATTCTGTTTCATCGTGATTCGTTTGTCGTTTCTAATAATGGAATCAATGTAGTTGTATTCGAAAATTGTTTTTGTTAACTGTGGATCTTTTAGTATATAAGTTAGGTGAATTGAATTCATCGTTACTTGTGCGGTTGATCGAGAGAGTAGTTGCTCGAATGATACGATATGGATGTCGTGTTTGTTTAACTGTGCTTGTATATTTTTTTCCATCCTAAGCAGTCGGTTGGTAATGTCCGTTATTGTTTCTATACGGCGACTTATCACCTCGTTGATCACAACATGATTATTGTTTTGTTGAATGAGCGTATTGAGATTTGAGATGAGGATTCTCTGATCATCGGCGTCGGGTGTTCTGGATATCAATTTCCATGCGGTTCCTATAGCATTCAATCGTCGAGAATGTCGTGGAGTGGCTGGTTTTAATTTTACAAAGGTTTCCGACAATCTATCTTTCTTAATTTCAATTGGCTTATACAATGGATTGTATATGTTATGATCTTCTTTTATCTTAATGGGCTAATATCTACTTGCACGGGATAATCTTTTCTTCTTTCTCTTTAAAACGTTTCAAACATTCTTTTATTGTTACGGTTTCTAATCTCTGTTAGTATTTCTTTTGAAAAGTCAATTGTATTCTCTCCTAAATAAATATTTCTTGATGTTTTTTATAAAAGAGTGTATAGACTTTTATATGTGTGTGTTGCTTCTTGAATAAGACTTTTAACAGTAATGTCAGGATTGAATGACTTTATATATCTAGCTATTTTCCTAAGTGTAGAATGGCAATTCTCTACTTGACTGTTAGTCTCAGATTTATTAACGAGTGTTTTGAAAAGTTTTCTAAAGAAAAATTGAATATAGAAGCAAATACCTATATCTATATGTATTATTTCTTCAGGATGAGTATGGGTTTTGACTTGAAGTAATTGTTGAGGTTTTGTTTATTTTATTTTTATAGTTCATATTTTTTTATTTTTAAAATCTAGTATGTTTTAACATGTTGCATGCTTGTGCATTTGTGAGAAGTATTTTTAATTTGCTGTGAATTTTCTTTAGTGTTTCGATTAACGAAATTGAGTGGTTTTTACTTCTTCTAATTGTTCTTCTTCACTATTAAGATCTATAACACTGGTTTGGGAAAAACTTTAACTTTAGCTTAAACTATTTTCGAGTTATAATGTTCTTTATAGATTTCCTGAATATTTCACATAGTTGGTTCGTCTGTAAAAATGCCATTCATTATTGCGGTATTGAAAAATTGTTTTAATTTCGCTTTAAGGAACTGCTTTGGGAAGCTCGGTTCCGTAGGGATGTGTCTGTTATGTCTTTCGAATGGGACGATGTGCTGATCTGTTGATCTTTTTCCGATTTGAAAGATTAACTGGTTACGAAAAACGTTTACGGGAGCTTCAGTTAATGGTAAGAAACAACTATCGTCGTCATCAGCCGAGTGTTGAGTGGGAGTTAAGGATTTGATTTGGATTCGGGATAGCGCGACAGCTACTACGTTGGATTTTCTGGGTTTATAAAACATTTGATAATCATGTTCTTCGGGAAAGGATTTTTGTTAATTTTTGGAGAAAGTGTGAACGATGAAAGTGTGGACGATGATCCGTGAAGATGTTTTGTTGGTTGCGTAATTTTCTTCTGTCCTGGAAATAAAAGTTATTGGACGTTCACCGTCGTAAAATTGTTGAGAAAGCACAGATCCTAGTGCTTTATCGCAAGTAGTAAGGAGCGGTTTTCTGAAAAAGCTAGAACATCATTAGATTAGTTAAATTTGTTTTTTTTATTTGGCTGTGGCCATCCTCTCCTCTTAAAAGTTTTGTCAAAGGCTTCTTTTACAAAACGTCTATAATATCCGGATAGTCTGAGGAATCTTAAATCTTTTTCAAAAAAATTGGTTTTGGATATTTTGAATGCATTTGACATACATGAATAGAGTTTGGTTTAAGAACTTTCTGGAACGATAAATCCTAGAAATTCGATTTTGCTTTTCAAAAATTCTTATTTATCAGGCTAAATTTTGAATTTTCGCAGTGTTTTAAGGATAATTTTTAAAATTTCCAACTGCTCATGGAACGCTTTTCCAAAAATAATGAAATCATCAATGTGAGCATGACGATATTTTTCAATATGTTCTCGTAGTATATCACCCATTACTCTTTGAAAAATAGAAGGTGCGTTTATCCGTTTAAATGGTAATCGAATGAACTCGTATGTGCTGGAAAAAATCACTTTATCGAAACTCAAAATGATTGATTTTGAGTTAATACAATGTCAAAATTATTTTTTCTAGAAGGAATATGAATATCATTGGAATAAAAATTCATTGATACTAAGCCGCTGAATTTCGATGTTGCTGTGTATTCGTTTTGAGAAATTCATAATGCGTTACAAAAAAAATCAGAGCTGAATATTATTATGGCAATGAATATGAATATCAGTTTCAGCGCCTTGCACTGAATATTTATATTCTAGTGGATTGGGACGCAACAGATTGCAGAAGGCTTTGTGATGACAATTTTCTTTAAAGTTGAGATAATTGTTTGTGCGATTTGCGTTGAAATCAAACGTTTATGGTGAAAACAACGCTTAGTGAAAATATCAACACCTCGAGATATAACTGACATTTTTGATATTGAGTATCATTTTCAAATTCGTTGATACTGATATTTGATATTCAGTTTTAGAGATGGAATAATGATTATCTGTTCCAATAATATCATGACTTGATATTGAAATTGATTTTTATGCTGATAAATATCAACTACATAGGAAGCGAGTTGATATTCAATTTTATCAACTGATAATTTTAAGCACTGAGTCGTATTTGCCATTGTTGACGGAGAATGCCATTTTTTCTATATTTTATTGTGACATTGGGATCTGGTGAAATCCAGATGTTAGGGCTAACGTTGTGAAATAGTTATTGTTAGCTAAAACAGTTGAGGTATCAGGGATAGGATATTTATCGCTGATAGTCTTTGGGTTGACTTCTTGGTAGTTTATGACAAGTCAATACTTCTTTTTATTTGATTGATTGATTGATTGATTGATTATTATGCTGTCATTAAGTAGTTTTTCGATCTGTTTATTAACTGTCTTAAGTCAGAAGTTGAGTGATTGAGGGTATAAATTATATGGAAATGGAAATGTTTGAACCATGACGAATTAAAAATGTCTGTGTTTTGTAGGGTCTTGAAAAAGAATATATATTATTTAAAATAGAAGAGAAAAAACACTATTGTTCTGTTATTTTTTATGACTGTAAAGCCGAAAGAAACTTCATTCAATTATATTCTTCAACTATCCTGTAACGCTTCTCATATTCTGTTAAACTGTTTGCAATTTAAACAATCTTAAAATAATTTGAAGATGTTTGATGCATTTGTATTGCATTTATTACTAGTTCAGTTTATAAAGTAGTATAATTTGTCGTCAAAGCAAAACTTCGATTCAATATTAATTATTGAAAAATCAATTCATTGGAATTATCTAACTAGATTAGTTGTCGTCAGTAGTTCTGGTTTCTGGAATTATCTTTGTGGTGAAACGCAATTTGTCGTCAGGGGACTGAGGTAGTCAAGAGGTTTTTTTTTTTAAATTTTGCTACTTTTGCTGGGTTGTTCAAAAGCTGTTTTTTTTTAAATCTGGCTAGTGACCGTTGCGAATTTGTATTTTATTTATTTCGTGAAGTATATGTTGATGAATTTTGATGTGTCAATAACTACTTCTAGTTCTCGTAAAGTATTGCAAATTTCTCACTCTTTCGAATGCGATGAATTATACAAATACGAATACTTCGCCAGAATCGTCGCGAATGTAAATTTCATATATTTTGTCAAGTAAACTTAACTTACGCACGGTCAAGCAATTTATGTTTGTCAAAAGTTAGCACTGCGTTTTGTTACCAGTGAAACGCATGATTTAATGTCGGAGGATTTTAATTCTTCTAGGTGTATGAATTTAACCAGAATGTTTGATAAAAATAATTTAATTTCACTTCACTTTGTTGTTATTAGTTACTACTTTGTTAATTGGTTATTATTTTTTATTTATTTTGATTTTCACTTGTGTTAGTTTTCTAAATAGATGTTTGATGTTTACTTACAATATAATTCTGAACATCTCGTGGGTATGCCACGGAGACTGCGGGACACGTAGACTCCGTTTCCAATCCTCTTCCAGTGGAAAATCTGGAGATCCTTTCAAGCGCGTGTTCAGAGTGTTGACGGGTCCTATTATCTTGTTGATCTCGACCAATTGCCGGGTTGCAATTGAAACCAGGTCGAGGTAGAACCAGCGTGTGACTTTCTGTCCTCCCAGTACGACCGGTAGTTTTCCTTTTCTCCAGATACGAGTTTCTAGCTGTTCTGGGTACTCCGGGACCGGACTCGTACGGCTGCAGAGTGCGGTCAGACCAGATTTTGTCAAAGATGACAGATGCGGAAATCCTCTTACAGTTCCGCTATCTGGTGCAAGATGTTTTTCCAAGCGGTTGCGAAACTCTAGCGTTGCAACTCTACTTGGTGGTTTCACTGCACTTTTCACAATTTAACTTAATTTCACACTACTGGTCCCTATTCGGGCGCCAGTTAATAATAAGTCATGGTGAACTTAAGGAAAAAGGACTTACGTCCTCTTTATTCATTACCGAGTTACAAACTGATTTTTCTTAATTCTAGCACTCTTAACACAGCCTAGCTCTACCTCTACGCGGTTGTTCCTACCTCCCACGCTGCGTCGATCGGTGCACTGGAATAGTGGAAAGCGGAGAGAGTGATAGCGTGGTTTCCCACGGTTTCCATATTCTACTTTTCCCACGCTGCGCTGGGATGCGATCTTGCCAGATGTGCGTGTCGGGTGTTTTACGACAGGAGTGGAAAACAACATTAAGAATTTCCACTCCTTGATGGTTTCGCTTCTATGCGGGAGGGATATTTGTTTGCTGTGTTAACTCGATTTATACGGAATACAGAGAAGAAGACAAAATTACAAGTGAGTAGGGGGCAACAGTAGAGGAACTGACAAGACGAGTAGATATATTCTTGCATTATGAGAATTTTCGTTACTATAACAAATGTACATTTGACTAAGATGCAAAGGGGTCCCGAGTAAGAGCGGGTAATCAGCATGTTAGCAATAAAACCGATTACGCTTTTCGTTGCTTGACGGCAATCGAAATAATCGAATAATGCTCTTCCCTTTGTTCGACAAAGCTATAAAGCATGAAGCGTGCTGCGTAAACAGCTAAACCATCCAAACAATTTTATTAACTTGAAAAGTCGTAAGCAGAACCGACAAAACAGTAAAATTTTACTGTTAAATAATCGAATTCAGCAGTTTCCGTAGCTATGCTCATATGCGCATTAAATTTTATCGTACATATTGGAATGATAAGTGCTTAAAGGAACGCGGTAAAGATTTCCAATTTCCAACAAAACAGTTGTTTAAACAAAATATATATATATTCGATTAGTCAATCGTAGCTTTTAGCTAAATCATTCTAGATGCATTTTGACATGAAAACCGATTTAAGCTCCAGCTAACGAGGCAGCATTCCCGTAGCGCCGTAAATACAAAAGATAAAACTATTCTTTCTTCAACAGTACTGTAGATAATAAATAACTCTACAATTGACCTTTACACTAGGACATTTTCGAAAAAAATGAGCATCTACTGAGCATAACCCGAAAATGAAATCTGGTCGCGATTCGAGATGTGTTAAGATAAGAATGGCAGTATTTTGACCGAAAGATGAAAACAGCACTTAGATAAATATCTTTTTAATGGCATCCAGGTAGAGAACCATGGAATGGGAGTTTTGAAAGTGCGACAAACATGAAAAAGATGCTCCAATGATAGACGAAGTGTCAACGTTAAAATTGCAACACACAAAATTAATTCGTAAAATTCGAGTTTTTATCCGATTGCATCAAATTGGCAGGTTATCAAATGAAACAATTAAATTTGGTTTGAGCATCTTTATTTTGTTTAATTTCGCCTTCGTATCCGAATTCCCGTACTTTGGCCTTAACCCCACCCATGAGATTTTGCACAACCTCAAAATCGACATGTTTTTGCATATTTACCTATGCTGTCTTCTTTTCTTCAACTGTTTTGACTACTTTGAAACGTTTTAGAAGTTTCTGCTTCATAATGGCCCTGTTTTTCTCGATTGGCAGCAGCTCCGGTGAATTTCTAGTGGAAGATAAAGTACTTTTTAAACAATTATTTTACAAGGTATTCGCCAAAAAATTGGTGAAACAGAACGCGATTCACAGGTAACAATGGGTGCTAATTGTGTCCTGTAACGCTGGAATGTATCTTATACCACTCTAACACGTCCTTTGCGTAACGAGAAAACCCGGCCAGAAGATCGTAGGACAGGTGTGAGACTTCAGAAGAGAAAGAAGTGACTTTTGGAGACAGTCTTTTAAATGTACCAGTCCATGCATGGTATCTTGTCCGTCGTCCACATGAACAAATTGCTTTCCATATGAAGAAATTCTTGGCAAACTTCAACATCTTTTGTTTTTGGAGGTTCTCTGCAACCTCAAACTTATCCTTTGCTGTGAAATGCTGGTTTCCCGATTTCTGGTTGAAGTCCGATGTCACGTATGTCTCGTCGTACAAAACGCAGCAGCGTGGTTTTATCAGCTTTCGATCGTATAATTTCCGGGCACGGTTTTTCGCAGCCGTATTCTTTTTGGGGCCTTCTGAACCTTGAACGTACCGTATTCCAGTTCGTATTTTGGCCTTTCGCACGAAACTTTTGCTCAGATTCAGTTATTTTTTGTCACATCTCGAACAGAGGAATTTATTTTCCCATCGAAAGACTCAACTACGCGAGTGTGATCCTTAACAGGATACGGATGACTTTTTCCTCCGCATCATGGTTTACAATTGGCAGTCAGACGTTCTTTGAACCATTTTATGACACGAGAAACCGTAGAATTGGGGATTACCAACTTTTCACCGATGGCACGATATGATAGATTTTAATGTATTTGTGCAGATTTTTTCGCAAACGAGCTGTTCTTTCGACGCTATTTTTCATATCTTTGCACACCTGATGAAATAACTCACACAGTTTAAACATGCAGTGCTCTTTGAGCTTTCTTCATATAAAATTTCAATTAATTTTACCCAATGGTTCAAAAGTTAGAGCAATTTGAGTGTGTTGCAATTTTATTGTGGACACCCTTTAGGTCAGTAGAATTGGTGCACCAGTCACGTAATTGCCCTGTCTGTCGAAAAAAAGGGTAATTTCTAACGACGGTTATACCCAAGGCTTTGCTTTTTGCCCTGTCCATCCTATCCGTCCAGCTTTAGTGACACGAAACATGCGTTCACCAGAGATTTTCGCCAATACCGGATCATCGACCTGCAATATCTATCAACCACCGGGCAAGCCGACCTGATGACCAAAGTATTAGAAACTATTACTTCAGTCCCATTGCTGCTATCACAATAAAAGCATCCTAGCATACCGGGTCTGTCAACCCATACTGTAGGATCGTAGTAAACTGTATAGCATTAGGTATCCTTGACTCCCTATAACTAATATGGAATAGATAATATTTTCATTCCGATTGGTACCACCAAGCAGTGAAGATTGATTTTCCCTTCTACACATATCTTTTAACTCAAATACAGTGGTCTCTAGTAATCATCTCATGATATTATTGCACACGAAAATAAATTGATCGGTGTTACTAGAGGCATATCCGATATTCGCAGTGTGTTTCAAAATAAGGCCATTACAAATATTTTATAAAGTTTTTGTCCTTCCGGTGTTGGGCCACTGAAGGGGGGGGGGGGGGGGGGGCGAAAAAAACAAAGAGATTTTTTTAATCGAGCAAAAAAAATATTGATTTGAGGCATTTTTACTTAAAGTTTAAACATGAAAACCAAATCTATTCTTGCTTTTAATATATACGTTATCATTTTCCATGCGAAAATTTACGAAAAAAGACAAAAACGAAAGAAAAAATTTTCGGCCGATTTTCGGAAATTCCGTTGTTCGAATTTTCATTTCTGTTTCGTGCTAGAGGCATTAACTCAACTCGTACACTCATTTTTCGAGTTTTTCAGGCTGTAGAACCCACTGACAATTAACTTTATGAAAAAAAATTAACTCATATCCTACAAATTATTTTTTTGCCCCTCGATTTTTCAAGCCAGTTTCCAAGGGGGGGCTACAAAAACTTTTGAAATTATTTGCAATGGCCTAATTGAATCACATTGCATCATAATATTTTCGGGGAGAGGCGAGTTTTGTAAACTATTTGAATGAATGCTATTTCAATGCCGTAAATGGCATAGGAAATTTTTTGCTGACCCCCATGAACAATGTTAATTGTTTAATGATTAGATAGCTACGTGATGTAAATATGTCCATATTTTGCTAATCTACTTTTCAGCTAGTGTTCTCTAACAAATTAATCACTGACTAATAAATATCCAAAGTTTCGAATATTCTATAGCTGCAGTGACAAAAAAACGAAATTGAAAACCTCACTATTGGTAGCTGTCAACTTTAAAAAAGTTCTCCCTCAGTGCAGCACCTGCTCCATTATTGAAAAACTTTTTGTTGATAAATCCCAGCCGTTCCCATCACCACATAGTTTTGGCAGCCGTTCGTTGTCGCAATATCCGTTGGGTACAATTCATCCTCCCGATCGGCACCGCGCGCGCGGTCCAGATTTCCTCTCTGCGTTTTCTGCTCTCCGAATAGACAATATTCGTAAATTTGACTACAAAGCAAATAGCTTCCATTCCTCGGCGGCAGCTTTTGTCATAATGGAAAAGTTGCATGCAGCTACATGGTGCCGTCCAACAACGGCTGCTAGCCGTGTTTGTTATTTTTATGCTCCCAGGATTCATTACAACTGAATTTCCTGTTTAATTTTAATAACCTCACACTTTTGAATGGATTACAGATTCATGGAAAATTGAGTGTGTTTTTTATGATGTTCCTCTTAATTGATTAAATCACAAAAAGCTTTCAGTGCGCTTTCGGAAAACTTTAAACAGAGCAATGTCAAGTGGAAATTGACTTTCCATGTACCTTCCACTAATGAACCCCCAAGTCATTGTCCATTGTGACGATTCACGATTCCAATTTCCCTTCCACTTTATTGTTTCCACCGAAACTTGCAAGCGCCCAGAAACAAAAATATAAAAAGAATGGTAGCATTTTATGACTCTCATTTATTACGATAAATGTGCTGTTCGGCACAAAGAGCCACACTCAATTTAGACAGGGCCATCCAACGCACACTCAAAATGGTGCTAAGTACAAACATCGACATCCACGCGGATATTGTAACAAGCGACCTCCCCCTCCGGGTGGATGGATTTACAAACCCCGATTGTAGTAGCGAAAAAAACTTTCCATTGAGGGCTCTGTTGTTCAGCCCTCATAACGTGGCATTGGCCATATGTTGTTGAAAAATCGCGAGTGTGGAAATTTATATTACACACACGCTTTCTCGCCGCGCCGCTGCGCTGAGCCCTGCCTCGCGGTAGACAACGCACGATTATTATGGAAGCTGCCATGGTAGTAAAGAACGCCCTCCGTCCATTTTTGGGCTCGAAACCATAATGGTTTGCGTCACGTAACGCATCGGACCGGGCTGTTAGGGCAATATTGTATCCAATTGATATGACACTCGCGCCTGTGTGGCCGCGCCGCGGTAGGAAACAATGTGCTTTCGCAAAACAAACATTCACGAGAGTAATGTGACTGAAGTGAGGGCAAAATTTAGATAAATGCAATATCATTCAAAGCAATATCGTTATTTTGAATGGATTTGACCGTACCGCGTAAGCTGTTGTGTAGCAAATCTAATGTGAAGTCTCTCTATAATATTAACTGTTTGCAAACAAGTGCATGTTGAAAGCAACAAAATAAATCGGAGAAGGGTCGTAGATCGAAAACACTACTGTCAATAAAAATTATTTTCCTATTCGGTTACCCACAAATCACAATAAAAATGTACCAACATCACTTTCGGCATACCCTGATAGGCGGAAAAATGCCCGGTTACCATTATTATCTTTGATTTGATGTTGTTCTTCGCCATGCTCGCGAAACGAAGAACGAACATTCATTATTTTGATTGATTGATGCGAATAGACGGAGCGAAACCGCCTGCAAGAGTACCACTCAAGCTCTAGAATCCTTCGCCGTGTGATTTCATCGATATTCTTCCCACTAAAGCAACAAAAACCAGCAAACCAACCGGCTGATGAACGGAAAGCTCATCCGCTGTAAAGATAAAACGATGAGCTTAGTATCGACACGAAACCCCGTCAAATTGAGATTAATGGGCCGAACTTTAAAGAAGCAATTCGAAACCGACCATTAGATGGGATGTGTTTTTCGATTAGAACCGGATGATGTTATCCCCTGAGCTGGTGCTTGGAGCTGGAACACCACGCGCCTCCATAAAGTGTAGACTAAAACCGAAGTCACGAGTGGCCGCCTATCTTTAGAGGTTTACGACTTTCTTTTTATAGCGTTTCTTTGAAATGTGTACTGAAGTGCGAATCTACAGTAGAGATTATCGTAAAGATGAGCTTCTCAACAAAAAAAAAACAGAAAAGAAATCTCACCTGCGATCGGGGACCAATCGATCGAATCGAAAGTTCAACCGTCAGCTGATTGGAAGGATATCCGCTTGTCGATTACCATAAAAAACAGCTCTCCGATGGTTTTTCTTTCGCAGGTTAAGCGTCTATAAATTTCCACCTTTACCCTGCCACTTTGGTCGGTTAATGGCTGCTACGAGTTGATTGCAAGTCAAGGTTCGGTTCCTAATCTGATTTCCTCTTCGTGGGCCGGAGCGACTGCGGCGGCGGCGGTGGCGTTGTAATTGACTCTCGGCTCGGCGGCAGCGCCCGGAGCGGAGGAAGCTGTAAATCGAAATCCAACTAGGCTCAACGACCGACGTACGCCTGCCGAAGTGTGGAATACTTTTCCGGCCCCAAAACGGCTGTGCTGACTGAAGAGTTACGTGCTGAATAATTTATGGTCTGGATTTGGTATCGAGGCTTTGCGGCTCCTGCCTTCTGCTGGCTATGTGATTTGGTTTTTTTATATGCGATTCTAACTAAGTCATTCGCAGTCGGATCAGTTGCCAGGTTTCGATAACATTTCAATTGAGGATTAGATTGGCCAATTTAATGCGTTGACTGAGAGCAATGTTCTGGGAAGGTAACGCATCCAAAGGATGGAAGTGAATTACTTTTAACAATTTTACACATACCTGCTGTTAATTTCCAGTGCCCTTTTACACCTCATTGCTGATTAATAAATATGAAAAACCTCACGATAAATTTCAGATAAATAAACTAGCAAGGGTACATCCGAACTTCCACGGCTGTTTCCACGCACAAATTTACCGAAATCCGAACCGCTCATATATTCTCACCCCAATTGCTCCACTTCAGTGTGAGCCATCAATTTGATTGATGATACGATACGATGTCCTTCAAAATATGTCAATCGGGATCGAGCAGCAGCAGCAACAGCAGCAACAGCAACGGCTGTTCCCGGACCCACTCGACGAGCATCTATCAGCGAGAACGAGCGTGAATTTTTCAGCTCATGTTGTTTGCCCACCAATGAAGTGCCTGCCAATGAAGAGCGGAACAAATATTTGCTGCTCGCAATCCCCCTGGATGGCATCCGGGGGTACGGTAAATACTCTCAGCTCAAATTGGCGGTAGTCGCAATAATCCACCGGGATCATCCCAGTTGACGCATGGCCAACGGTTAGCTAGCCAGTGGGTGATTCTTCCGATACATTTTAACACCATATGGTGCTGTGCGATAACCTCAGGTTGATACTTGCCGGTCAGTCTATGAAATCTGCTCGGGTTTCCGTACTGAATGACTGGTTGGAGACAGCAGCGAACGCGTCCGCTGTCACTATACACAGCTGTCAAATGCACGTTCGTTTCACACAGTTAATGATGCAGGCCCATCAATGACCGGTGCACTACAGATTTCAAGAGAAGACGGCTCCCGTTTTGTCGGATGCTTAAAGTATCATTGAGTAAAACAGTTAATCATTCCGTTTTCATCAACTTATTGAAATTTGTTTTACGCTATAATGACGGAATTTTACTGCAGTCTTTCGACTTACTTGTTAATGTTATGAAAATCCGCCTAGCGAAAATGGGGGAGAAATAAATAAAACAATAACAATGATGCGCGTTTTCAATTAATTGCTGCTCCCCTAAAATAATGTTTTCTACCTTCATTCACCTTTTTGTTCCCAATATAAACATCGCATTACAGTACTAGCATCTCAATGGTGATAAAACCGAAGGAGAAGGAACGGAATTAACCTTGGAGTGCCTACAAACGATAACAGCATTCGGACTCCAGATCTCGAAAAGATTCGGCGAAAAATCGGTCAGCTGAAAAAAGGACCGACTCCCTCCCGGCAGAACTCTACAAAAATGGCAAAATCCACTAGCAGCAGCACATCCCTGGATAATTTTTAAAGACTTGGAAGGAGGAAAACTACTAGAGGAGTGGAAGGAAAGAGTGGCTTGTCCCATCCACAAAAAGGGCGATCGGCTAGATTGCTGCAATTACCGCTACATTGCACATTGCACTGATCCATCAGCTTTTATTACGTCTTCTATCCCCAATATCAAGAGCAATCGTAGGGTGGGTTTTATAGGGCTTCGTGCACCTTCAAAGTTTTACTTTACGACAAATCCTCCAGAAATGTCGGGAGTACAGCGTGCCCACGCATCATATTTCTGTGGATTCCAGGGCAGTATACGATACAGTTGAACGCGAACAGCTATGGCAGATAATGCACGAGTACGGTTTTCGGGACACACTAACGTGGCTGATCAAAGCTACCCTAGAGTGAATGATAAGCTATGTGCGTATTCCGGGTCTCGAGTCCTTTTGAATCGTGTTTCCTTTACTCGAGGACTGCATACTGTTCCTTACTTGACTTGCCGTCCTAAGATAAAGCCTGTTAAACAAAGTTTCTCCAATTTACTCGGTCGTGGGCTACCGCTCTTCAATTTCTTGGACACCGAGTACTCTGCACCAGATATCGCTCCATCTGGTCTAACCATCTTGTTCCTACCGGATTCGAGTCAATTTGAGAGCAAGGTAGTTATTTGGCATTCTTGCAACATGCCCGGCCTTTGTATCCAGCTTTAGCCACCTTTTGGATACTGTATTCGCCATAGAGCTGTGTGAGTTCATGGTTCATCCTCCGCCTCCATACTCCGTTCTCCTGTACGCCGCCGAAGATCGTTCTTAGCACTCGTCTTTCGAAAACTCCGAGCACTCGCAGGTCCCCAGCTAGCACCAAATCGTACATCAATAACCGAAAATTATCGTAAATAACTCTTAACACATTCGGAATCGTAACTAAAGCTCAATAAAGTCCGCCTTAGTTGATTTTCAATCGTATATAATGATTACAGCTGACATTCATACGACATTCAGCACAGAATCGTATAGCAGTACGGAGCGGGTCGTGCTTAATCGGATATTGTCGAATATAATTACTTATATCGATGAAATGCGTATGTTTATTCCTCATTACGTATATCGCCTCCAAAATACCACGGATATGCCAATTTAGCGCATCAAATACGATTTATTAGCATGTATATATGTACGTAAAACTGATTTTTAACTTTAATATACATATAAAAATGCTAGCTGGGTCCTCCTCGAGCATTGTTTAAGTTTCAAGCCCGTAGAGAACAACCGGTCTAATAAACGTCTTGTACAGGGTATACTTAGTACGGGGGCTTAGTCTGTTTGACCACAATTGCACAACACGGTTGTTACAAAGTATTGTGGTAACCGAATTGTGACCAATTTCAAGCGTAATCTGGTTGCTTCAACTAAATGGACCTAAAGTGTGCTACTTGGGAAGCACGACTCCCGCCTTCTCACGGCTGGTATAATTGTCCGCCTTTACCAGTGAGCCAAGGTAGACAAATTCATCGACTACCTCAAACTCATCGGCGACGATCATAATTCTACTGCCCAAGCGGCGTCGGTCGACCACGGTTCCGTTGGCCAGCATGTACTTTGTTTTAAACGTATTTACCTTTAGCCCAAGCTATTATGCTTCGGGCTTTAGTCTGGTGTACTGTTCAGCCGCAGCCACAGATGTTCTACCGTTAATCTTAATATCCACGTCATCGTGAAAGCAGACGAATTGACAAGATTTGTTGAAGATCGTGCTCCGCGTGTTGATATCCGCTCGGTTCATAACACTTTGTAGCGCTATGTTGAACAGCAGGCAAGGGACACCATCACCTTGACAATCCACCCGAAATTCGAACACAGCACTTTGTATCATCCGTCGTACATTAAGTCAGTTTCATGAGCTTAAGCTCTTTCCGGTCGATGGTATCATATACGGCTTTGAAGTCAACTAACGATGAGCCGCTCCAGCTCTGCATATTCCGGATCTTCCAGAGAGCGCTTTTTCTCCTGGATTTGTCTTCGCTACATCTTCTTCTGTTTGTGTCTTTCCACATCCTGACGTATGCGAAGCGTTCCTCCTCCTCTGCGTTGCCGAATTTGGAGTTTGGAAAGCTAAACGAAGCTCCTCTTGAGCACTGCTGGGATAGCGTTAGGGCAGCCATCAACAGCGCAGTGGTAGGTGCCATTGGGCTCGCTCGAGTCGACGTCACGACTTGTTTGACGGGAAATGCCAGACGATCTTAGACGAGAACAATGCAGCGCGGGAGTCGATGTCTTCAAAACGAGAAACGATATAGGCAGAACCCAGTTTATCCGCAATAAGAAAAGCAATTGGAAAAGTCCACTTCTCGAGGTGCTACAATGAGCACCCGAATGGCACGGAGACGGAATACCAAGACAGCAGAAGACTCCCACGATAGGTGAAGTAATTGAAACCATCAAGAAGTCAGCTCAAGAACAACAAGGTTGCCGGCAAAGATGGCATCACAGCAGAGCTTCTCGATATAAGATCGGATAGGTTGGATACCTGGCTGCAACGGCTGATAGTCTGGATCTGGGACATAGAACAGTTACCGGAACAGTAAAAAAGGAGGTAATATGCTTAATATACAAGAAGGGAGACAAGCTGGAATGTGGCAACTACCGAGATATCACTATTCTCAACGCCGCCTATAAAATGCTTTCTCAGATCAACTGAAGTTTTTGGAGCGTCTTAGTGGAATACAAAACCTGGAAATTAAATAACTAATTTAATTTCCAGGTTTCTCAGATTGTCTTGCGCCGTCTATCGCCGCTAGCAAGTAGATTTGTGGGAAGTTATCAAGCCGGTTTTGTGGACGTGCGATCGACAATGAACTAAATCTTTCTATTGCGACTGATTCTACAAAAGTGTCGTGAATATCAAGTCCTTACGCATCCCCATAAATCACAGATTTCAAGGCCGCCCACGATACTATCGACCGTGACTAACTATGGAAAATTATGGACGAAAACGGGTTTTCCGGGAAGCTGACAAGACTACCCAAGTAACAATTTGGGTTTTATTACACTCTTATGATAGCATTTAAGACCAAAATTGGTCATGAAAACCGCCAATGGAACTACAATGGAGTACAATAAAACTCACATTGTTGCTTGGGTAATTAAGGCCACAATGGGTGGTGTACAGTGTTGTGTGATGATATCGGGTACGCAGAGGACTTCGACAAAGTAATGGGTATTTCCTGCCTCTTGTTCAACAACGCACTATAAGGAGTTATGAAACGTGCGGGGCACCTCGCATTTTTGTTTAATAGTAGCTTATTCAACCGTTGAATGGCTAATTACCGGAAATGACGCGCCTAATAAGCTATTATACAACAAAAATGTTTGTAGTGCACATTCTCCTATAAATCTAGCAGTATAGCAAGTTGAAACGTGAAACAGAGAAGTTTGGATTAATGGCGAACACGTCTAAAACTCAGTACCTGCTAACAAGCAGGGGGAACCGAGCGCGAACGAGCTCCTATAGAAAATAGTGTGGTAATCGTCGGGGATAAGTTCAATCGTCGTGGACGAATTTGTTTACCTCAGGTCGTTGATGATGTCGGATAACAACTACAGCAGAGAAATACGCGCAGCGATTCCTGCCGGAAGTCGCGCTTACTCCTAAATGACCCTAAATGACCCTAAAGTCTGGTGAGCTACCAAATGTATTATGTACAAAACGCTAATAAAACCAGCAGTGTTTTATGGCCACGAAACGTGGACGTTATTCGGCGGGGACTCGAAAGCGCTGGCCTTTTACCAACGTCGTGTACTTAGAGTATGTGAAAACGGTGTATGTAGGAGAAGGATGAACCACGAGCTGATGTAGCTCTTCGGCGAACCCTGTATCCAGAAAATCGCTAAAGATGAAATGGTGTTAGCCTCGAATCTAGTTGGTACCAAACGCAGAGGTGCGCATCGTGCTAGATGGTTAGACTAAGTGGACTAAGACCAAGACCAAGAAAGTATGGGACAGCCGAGAAATGTCTGCGGAACATTGTTAGGCAGGTGAAATCCTAAGGGACATTGCACCATGGTAAATAAGTAACTAAGTGTACAAGACACGACTGCATGGTTGACGTAGGGCTACGTTAGGCTAGGTCAGTGGTGGCCACGGTATAAGCATAATGCGGGCTAAATCAGATCTCCTCAATAGAGCCGCGGTCCGAAATGATTTTAATAAATACAACTTATAGTTCCCGTCTACCATCCATCAAACCAGTCCGCGGGCCGCAAGGGCCATATTCAAGAGCCGCATGCGGCCCGCGGGTCATCACTGGTCTAGGTGGCAAAATGATAATGGGTGCAGCTAACGTTCGACTGATCCACGCGCACCAACACTCCAATGAAACTTTTTTGACTAATTTGATTAAATAATACATAATATTTTACAACTAGGATGATCCGTAGCATTTATAGCATTTGTAGCAATTTCTTCATACTTTTAAGAAAAAATACGGATACAATTATTCGTCACGGTTTCGGAGGAATTCTCGAACTTTTCTTGTAATATGGCTCATTAGGCGGCACACACTTTCTTCGTCCATCGTTTTGGCTCTTCTCTTATTCCACCAGGACTTCATCTGACTGATGTCTTTGACAACTTTTTCCTTTGCCTTAAGTCTCCTCTTCATGATTACCCAGTATTTCTCAATAGGGCGGAACTGGGGGCAATTGGGTGGGTTAAGGTCTGTTGGAACAAACTGGACTCCTTTCTTTGCATACCATCCTTGAACGACTTTGCTGTAATAACAGCTTGCCAAATCTGGCCGAAACATCACGGGATGGTGGTATGGTGGGATCGAATGAACGGCAAACTTAGTTAGTACTAGGGCTGTCTAACCGGTAGTACCGGTAGTACCGAAACCGGTAAATAAATCACCGAAACGTCGGATAAGTAAAAGCAAAACAATCGTTTGCTAAATCCACTTGACTGAAAGCCGAAAAACCGTCAAAGCATAATAATTTACAATACTATAAACTCTTCCTCTACGCAAGCTTTATGCTTTGGCGAAAATACTGAATGCTGACTACTGAACTATGCAGCAAATCCGTCTCCGGAAAGGCTACAAGCACACACAAGCAGACATAACTCTTTAAAAAATCTCACAAAAAGTATCGCCAAGCTCATTTTGCCTGAACACTAGCATTTTTTTTTTTTTTTTTTCCTGTATGGACTCATCACTGCGACCAGTAAGTTAGATCTATTGTGATATCGCCCGGGTGTTTGTTGTATAACCCGCACTGCATTTATTTTAGCTATAGTCGCTATTGAGTGAGCGATATGCTTATTGAATTTCTGAACACTAGCATAGTCACCGATGGCAGGCATGACAGTCTATGATCGACATTCCCAAATAGCAACTTGCAACAGGAGTATCCCTCGGACTTCCTCTACTGTAGTAAAAAGCGCCACTTTGTTGAATACGGGGACATTTCCAACTAACACTAAATTTAAAATGACTGTTACTGCATGCGATTAGTGGGACAGCGAGTGTTATGTCTGCTTGTCTATGCTAAAAGTGTTACTGAGCAAGTAGAGAACCCAACCGAAGCCTCAAACAACAAAGAGTGATCAGGATCTGGTCTCTTAAGCTGAAAGACCGGGTACTAACCGGGAAATGCGTTGGATGTGTCTTTCTCAACAAAGAAACTTCTGAGAAAGCCGATTTCAACCAAATCCCGGTCTTCAAAGACTTTTGATATTAACAAGTTTTGTAGTAATTTCAAGCTTGTTTTTACGAATTTGGGGGTTCCTGTGGCAATTCAAACCAATTGTTTTGTGACGGATAAGATTATGAAGTAATGAAGATTATAAGTCACCAATAACGGCGACGGTGTGCGGCAATCAACAGTAAAGTGAAAAAATTACTTCGAAATATCGATGAATGGTATGATTCAGCGTTTTTCATTAAATGTAGCCTAGTTACCTTTGTGTCATACTTAAAAAGTATTTCGATTAAAAGAATGGTTAACAAAATATACGCATTCGAAAATGTCCTATTTCTAACTGATCTAAGTTTTATGTAACGCTAATTTTTAAGGTTTTTGTTTGTATTTTATATTAGGGTGCACTGTCTAAAATTGCGGAAATAACCAATTGCCACCTACAATTTTAGAAAAAAGTGCCAGTATCTAAAATCACAAACAACTCTTAATATAGCTTAATGTACTATGTTTGCTGCAAATTCCATCGGAAGATGTCGATCGAGAGACAATCAACGGATAAAACAAACTCAACGTAAAAAACGGGGGCTATCATCCATACAGCAGTAGTAGCAAAAAGGCGACAGCTGATCTCATGGAAATTGTTTTTAAAAGCAGCTTGGATTTAACTGAGCTGGCAGATTTTATCCTCGACACTTTGGTCCTGCCGTCATTGCTGGCCTGGTTCGATTGTTCCTGTCTCCGGTAAAGCTTCAAAGCTCAAATGGACATAAAAGAAGCATGATGTTGCTGATGTTGGCTGTGTGAAAACCAGCAGGTAATACGTTTCTGCTCTTCGGTGATGCTGACAAACGGGGACGACAGCAAAAAAAAAACGCCGGATATTCTTTCCTATCGTTGTTCTGGCAAAGTAAATTGTTTGAACACGGTTCAGGTTTTTTTGTTTCTTGACGAACGAGGTAACATTTTTTTTCGCTTTCCATCCCTTCCGTTGGGACCTGGAGGGACTTTGTGCGCTCGGATGTTGAAGTGAGTAGCGTTCCACCCTTCATTCGCACCCGCAGCCCAACAATCATCGATCGAATTTTTAACCATGGTTGTGATGAAAACTCATACCTACGGCACACAACCGATGTTGAGCAAGGCATCAAGGGTAAAAGAAGATTTCACTTGCTTTCATTGTGTGCTTTTTTCCGACGCAGAAATGTTGTGAAATCGAATTGATTGGTACGAATAAATCAATGAGTGGCTCAGTATTCATTTTAACGAAATCAGCTTCGGAGAACAACGTAGTAAGTTATAAGGTACTTACTAGAAATGTTTCGTATTGCTGCTAGGTGGTGTAACAGTGACACATACGCTTAACCAAGTGCGATGGATCCGTTGTTTGCGACCGATCTGCCATCGCTGCCATCGGTGACGGGCTGACGTTTGGTAGATTGGTCGGAAAATCTTCTCGAACATGCAGCGGCGCTCGGTTCATCAATTCTGAATTGTTGCTTCAGCTCGTGCGCGCACCTTTCGAGCGCCGACAAAGCGCGGCAGCAGCGAGCGAGCAAAACATGCAGCTGTCAAGGGAAAATCCGTGAAGAACGATTGACCGAAGTACCGGCGCTGAAAGCGTCCTTCCACTGACTGCTACTGTTGTGTCGCTTACAAAGGAGAGTGTCAATGCACACCCTAGCTACAGCTACAGCTACCCTGTGCAGCCAGCAAGCAGTGATGAAGTGCAATCTGTTTAGGATGCACTAAACGAAAAGTACGCCACTGACTGAGCTGCATAGAAGCTCCCTAAAGACGACTGATTGAGCACCGCCGGGGAGCGGCGACGATGTTTCCGACTGATCGGGCTCTAAGGATTCGTGATGTGTTAGTAAAGTCAGCACTTCGTAAATGTGCAAGCACAAGGGAGTTTGAATATTTATCTCCTACTGAGGTAGTGTTATAGCAGGTTATTGATGTGTTTACCGACTTAGTGAATGCTAAATGATAAGGATTCTAATACCGAAAATGTTACAAGAAATATAGCAGTTTAATACGTCTTTAACCTTTACGTCCCCGACATCAAAAATGAAGGTACTTTCAGTTACACTTTTGGCTCTATCTCCACTAATTTTCAATCGATTTTTATGAAACTAGTCTTAAAAGAACCACATTAGATTGGCCTTTAATGAAAATATATGCAGGTAAATTATGGTTCCATTTTTCCGGAGATATTCCAGATCGCGGTGGGATTTTTTTTGACGTCATAAGTAACAGATGAAATAAAATTAGAAATCTGTTTAATTGACATCGCAAAAGTTATCCATTTTATTTGTAGTCACTAATAATGACTTGTACATTATCCTGTAGAGCGCTGGCTTACGCCTCACTCTCCGGAACATCCGTTGTCGGTTCTACCGGAACTCAAAAGTGGTCATTCAGTATTCTCTTCGAAAGTATGGCAAATGGGGTATCAAATCACAGGATTTTTCAACACGAGCTCGTTAGTGGACATTTGGATGTATTTTGAGTCGATCTGGACATTTTGGAACATCCGGCATCGGTTCTACCGGACTTCAAAAGTGGCCATTTGGAATTCTCTTCAAAAACATGGCAAATGGGGTATCAAATCACAGGATTTTTCAACACGAACTCTTTAGTGCATATTTGAATATATTTTGAGTCGATCTGGGCATTCCGGAACATCCGGCATCGGTTCTACCGGGCCTCAAAAATGGCCATTTGTAATTCTCTTCGAAAACATGGCAAATGGGGTATCAAATGACAGGATTTTTCAACACGAGCTCTTTAGTGCATATTTGGATCTATTTTGAGTCGATTTGGACATTCCGGAACATTCGGAATCGGTTCTACCGGAACTCAAAAGTGGTCATTTGAAATTCTTTTCGAAAATATGGCAAATGGGGTATCAAATCACGGGATTTTTCAACTCGACCACTTTAGTGGGCATTTGGATGTATTTTGAGCCGATTTGGACATTTTCACACCCCATTTGCCATATTTTCGACAAAAATTCCAAATGACCACTTTTGAGTTCCGGTAGAACCGATGTTGGATATTCCGGAATGTCCAGATCGACTCAAAATACATCAAAATTTGCAATAAAAAGCTCGTGTTGAAAAATCCTGTTATCTGATACCCCATTTGCCATATTTTCGAAGAGAATTCCAAATGGCCACTTTTGAGGTCCGGTAGAACCGATGCCGGATGTCCGAAATGTCCAGATCTACTCAAAAAACATCCAAATGTCCACTAAAGAGCTCGCGTTGAAAAATTCTCTGATTTGATACCCCATTTGCTATGTTTTCGAAGAGAATTCCAAATAGCCACTTTTGAGTTCCGGTAGAACCGATGCCGGATGTTCCGGAATGCCCAGATCGACTCAAAATACATCCAAATGTCCACTAACGAGCTCGTGTTGAAAAACCCTGTGATTTGATACCCCATTTGCCATATTTTCGAAGAGAATACTGAACGACCACTTTTGAGTTCCGGTAGAACCGACAACGGATGTTCCGGAGAGTGAGGCGTAAGCCAGCGCTCTACAGGATAGTGTACAAGTCATTATTAGTGACTACAAATAAAATGGATAACTTTTGCGCTGTCAATTAAACAGATTTCTAATTTTATTTCATCTGTTACTTATGACGTCAAAAAAAATCCCACCGCGATCTGGAATATCTCCTGGAAAATGGAACCATAATTTACTTGCATATTTTTTCATTAAAGGCCAATCTAATTTGGTTCTTTTAAGACTAGTTTCATAAAAATCGATTGAAAATTAGTGGAGATAGAGCCAAAAGTGTAAGTGAAAGTACCTTCATTTTTGATGTCGGGGACGTAAAGGTTAAACCCTAGCTGATAGTAGATACAAGTGAAGAAATGTTGCAGTTAACATTTTCTACGCCACTGACAAATCGTTAGTAGTAGGTAATAGCAGAAACCAAAACTGATCAAATCTTATCTCTAATCCAATCATCTCAAGTTCACATTGAGTTTGACTAGATTAGAGCAAAACTTCTGCTCAGCTTCTTCGAAGCTGGAAAACGATAAAGTGTTGCTTTTCAGTTTAACCGCATCGACTCCTTTTCTCAATTTCAAGCTGCCTGCAAAGTGAGACACAATCGAATTAAAACTAGGTGCTAACTCAATAGAACTGTTTGGCCACAAGTAATTTCACTGATCCGGCACGGCGCCGTTGTTACTAGAAATCGAAACGCTCCGACGAGTTTGGTGTGATACTTCGTCGATGAAATTGAGTGAATTTGATTATCGACTCTGATTTGAATAAATCAGGTTAAACCGGTAAACCGTTGTGTAAGACGATTTAATGAATTGGCATTAGAGACAGCCAAATCTATAGAAACTTTCTTATAATAATAATAAAATAAAATCTCATCATTTTTATTCTTAACTATGTACATTCTATTAGTTTGATTCCCCTACTGAACATACCATACAACCAGTAGGCACATATAAAAACTCAACCCAATGCTGGCCCCGCGCAGTCCGCCAGCATGTCTAGACACGGAAAGTAGGTCCTTATCGTTTCTCCATTGCCAAACAAATAAAGCAATAAGCGAAACAATGCTAAAATTGATTTTGACAAGCATTTTTCCGCACGTTCCTTCAGCAACTAGCAGCCATCAGTCAATCAAAAACGAAGACACGGCACGAACTCGTTCCCGTTTCTTTAGTTTTTTTTTTGCTTAGACATGCAACGCAAATCCTGGCCGGTCTCATCGCACGTTAACGGAAATCACACCACACGGTCGGTAGAGGCGGGAACCGAACCTGGCCGCCAACCGGATGGTAACGAGTTGCACTTCGAAATTGTTTGGAAATTAAATTTCAACCGTAAATAAGCATGAAATAACCTATCTGTTCTGTTTAGCCGGTAATTGAATATTTGTGAGACCCTCTTCACACTCTGTTTCGGTTGTAGCGAAGGTAGTTTTGTTTCAAACATGCCAGAGATCTTCGTTCTTCCTTTCCTTCCTTCCAGTGTGGTATGCAAACCGGAAAATGCAACTCCATCAAACGCGTCGGAAAGCGGGCTTCAATTCGCTTGTTCGTTCCGCCCTCACCACACCACACCCACCGCTACCTACTGTTGTGAAAATTCCTACGGAGGGTGAAAAAATGCGACGCAAGCAGAAGCGCACGTTAGGCGAATAAAATGTTACAATTGCTGGCTGCCGGAGCTAGAAATTCAATTTACCGGCCACCTCCTCAGGCTACGCAGCGAAGAAAGCAACAAACGCGCCAACACTCCAAGCTATGTACCTACTATATAGATACTAGCCTCAAGTAGTGAATCGACGAGCGTTTAAGGATGCCCGCACCGACGCTACTCCAGGCCAGGTCCTTCTTTGGCGGAATCCTTGCGTTCGCCTCCGGTGCACCAGACATTGAAAATGCATCCTGTCTTTCAAAGTTGATGAAAATACCGCGCTCATGATGGAAGGATTGCTAGCTTCTTTCGTGCCAGCGTGCTTCGGGTGGAAAAGTACAACACACTACAGCAACGGGGGATTGTGCTCTGGAATTGCCCTTCGAAGCGATGTTATTGGCCAGATGGGACTTAAAAGTGAAGTTTTTTTTCCTATGTTGAGAAACTTGGCTATTAAACTTCGGTTGAAACTGTTTGATGCGTTGACAGCATTTGCATGTGGTGGATATTTTTAAATCTCAGAGTAGAGATGTTGGAATTATGACGAAAATTTCTTTGAAAATTACAAAAACAAAAATAAAACAAAAACCAATTAAGTCATTGACCTAGGCTTACCTATTTGTTGGCTGTAGTAGAATTAGAATATTAATTTGCAAAGACCTTAATACTAAATAGAATAATAAGATTTGTTTGTTTATTTATTGTATAACAAACCGAGTGAGAGCTAATTTTGCTATGCTGCTCCAGCAAAATAAGAACTATCGTTTTGCTTACATCTGCGAATCACAAATGGTCGAAACGTAAACGGCCGAGGGCCAAATCATTTTTTAGTCATTTGGCAGTACCGTCTCAGCTTGGCTATGCTGTCCAAAAGCTATGGAATGGATTTTATATAGGGTTTTTTCTAATTCCCGTCGTAGTAAGTAAAGCCAGTCTAATTTTCGTCATTTGTTGGATGGATTTAATGAATACTCCAAAAGTTCTTGTGCTGATTTGACTAAAACACCTTCCGATCCGTGAATTTTGAAATCACGGAAAAACGATTATTAAAGCATATTATTGAAATTAAGCAACTGACTTTATTTCTAAAATTCGTCGTACCGTTTTAAAATCGGTCCATCCAAATTTTTCATCGTCCGAACTAAAAATCATAACAATGTTTACAAAGCTAACGCGCATGTATTTGTGTAGGACGGCATGACAAATGTTGTTCTGCAAAATTTCTGCAGATCAAGTTTGAAAGTTTTCCTGGCTGTGAAATAACGACAATGCCTTGCGTGAGTTATTTTCATTTATGAATGACGGAAATTAAAACGACTAGTCGACATTTTCTTCTTCTTCGCACGAAAAAATGTAGGAAATTTGGCTGGTAGGACTTCTTTAATGATAAAAAGCATTTAAATAGATCTCAGCTCACTTCGATTGATCACGTATGATAGATAACAAACTAAAATATAAGGGAATAACTAGTTTTGCATTGTGTGTCATAAAAATATTGATATTTTTAATAATTCGTTTTGGATAGGACGGTAATAGACAACTACGACGAAGCAGCAACATACCCTAATAGTTGCTTTTTCCTAAATAGATCGAACAATAATGAAGTACAAGACGCACATGCAGTATGGATCACAAAGCAAAGCCATGGGTATAAACGTCCAGTTCAGAACTTAACCCTTCTTTATCGACAGACTTCGCAGCCGGTTATTAGAGTACAGGATAGTTACCGGGCTAGTGCAACGATCATACTGACTCTATCTAGCAGCACCTCCTAGCCAAGATTCGAACATACGACTGGCTTGTCAGACCACCATCATACCTCGAAACCAACTAAGCGGCTATAAGTATACAACAAAGCCTGGAAAGCAACTAACTATGGATCACGGAACTCAGCTTTAACGCTGAGAATGAACCCAGGATTTCTTCGAGAATTGGCAGTGATATGACTGTAATCCACTCGAAAATTCAATTCGGAGTCTGGCATAACCCCAAGGTCACGTACTTCGTTTGTTCTATCTACGTGTTCGTTTTCACTAGGCTAATCACTAAAAAAATTTCACCAACCGTGAAACTTGTCGAAGACTCTTTGTAACAACTGACAGTCAGTGAAAGTTTTGCTGAACTAACCAATTTTAATGTCGTCATACAGAACCTTTTAACCTTCCGGTAAACATTGGTACACGTCTTTGAAAAATATGATAAACAGTAATGGCCTTAAATTACTACCTTGTGGAACCCCTGAACGATTGAGGAATTCTTCTGATTCTATTGAGCTCAATTTTACGCTCAGTCGACGATCTGGTATGGGTGACACACCCAAACGGTCAAGTTTGGCTAGCAGGATATGGTGATTAAGTTTATCGAATCAACTCGAAGCCCCTGATCCATGTACGTAAGATACAGTGATGAGAACAGTTTGGTGACGGTAGATCTACCAGGGCAATATCCATGCTGGTCTGGTGAGATGTAGTGTTGTGCGACTCGAAAAAGTTCAATATTTATTAGTATCTTAAAAATCTTTACATCTTTAGCACATAGTGAGGTCACTCCATGGTTATCAGATACCACTTTCAGATTTTCAAAGTCATCACATGTGAAGTCAAATGTTCGGTCATCAAATGGTTCGCTAAATCGCTAAATGGAACCGAAAATCGTTGACGCGCTAAGATCGATCGCAGGTAGTGATGTACCTTTCAACCACAGCGGACAAAAAGGAGACTCCACAACACAAGTGTGCGACGTATTTCACATGCCACTAATACTGGCGAGTTGAGTTATTTTTAAATACAAGTTGTACCTCTTTCTTCGGACGAGAAGTTTAATCTAACTTGTTCGGTAACTGGGACGACGAAACTCCATACCAACGACATTTCGTCAATTAGAGTATTGCTGGAAGAAGTTGAATCCGTGACTTTTAATTCGGCAATACCTACAGTAGTCGTGCGCCAACGCAGGTCCGAAAGAATAAATTAGATAGAGAGGCGTCATGCACGGAATTCAGCAACGAAAAAATAGAACTATTGCGCTTCTCGACCACCGAACGGTTTTCCGACATATCGGCAGGACTTCGTTTTCGCCTAAGCAAACCGGCCTCCTGATGCTGTCATTGTTAATCCACAAATTTTCTAAATCATTGTCAATCAGAGGCAGACAAGAAAAGGAACGAGATGATGAATTCTTAACAGCAATGAGTCACTTCTGGTTCTTCCTGTATACAATGCCGTGACCGAACAGTCGAACAGAATTAATCTCGTCATTCAGCCAAGTTTCAGTTAAGTTGATGATGTCATGTCCATTTCCGCAACAAAAAAGTCGTCAATTTTCGTTCGTAATCCTCTAACATTTTGGTAGTAAATGTTGAGAGTTGTCAACGGGGCTTCGGTGTTTGTACTCAAGCTTGGTGCAGCGGGCCAGGTTATTGGTCGCTTTTAAGACATTTCGCACTCCCTTCTACCTCTCTGTGAACCTTTGCCACTTTTTCACTGCTCAGGTCCCAAAGGTATCAAAACACGCGTTTTTTTAGTTGCGCCGAAATGGTTGATTATACTGGTTAACTGTGTTCAGAGAAATTTTTCAGAGTAAAAAGTTCTTTCTTATGGTATGAACCATTCTTTGATTAATCCCCCTACAAGTGAGATAGAAGTTTTATTTTTTAAGCAACAAGAGATAGTTCTACAAAATTTTTGAGAAGATTATTATAAAGAACTTTGTCAGAGAAAGTAAGCTTCTAGCTATTACAGTTGTGAACATAAGAAACAACATTTGTGGAAACTCGACGATAATCAACTTTTTGAACACAGTACTTTCCACAGTGTTTTAACACATTTGACATGTTTGGCAATGATTTTCAAACAGTCAAATTACATACTTTTTTAGAATATAATAACCTGCTATCGTCAATATTTAAGACGAAAATTCAAATTTTCTTGCTATAATCATGCAATTTTCATGAACTAATGAAAATATGTACTTCATGCAACATGGATTATTTTTAGAGATTCAGAAAATGAAAAATAAAATACAGTGCATTCTCCAAAGATATCCTCCAAAAGACGAGTGTATTCCGCGTTCTTCCGAAATTTAACCCTCCAATTTTTTTGTACGCAGCCATCTGAACTGTTAACACAGGACAATTGCGGGGCTCGTACTATGATCCTTGTGACTAGCAGTCTATCCCTCCCGAGATTCGAATATGCGATGACTAGCTTGTCAGCAGAAAAGCAGTTCATTTTGACAAATCAAAAGCGTGACAAAATCGGGTAAAAAAAGTGACAAAATCAGGGAGTGACAAAATTGGGTTACCACTGTATTACCACATTAAAACTGGTTGGTTGTGACACATCTCTTATTAACTTACTTTATGTGTGATATAGCAATAGAATATGGGGCACACATTGATCTTATAGCGGTTGCTTGTCAAACTGCATTAAAACTGATAGTTTTATGATAGACTGTTATAGACTGTTCCGATAGCTATAAATCCACTTTCTTTCTTTAAAGAAGTTAACCATATATTTTTTTAAAGTTATTTTATTCCCAAACCTGCTTTACAATAGTGTTTTCTATCAATTTTTAATTCCAGCTGTATTAGTTTTTGTAGGGCAAGCGAGTTCTCTAACTTTTCTCTTTACACTACTCATAAGCTTTTGCACAGTGCTTTCTCCGACCATTTTGACCACTTTAGGCCAATCTTTTTTGAATTTTTCAACGCTGCCGGCTGGTTTCATGTCTTTCCGCAGCTTTGCTTTCGTCAAAGCCCAAAAAGTCTCAATTGGACGAATCCCTGGACAGTTTGGTGGATTCATATCTTTCGGTGCACATGTGACATTGTTGGCTTCATAACACTTTCGCGCATCCTTAGAGTAGTGGTAGGAAGCAAGATCAGGCCAGAAGATTGCATGATTGTCATGCTGTTTGATCATGGGTAGCAACCTTTTTTGCAGACATCCTTCCGTCAGGTTTCTTACCGATTTTTTTGTGTAAACGGTCTTAACTGATTCAAGAACATCCTTCCCCTTCGGTGAGGTATAAAACCTTGGTCCCGGTAGAGTTTTATACACGAGTTTTATATAGGTTTCATCATTCATGATAACACACCCAAATTTCTTGGTCAAAAGTTTGTCGCACAGCTTCCCAGCCCTCGGTTTCACAGATTCCGCCTGTTTGGTGCTTCGTTTCGGCTGCTTCTGCTTCCGACGGGTCTGCAGGCCCCTTCTCTCCTTGGCACGCATCACCATAGTCGGTGAGGTACCCTGGTTTTTGCCACATCTTGTACTGATGAAGCTTATAGTAATCTCTTATCTTCCTGTCCATTGGTCAAAGGAACCAGGTTTTCGACCGCATTTCGAGGTATCTGCAAAAGTGCACTGTTCTCCATACTCCCTCAAAGCGGTTTGAACTGCTCCGATGCTCACACCTTTTTCCTTAGCTAATTTTCTTGAATGTCCACTCACGGTGCCCCATTTGTGCACAATCCGTTTTCTTTGATAGGTAGAAACGTTTCCAGCGTTTTTTCTGTCGTCAAACCACAATTCATCAAAGAAAACTGCGAAACGGAATTTACCATGTCAGAATGCAACTAAAATGATTTTGCTAGAACAAAAATTACAAAATTTTGATGACGCGTTAATTTTAGCCGCTTATCACTCCAATAGGCATGTTAAAATTTAATGCGCATATGCTGCATAGCTACGGAAGCTGCTGAAAATTTATTATATATTTATTCGGATTTTTATTATGGTCGCTGCTTTGTTATATGGTTTATAGCTTTGTCGAACAAAGCGAAAAACTTCATTAGATTATGGCGATTGCCGTTAAGCAGCGAAATCAATACAATTTTAAGATTGTATTCGAAAAAAAGTGAGCACATTGATTAGTTTTGTAAAAATTAATGGAGCTTAGGCCAAAAGTACATAACTAAGAATGTAATGTTTACGCTGTCAGGATTTCATCACAATCTGTTAAGCTGTGATCGTGAAGGCATTGGAGTAAGAGTATATCCGCCAAAAAGGGCATGAAATGGGGAAGGCAAATGAGGAAGCGTCCAACTACCTAGCGCCTCCACGTGGCCTTACCCGGTAATACTCTATTGAGTAGCCAAGCTAGCCAAGCTCATCATCGCACCGATGAGTGGTTCCCGGTTGCCTGATCTCAAAACTGCGAGTTTGGATGACGGCTGAGCCACACGACCTTGTTAGTAGGTAAGCTTAACATAAGTTATTTTAATTATTTGTTTCGTTTTAGCTCATGGAGCAAGCACCTCCTAATGTACAGTGAAAACTCGGGCCGAAGAAAGTTTAAATAATGCTCATGGATACCAGAAGAAAATTTAAATTAATAATGTAAGTACTCATGTAAACTCAAATGGTGCAACTCTATTCCATTCGAAGGACTGCTGGTGAGATTGTTCTATTTTTGTGCATATATCTTCATATAATGTATATTCATATAACACATATCTTATTACATTGCCATATACCATCATTATCGTAAAGGGGAAGGAGCATCAGGGTAACGAATGAATCGAAGACTGGATGAGGGATGTAGTAACCAGCCCAAGTCATATAAGGTCGGAGAGAATTTTGACGCGCCCTTCTAACACACAAATCATCACGCAAAATAAGTTTGCACGGCGAAGTAATGTATCTAGAAACCAGAAGTCTATGCTGGAAGTGTGTCTTATATTCCCGTGGAATCATGTAAGCGATATTGCATATAGATCCACTCAACCTCTTTTGGTCCTTTACGAACAGCATTGACATGAAAGTTGCTAGGTATATAAATTCGATTCTGCAGTAATTCTACTTGCATACAATGGGAAACCCTTGAAGTGATGGTGGCTAACCCCATACATACACAAGAGTAGATCCGCCGAAAAATCATGACCGAAGACAGCTGATTTGCCGAAGACCAGGAAGATGTTGAGTCTGTTCCAGCGTCGGCCGAACGAAACGGAAGAAGATGGATATTTCCAGCTGGTTTGTCCAAAAAACGACGCAACCGATGATGTTGTCAAGGTTCCGGAAGACACCGAACCGGAACGACAAACAAAACATGGTGGTCAAAACCCGCACCAGGAAGCTGTACCAAGAGTGGTGCTGCAGCCCAAGCAACACAATTTCGGTACTTCTAGTTACGGCGAGTTATTTATAACCAGAAGTGATTATAATCTTATAATCAGTTACCATAACAACTTTATAACAGTTAGTAGGGTGACGAAAGCGAAGTGCGTCGTGATGGACGACGTGACGTATCTCAAATCTATTACAAAGCAGTTACCAAGGACAAGTTTTACATTGCAACAACTCGGTAGACAATCCCTGAGGAAGTTAGGTAGAAGAAGCTGATCAAATTGGCTAAAAAGTTCTTGATTTGGCAGTTTTTTGGTTGCGGCCAACCGTACAACACAACGGGGCCTATCTACCAGGACGAGTGCTTTCAAAAGCGGCAGCTGCCATTTGCGCGGTTTCACTTAGACGAGACGCTGTTTCTCCGGATATGGTATTCTGACATTACGCCCGTATTGTTAGGCTGGTATACAGATGTTCTTTGCACCGCAAGATGTTAATCCACCGTGTTCACTGGAACTTTGCCTGATTGAGAAGTGTTGGGTCATTATGAAGGTCGCACTTGGCTTTGAAGTGCGAGTAAAAATGTTAACAGAAGTTGGTTCCACCATTGTTGCTCAAAACCTTCAGTACTTGTGGCTTGAGCAGCACGTTCTCCTCATCAACAGGGAGCTTTATGCCTCAAAACCTTTCGAGTGGTATCAAGGCGGATATTTCTTTTCGATACCATGGACTAAGCTGTATAATATTTGTCCTATCCGTTGATCGTTCAGAACTTGGATGTCAAAACTCAATAAATCGCAGCTTATATGGTGGTTTATCAAAGTTTGCAGACCACGGCAATGACGCATTGATGGACAAAACTTCGGATGAAAAGTGACCGAGTGCTAGAACATATTATGAACCATGAATCATACTGCGTTTTCCTGAAAGTCTTGCCCCTAAAAAATTTAATTCGAAAATATTTGAAAACATTTTCTTTTCCAAATTAGTTGGTAGGTGAACAGACGGACAAGATGTCAAATGATTTAAATTATTTAATTCATTTTTCAAAAACCTAATTAGCCGAAACACGACGCAACACATGTTCTCAAGCAGGTAGCACGTCAAACCCGCCACCGGAGTCAGTTTTTCCCTCTTTATAAGCCTCACTAACTATCACCGTCATCATCATATGCAACAACTTTCCTACTCCCAGCAAGTGTATGAAACGCTCGCTTGACTCGCGCACGGGTTTGGGACTAAGTGTATCCTTGGCTCATGACATTGTTAATCAAGTATGATTTAGTACCGTTCTCGCACCTCATTTCGAGAGCTAAATAGCTTGGTCGTGCTGAAGGAAAACTGTTACTTCTTCTTCTTCTTTGGCTTCTTCTGCTGGGTTTTCCTCTTTGGAAAAAGCACACACAGTCACTCACACACGGCAACAGTATCATCTTAGCTTTCGAGTATAGCAGCATTTCAAGCACCTGATGCTTTCAGCTGACGTTCTACACTGCAGGCTGCTATGGATCCCTGGTTTTGGTGCAGTTTTCATGCTAATGCCGCCTATCAACGAAAGCCACCCGAAAAGCAGTTGAAATGCTAATTACCCGCTCGCCGCTAACTTTCATGGATACAGTGTATCGACGACGGTGGTGTACGGAAACCATGCAATTTATGATCGAGCGTTACTCTATAATTTTTCGATGTATATTATAAATCGAATGCGTCGTCAATAGCCGTTACCGCATGTTAGTTGTAACTTTATTTCTACTTTTAAACCTTATAATTTAAGCAATTTAAAGATCGTCTTTACGCATTCTGCATGAGTTAAACGGGTTGCTTGACTCCATCGAAAATTATCACTAGTGAGAATCGTGCCGCGAATTAAACTGCCTGAACCGGCTAGAAGCAAACTGACTGCTGGCCTGGTGCTAAAAACTTCAATACCTAACCGATAAGATGTCAAACTACTACGGAGCCCTTCCGAGAGTTTCCGGTCGTAGAGAAAGTTTACCGTTTATCCCTTGACACGGTTCATTCCCTTCGGTTGACAGATGCAATATACGAAACCGAAATTCGAAATCCGGAGAAGAGCGGCAACTTTTTCCGAAATCGTCCTACAGTGCAGCGGTAACTTTGTCCTCGCACAGCGGATCCAGAACTGGGCACAAGCAGTTCCGTTTGTCAAGGCGTCCTCACTCTCGGGAGTGAAACCGTTGAAGGCACAGAAAAGTTTAATTTTATCAAAAGTCAAAAGTAATTTTTAGTTCACTTCCATCTGCCGCCTCTCCGCTGAACGGGTAAGCACCGTTTGCAAATGTATGACGAAACACAACATTTCCCTGCGCCGGTTGTTCGCTCTGCCGCAGCCCCTCTGCTGCAGTCTTCAATATTTTTCATTAAACTTTTCTCCGCTTGAATTAACTTTCACCCGGTCCTCTCGTTCTGCTAACCAGGAGGAGCACTCTTGCCGTCAAGTTTTCATTCATTTTTGACTTGTAAACTATTTCCCCTCACTTTACCGGAACTATGGAACAAGAAATAAACGCAAAATTGCATGTGAATCCAACATCAAGTCCCATCCAATCATTTCTTTATTCGCGAGTTTGAGCGATGCCTTCTCCCGGTTTGGGCGGAAAAACTTTTCCTTCCTGGCTGACTTTCCCACTGACTGACTTCGGTTACTCTGTTACTTACGTTCGAGAAAAAACGAGAAAGTGAAAAGAAGTAAAATCTTTTGAAGCTTTTGATGCAAGGCTGTTGCACCGGTCGAATGACGGAAACTGTCACGGATCCCGCTCAGTCTAGCAGCAAACTGTAGGTAAATCTAAAGAAGTTGTCACCAAAAAGAAAACAAGAAAAAAGTTATTTAAACGAAATCACAAATCTTGGTTCCAGGAGCAAACATAATACAGTGATTATGTATCAAATATAAAATCAACAATTTGACCAAATGTTTATAACCCATTTGCATTCTATAGTTATGTGTCATAGACCTATGGGATGAGATGACATATTCCATTCATGACGGAGAAGAGCAGTGAACTTTCAGTTTGCGTGGTTCACATTATCGAACAAACATGAATGGAATTTAAACAATGATTAAATATATTTCAACAAATATTTGAATTCATGATGAAAACTAATTAATAAAGATGCTTCAATAATTTTGAGCAAGAAATTCGCCGTCTTTAAAAAATTGTTATGAACATCAGTTTCTTGTTTGAAACCTAACAACAATTATTATTCGTGTTCCTACCTCAAAGGGAGAATTACAAACAAATATTAGACGTGAGATTCAAGGGTTTACTAAACCAACGCATTGTGCGCGCGTCTATTATTCTGATAAGAAGAATTACAGGACAGATTTTGAGGCCTAATCGGAAGATAAACAAAATCGAACTCAATCCTGCGCGGCTCGATCGACCAGGTATAAATCAAAATCGGCGGCAATGTCGAACAGACAGTCGACAGCGTCAACGTCGCAAGCATGGTTTGGACTAGACCGTCCCTACCGGCTATTCCCGTCGTTTGGCATACCTTCCAGGCTAGGGATGGCGATGGCGACGACGACGGAGACGGTCGCCTTGTAACCTATCACGTCCAGGATCTGACCGAAGACCGATATGAAGATTTGGTCGATCATTTCCTGATTCATTTCTCAAGTGAAGAGCCGATGTCTAACGCTTCCGGTCTTCCGGTTGTCAGTAAAGATCAAGATCAAAGTGGTGTCCCACTATGGAACGCGATTTTCAAGGAAAACATGACTCTTGTTTGCTACAAGGAAGGATCGAACGAAATTATTGGGGCAAATATTCTCGCTGTGAGGGATAAGGAAAATTATTTAGCTAACGAGGTAAGCCAAAGCAACATCTTTAACTCAGATCTTATGGTAGCTTTTCATCTAGATTAAAGCTGGCGAGCAACATTATGTGATACTGGACATTCTGGACTACGTTTCGAAGCAATTGAACTACTCCGAACTATATGGTATCGCAAATCGATTGGTTGCGTACGGCCTTTCCGTTAACAAGCGCTACCGAAGAAGAGGAATTGCGACGGAAATCCTAAAGGCCCGAGTGCCGATGTGCAAAGCGCTTGGAATCAAACTTGCCGCCCATTCGTTTTCGGCTCCCGGATCGCAGAGAGCCGCAGCCAAGGCCGGCTATCGAACGGACTTTGAAATAACGTATTTAGCGCAATCCAACGATCGAATTCCAAATGAACAATTAATTTTCTGCCTTATTTTCATTTCCAGATACGATGATCTTGCCAAATTGGGCTCGAAATATGCACTGCCAGGAATTAAATCCAAATATTTTAAAGTTATGAGTTTTTTGATTGAATAAAAGTTAAAACTGGAAAATTATAGCTTGAAATTAAGTTTTCTTTCCTGCTGCATGACACTTTAGAACTCCGGATTATTTAGCATTTTACGAACATTGAACAATTCTTGCTCGTTTGTTGAGGTCAATTACTTCGGATCAGTACAAATTCGGATTGGGTGAAGTGTTGTGGAAAGGTGCATAGTTATATTTACTTGTTTGTCGATATGTTATCATCGGAGAGTTGCAAACTGGTAATTCGTCGTGGGGCATCGTGCAAAGTCTTCTCAGACAATAGCGCGAATTTCCAGGGCGTGGCAGTTTACCACTCCAAACACAAAGTTGGTTTTCAAACCACCTATAGCTCCACACTTCGGAGGAATTTGGGAGCGAGTAGTGCGGAGTGACAAAACGACGCTCAACAGCCTGTCCAATTTACGAAATCCACACGACGTGATACGTTATTGACGACACTGGTAGAAGCAATGTCTATCGTATTTCCCCGGGTTTCAATATTCCAATATTCAATATTTGTTTTATTTACCCTGAACAGTATTCTAAACTCAACTAAATTTTCGCACAGGAAAAAATCTTTTCGAATCAATAAAAAGGTATTTTGCCCTTTTTATATAAAAATCTAAACAAATAACCAAGAACAGTAATTTTTAAAATTTAAACGCTCCCAGTTTAAAATTTATTCAATATAATAACTCATAAGTTTGAAATTTTTGGACGTAATGCCGGGCATTGCATATTCTGGACCCATCTTAGCAAGATCGTCATAACTGAAATATGATATTAGCCATTCATTACAGCTTCTATCGTTAGATTGCACTCTACCTACGTAATTTCATAGTCCGTTCGATAACCGGCTTTGGTTGCGGCTTTCTGTGATCCAATAGCGGAAAAGCTATGGGCGGCAAGTTTGATTCCAAACGCTTTACACAGCGGAACTCTAGCCTTTAGGATTTCCGTTGCAATCCCTCTTCCGCGGTATCGTTTGCCGACGGAAAGACCGTATGCTACCATTCGATCTACGACACCGTAATGTTCGGTGTAATCAAATTGCTTCGAAGCGTAGTCAACAATATTTAATGCAACGTCTCGTTCTTCGGTTGTAATCTAGTTAAAAAATAACAACATGAAATACATCAAAAAATTATTTACGTTCACCATACTTACTAAATAATTTTCACTATCCCTAATGGCCAGAATATTTGCACCGATAATCTCATCCGATCCTTCCTTGTAGCAAACGAGAGTCATATTTTCCTCCAATATCGGTTTCCATAGGCTGACCGCACCCGATTGCTGTTTTTCCGCGGAACCCGAAGCGGCAGACATTGGCTCATCAACTAAAAAGTTATCGAGGAAATGTTCAATCAAATCTTCATGCCGATCTTCGGTTAGATCCTGAACGCGATACGTTACGAGCCGGCCGTCGCTTTCATCTCCATCCCTAGCCTGGAAAGTATGCCAAACGACCGGAACAGCTGGTTGTGACGATCTAGTCCAAACCATAATTACGCTTATCACAGTGCACTCTGGTTGATTTTGCCTCCAGTTTTGACCTTATATCACGTCGCACGAGTCAGTAAGAGTGCGGTTTTTTCTCTGCTGATAGAGGTTCGTTGGTCTTCAAAATAAAAACAACAACTCAACAAAGAAGTCAACCGCACCATGTAAGGCATATCGTCATTTTCTTATCTTATCATTGCAATTATTCACGTGAGATATGTACACGTTAAATGGTTAAATGGTTAACAGTCCAAGAACTGATTCTTTTGCTGAGGGTTTCTTCTACTGCTCATAATGCCAAATGTAAACAGTGATTTTAAACAATTTTTTTATATGATACATTCCTTTACAAATATCATTCTGACGGTGTTTGGCAATCGTTCATTCGATTTTTTTTTGTTACGAACGATTATAGTCACTTTAACCAGCTTGGGTCATTCGTGACTTCTGCGGGAATTGAACCCGAGTCCTCGGTGTGAGAGGCGTGAATGCTAACCACTACGCCGGGACTGACCCCATTCATTCGTTTTGTTGAATGGGTTAAATTGTTTAGACGCGTTTAACCGTGTAGCAAGCTTCATTTTTTGGATGGTCATGCCTATTACGAACTCGTGCCTGCTGGATGTTTCGCATCCATAACTGCAGGCTCGTCCCTCGTTTCGTTTCGTCTCGGATAGAATACGTCACCTCATAATATCGCAAGAGGGCCAAATTACGAATTTTAAATTTAATACACGGAGGTACATATTGTAGTACCGTTTTGATTCAAACTTCGAACAACGTCATATTTTGGACTGTTCTGTATGAAATGCTCGTTAACATTGCTAACAGGGTAAAATCATATGCTTATTATACATTATTGTATAATCAGTATTGCTATAGAGTAATTCTCGCTAAAACGGGGCCACTACTGACACGAGGTCTTCAAATATTGAAACTTTTGCGCTTCATTGTTTCTCACCTTTTCGATGGTGGTCCTAAAATTAAAATCAATTGGGGGGATCATGATGAAAACGTCGATTTATTGATAAAATCCAACATGGCGGTCAAATCCAAGATGGCCGCCAATTTTTTTTTCACTTCGTTTATATGCCCTGTCTCTCCTCTTTACAAAACCGTGTCGTTTGTAGTTTGTTTCATAGCGAATTTTGGAAATATCTCAATAATTATATGAAAATTGTGAACCTTGCTACAAATAACTTATTGTTTTATTCAGTTAATGCCATTGCACACCTAATTCAATGAATGTTTCTTATAACGTTTTTTCTCAGCTTTCCAATGGTGCTCTTAAAATGAAAATCGGTTGGAGGGCTCATGGTGGAAACGGCGATTTTTTGATAAAATCAAATATGGCGACCAAATCTAAGATGGTCGCCAAAAATTTTTTTACTCCATTTGAAAGCCCTGTTCTTCTTCTTTATAGAACCTGGCTATTTGTTAGTTGTTTCATGGCAAATTCATAAAATATCACATGATATAGATCTCAAGGTTTGCTCAAAATTCAACTTTTTTTGAAACTGTTTGGCCCCTTGGCGAACGAGGGGTCCACTATTTCGAGGTATCAAAAGTGTAATTCTTATTTTTTAACCATTTTCAACCAATGAAGCGCAAAAGTTTCAATATTTGAAGACCTCGTGTCAGTAATGGTCCCGTTTCAGCGAGAATAACTCATAAGACTTTTTATAATATACTTACCATATTATGGTACCGTGAATTCGGGTGAAATTGATCACTTTTTCGCTATCACCAATCTATCACCAATTGCGAATAGATTCGTGGGAACTTATCAAGCCGGCTTCGTCGAAGGTCGGTCTACAACGGATCAAATATTTACACTGCGGCAAATCCTCCAAAAGGGCCGTGAATACAGAGTTCCCACGCATCATTTATTCGTTGACTTCAAAGCCGCATATGATACCATCGACCGGAAAGAGCTATGGAAAATCATGGACGAGAACAGCTTCCCCAGGAAGCTCATCAAACTGATTAAATCTACGATGGATGGTACGCAGTGCTGTGTTCGGATTTCGGGTGGATTGCCAAGTTCATTCGAATCACACAGAGGGCTTCGTCAAGGTGATGGTCTTTCATGCCTGCTGTTCAACATAGCGCTACAAGGTGTTATGAACCGAGCGGATATCAACACGCGGGGCACGATATTCAACAAATCTAGTCAATTCGTCTGCTTTGCCGATGACATGGATATTATCGGCAGAACATCTGTGGCGGTGGCTGAACAGTACACCAGACTAAAGCGCGAAGCAGAAAAGATTGGGTTAAAGGTAAATACGTCTAAAACAAAGTACATGCTGGCCAGCGGAACCGAGGCCGAACGACACCGCTTGGGCAGTAGTATATTGATCGACGGCGATGAGTTTGAGGTAGTCGATGAATTTGTCTACCTTGGCTCACTGGTAACGGCGGACAATGATACCAGCCGTGAGATTCGGAGGCGTATTATCAGCGGAAGTCGTGCTTACTATGGGCTCCACAAGCAATTGCGGTCGAGCAGACTAAGTCCCCGTACAAAGTGCACCCTGCACAAGTCGCTTATTAGACCGGTTGTTCTCTACGGGCATGAAACATGGACAATGCTCGAGGAGGACCTGCGAGTGCTCGGAGTTTTCGAACGACGAGTGCTAAGAACGATCTTCGGCGGCGTACAGGAGAACGGAGTATGGAGGCGGAGGATGAACCATGAACTCGCACAGCTCTATGGCGAACCCAGTATCCAGAAGGTGGCTAAAGCTGGACGGATGCGATGGGCAGGGCATGTTGCAAGAATGCCGGACAACTACCCTGCAAAGATGATGTTTGCCTCAAATCCGGTAGGAACAAGACGACCAGGAGCGCAGCGAGCAAGATGGTTAGACCAGGTGGAGCGAGATCTGACGGAGAGTACTCGGTGTCCGAGGAATTGGAGAGCGGTAGCTCTCAGCCGAGTTACATGGAGAAATTTTGTTCAACAGGCTTTATCTTAGGACGGCAAGCCACCTAAGTAAGTAAGTAAGTAAGTGATCACTTTTTCGAGAATTTTTTAAATATCTTTGAATAGAAACATATTTAAGAAGATGATTGAATTTTAAAATAAGTACTGTAGTGCTGGCTACACGACAGTATCATGTACATCGTATATAAATGGTTTTATTTTAGATAAAACTTAATGTAATCATGAAATTGAAAAATCACAAATAACGGGTGAAATTGATCACGTAGAAATCAAGACGATATTGCTATCAAAACATATGCTGTTAAATAAATATGAACGATAAAAAAGATATTAAGCAAATTTTAGCATCGTATTCGCGATTTTTGTTTAAACATTGCTGTATATATGTGTAAATGTACGATTTACGTATACAATCTTCACCTATCTAGTGAAACGAATAATTTAATTCTCTTCATATACGGGAGCTTGACTGTCTCTTTGAATGTATTTGTTGCATTTCGCTATGTAAGCACAAACCGATCTCTTGCACTCTCATGCAACTGCCATATGGAGCGTTTGTAAAATTTGTGCGAAATGTTGCCTGTCTTTTGCACTCTTTTATAAATCTCCATTCTGCTTCACAGAAAGAACAAACTTTCGCAGGTGGCAGCTCCATTTCGCACCCATAGCGATCTAGACATCTATGTTGCCTATGTTATCAATCGTTTTATTTTGAAAAAGGTCAAATCAAACAATTTCTGTCGCATTATTTTATTCATGAAAATTATCAAAATACAGCCAGATAATTAGAGAACCGAATTAGTTCTTTCAAAACTTCCTTCTGCTACGAAATTTGTGTTAACGGCAAGGAGTTTTATCGGGCATGTTGAAAATTGCGGTTCGATCAACATAGTAAATTTTAAAAAATCAAGCCATTTACAAGATCAATCTTGCTGAAAGGCAAGTGACTTTGACCTGTAAGTCAATTTTTATTTGGATGGGTGCATTTTCAGCTTTATGAATCAGTATAAACGTAGAATAAAAAGTTTTTTACTCGTTGGTCCGAGGTGATCAATTTCGCCCGAATCGACGGTATTGTTCACCTGACTCCGACATTTTGTCTATGTCAGTTACACGCTATCGCCAACTACCCACATCATGTGTAAATAGCACAGATTACACATTCCAGGCAAATCCTCTAATGTGGTATTACTACTAGGATGCCACATCCTCCCCCATATAATGAACAATTTAAAATATATTTTTTCAGGTCAATTATAGATTATTTACTTACATTGTTGGTGCAGTCGTTAAATTATTCTTGTGTATTATATTGAAATTAGCTAACTCCCATACAAAGCCTGTAAAGAAATCACTCTTGTTTTTTAATGTGACAACCTAAAAAAGAAAATACTACTTGTCCTAAAACCTTTGTTAGGATACGTATAATCGACCGAGTATCTACCATATCTTGTCATTTATATTGTGCGTCTAAACCCTTACCTTCCTGAAATCAATTGTCATGATATTTTACCTATCCAATATTTTAGCGTTTTTAAAACATTGACCTTAGACTCATCTGAATATGAATATGAATATGAATATGAATATATGGTACTACCACCTGCCTTAGCAGAACATCCGTTCATAGCAATGAGCCTATCATGTCAAAAAGAGTTGAACATATTCAACGACTGGTAAAACGGCTGGTAAATGGCTAGGTAATGCGTACCATCGGTGCCTTGTGCACTGGGCATAAAATAGACCCCACAGCGGTTCACAGCCTCTTACCTAGCAACTCCTACCCCAACCTCCTCGTGGTACCAGCCGGGATACGAGCAACCTCGGGTGGAGATCGGGTAACCAACCCCGGTGGAAACCAAGGTCGTATGCTGACAGGGGGGGAGGGCTCCTTCGAGCTACGTTGGCCCTCCGGCGATACTGTGGGGTTGGATGCGGGCTTTGCAAGCCTGAACCACTAAAAAAACCAAAGCAATGGACTCCGTAAGTAATAATAATAACTCTAATCGGAACAATCGGCAAAGACCCAGGCGACGAAAACGGACTAACGATTGGAAATTAGGAACATGGAACTGTCGGTCTCTAAATTTCCTCGGAAGTACCCACGTGCTTTCTAAAGATGTGAAGAGCCGCAAGTTCGACATCGTAGCGCTGCAGGAGGTATGCTGGAAAGGAACGATGGTACGTACGTATAGAGATGGTCATACCATCTACCAGAGCTGCGGCAATACACACGAGCTGGGCACAGCTTTTATAGTGATGAGCGAGATGAAGAAGCGGGTGATCGGGTGGTGGCCGATCAACCCCCGAATGTGCAGATTAAGAATCAAGGGCCGATTCTTCAATATAAGCATAATTAACGTGCACAGCCCTCACCTCGGAAGTACCGATGATGACAAAGACGAATTCTACGCGCAGTTGGAGCGTGAATACGACCGCTGCCCAAGACATGATGTCAAAATTATCATCGGGGACTGTAATGCTCAGGTTGGTCAGGAGGAGGAATTCAAACCGGTGATTGGACGGTTCAGCGCTCATCCGCAAACGAACGAAAACGGCCTAAGACTTGTCGACTTCGCCGCCTCCAAGAACATGGCCATACGTAGTACCTTCTTCCAGCATAACCTCTACCATCGGTACACCTGGAGATCACCCAACCAGACAGAATCACAAATCGACCACGTTCTGATAGATGGTCGGCACTTTTCAGACATTATCGACGTCAGAACCTATCCGGGCGCTAACATTGATTCGGATCACTACCTAGTGATGGTAAGGATACGTCAAAAACTATCTGTTGTGAACAACATACGATACCGCCGCCCGCCACGGTATAATCTAGCGCGACTGAAGCAACCAGAGGTCGCCGAAAACTACGCGTTATCTCTCGAAACCGCGCTGCCGGAAGAGGGAGAGCTGGATGAAGCCCCTCTTGAAGACTGTTGGAATGCCGTGAAAACAGCCATTAACAGCGTAGCGGAGTACGTCCTAGGCAGTGTGGCTCCGAATCGACGTAACGAATGGTTTGACGAGGAATGCCAGCAGATATTGGATGAGAAGAACGCAGCGCGGGTACAAATGCTGCGTAGAGCCACCCGTCAGAATGTGGAGCGATACAAACAGAAGCGGAGGCAGCAAACCCGACTCTTCAAGGAAAAGAAGCGCCACCAAGAGGAGAAGGAGTGCGAAGAACTCGAACAGCTGTACCGCTTTCACGACACACGGAAGTTCTATCAGAAACTCAACGGATCTCGCAAAGGCTTCGTGCCGCGGGCCGAAATGTGCAGAGATAAAGATGGAGGTATCTTGACTGATGACCGTGCGGTGATCGAAAGGTGGAAGCAGCACTACGATGAACACCTGAATGGCGTGCAGGCGGAAGACCATGATAGCGAAGGAAGTGACCACATTGGTGCAGCAAGCGACGAAGATGTGCCACCCCCATCGATAAGGGAAGTTAAAGAAGCCATCCAGCGGCTGAAGAACAACAAAGCAGCGGGAAAGGATGGCATTGGAGCGGAACTTATTAAAATGGGCCCGGACAAGTTGGCCGGCTGTCTGCATCAATTGATTGTCAAGATTTGGGATACGGAACGACTACCGGAGGAGTGGAAAGACGGGGTTATCTGCCCTATCTACAAGAAAGGTGATAAGCTGGATTGTGAGAATTACCGAGCCATCACTATCCTGAATGCCGCCTACAAAGTGCTGTCCCAAGTCCTCTTTCATCGACTATCGCCAATAGCCAATAGATTTGTGGGAAGTTACCAGGCCGGCTTCATGGAGGGTCGGTCTACAACAGACCAAATCTTCACCCTACGGCAGATCCTCCAGAAGTGCCGCGAATTCCGAGTCCCCACGCACCACCTGTTCATCGATTTCAAAGCCGCATATGATAGCGTAAACCGACAAGAGCTATGGAAAATTTTGGACGAAAACGGCTTTCCGGGTAAGCTTACTAGACTTATCATGGCTACGATGGATGGGATCCAGTGCTGTGTGAGAATCTCGGGTGGATTGTCGGACCCATTCGAATCTCGCAGGGGACTTCGACAAGGAGATGGTCTTTCCTGCCTGCTATTCAACATTGCGCTTGAAGGTGTTATAAGGCGAGCGGCGATCGAAATGCGGGGCACGATTTTCAATAAATCCAGTCAATTTATCTGCTTTGCTGACGACGTGGATGCTGTCGGCAGAACATTTGAGGCGGTGGAAGATCAGTACACCAGACTGAAACTTGAAGCAGAGAAGATTGGATTGCAGATAAATACGTCTAAAACGAAGTATATGCTGGCGGGCGGGACCGAGCGCGACAGGGCTCGCTTGGGCAGCACCGTGGTAATCGACGGGGATGAGTTCGAGGTAGTCGACGAGTTCGTATACCTTGGCTCGCTGGCAACAGAGGACAACAATACCAGCCGTGAGATTAAAAGACGTATTATCAGCGGAAGTCGGGCCTACTACGGACTCCACAAACACTTGCGGTCGAACAATCTGAGCCCCCGTACAAAGTGCACACTGTACAAAACGCTAATTAGACCGGTTGTCCTCTACGGGCACGAAACGTGGACATTGCTAGAAGAGGACCTACGAGCACTCGGAGTTTTCGAACGGCGGGTGCTAAGAACCATCTTTGGCGGAGTGCAAGAGAACAGTGTATGGAGGCGAAGAATGAACCACGAGCTCGCGCGTCTCTACGGCGAACCAAGTATTCAGAAAGTGGTTAAAGCTGGACGGATACGTTGGGCAGGACATGTTGCTAGAATGCCGGACAACTATCCTGCAAAAATGGTTTTCGCATCAAATCCGGTAGGAACAAGACGAAGAGGGGCACAGCGAGCGAGGTGGCAAGACCAGGTGGAGTGAGATCTGGCGAGCACTGGGTGCCCGCGGAACTGGAGATCAGTTGCCATGGACCGAAACAGATGGAGAAATTATACTGCGCAGGCCTTGTCATAAGACGTTAGGCCAATTAAGTAAGTAAGTAATATTCAACGATTGGTCATGCTTCCCAACTCTTGTATGAAGGGCCAAAAGGGAATTGGTCGATAAGCAACATCACTTACACGTACCAGGGATTTAGAGAATCTCCTTCCAAGGGCTAAGTCACCTGAGTCAATCGTTGAATAAACCGTTATAATGCAGAATGACTCCAGCAGGTGGGGAGAAGAGCCCGCTCATTACCCACGATGTGTTGTTAATCGGGCCAAGACTAACCCTAGAAAGTTGACTGTTTCACTCTCCCTAGGCCCACCGCTTCAAACAAGTGCTCTGATGGTCCCTCCCTCTTCCCGATTCTAGTTTATTTATGAAATATGGTATATATGGGTAAAAATAGAACAATCTCACCAGCAGTCCTTCGAATGGAACAGAGTTGCGTCCTTTTAGTTTCCATAAGTGCTTCTAATAATTAATTTAATTTTTCTTCTGGTATCCAATATCCATGTGCAGTATTAACACTCGTATTGGCCAAAGTTTCCACTATATAACAGTAAATGCTTCATAAGCTAAAACGAAAAAAATAATTAAAATAACTTATATTATGCTTACCCATTAACAAGATCGTGTGGCGTCTGCCCAAAACCTCGATTATGAGATCAGGCAGTCGGGAACAACACAGTATCGCACCTCCTAGCTTGGCTACTCAATAGAGCATTACCGGGTATGGTCACGTGGAAGCGCTAGGAAGGGGCTTGGGTTAGCTAGAGCTATATTGGACGCTCCTCATTTGTCTTCCCCATTTCATACCCACATTGACCTTAGACTCATCTCAACTCAAACTTCATAGGTGTTGGCCTTGAGCTTTTCCTGACTCAACTTTGACAACTGCTTGCTATGGGCTTTCCCAACTCAATCTCTATGCGCTTTGACATGAACTGTTCCTACCTCAACCGTAATATGGTTTGGCCATGGACTTTCCCACAAGGCTATTTTGCGTTGACTACGCAATACGCGTTGGCCATGGCTTTTTGTAAGCAATGAGCTTTTTTCGGCTCAATTTTAACATGCGTTAGCAATGACCTTCTCACCGGCTCAAATTCAATAAGAATTGACCATGGACATTTCGCGGTGCAATCGTAATATATCTAATGGTAGTTTCCATTACCCTGTAAAATTTTAATCGCAAATCGAGTCCGATCTAATTCGTTTGTTGTTGCGAATGCAATTTTCACCTTTTTCTCGCAAAACGTAAGGGACACGATAAATATAACTCTGTTCCATCCAGTAACAATGTAGTCGTAAGAAACAAAACCGCATTTACATTTGAAATTCCACCCGAATGATCAATATAGGGTTTTTTTCTAATTCCCGTCGTAATAAGGAAAGCCATTCTAATTTTCATCATTTGTTGGATGGATTTAATGAATACTCCAAAAGTTCTTGTGCTGATTTGACTAAAACATACTTACCTTCCGATTCGTGAACTTTGAAATCACTGAAAAGCGACTGTTAAAGCATATTATTGAAATTACGCAACTGACTTTATTGCTAAAATTCGTCGTATCGTTTTAAAATCTGTCCATCAAAATTTTTCATCGTCCGAACTAAAAATTCACAGCAATGTTTACGAAGCTCACGCGTATGTATTTGTGTAGGACGGTATGACCAATGTTATTCTGCAAATTTTCTGCAGGTCTGGCAAGTTTTCCTGGCTGTAGAATAACAACAATGCCTTGCGTGAGTTATTTTCATTTATGAATGACGGAAATTAAAACGATTAGTCGACATTGTCTTCTTCGTCGCACGAAAAAACGTAGGAAATTTGGCTGGTAAGACTTCTTTAATGATAAAAAGCATTTAAATAGATCTCAGCTGACTTTACTTGATCGCGTATGATAGACAACAAAGTAAATTATTAGGGAATAACTAGTTTTGCGTTGTGTGTCATAAAAATGCTGATATTTTTAATAATTTGTGTTGGATAGGATAGGGTATGAATAAAAGATTTAGAGCAAATGCTCCCATAGACAAAATCATCATCATTTCTTTCATTTTTTTCTTTTTTGTAATGGTTTCTTGATGCTTTCGCAGTACGCTGGTAAGGGGCCGTGCACTAATTACGTAAGGCATTATGGGGGGAGGGAGGGTTCCGCGAAATCTTACAAAATCTTATTTGGGGGGGAGGGGGGCTTAATCATTTCTTACGTAAGATTTTCACACACGAAAAAATTATAACAAAGTCACATTTTTAATAGCAACTTATGTTATTTGTTACAAAATTTTTTAAATTGATGAGGTAAGTTGTGAAGTGTCGAAATCTTTCATGCTGCAAGGAAATGCATAGCAACCTGCTGAGTATTTTAACCTTGTCCACTCAAGGAAACAGCAGTTGGCCTACTTGTTCCAGAGTCTCTGATGTCATCGGTTTATGATATTATTTATAATTTATAATTTATTCGTATAATTCATAAGACAATTTGGGTCTAAATGAATACTTAAAAGTTACTTAATTGTTAGTATTTACATTGTCAAGTGCACGAATTCGTTGGCGGTAAATGCGTGATGGTTCGTCAAAAATAAAAAGGTCAGCAAAGCAGTTGAATTGTCTGATCATGGAAGCGATGGGAGAGTTGGCAGCATATTGCGATGAATAGGAGTCTTCCTGTAGAATCATTCTGGGTCGTAAGACTCTTGAAGGTGCGTAGAGTCCGATTTGCGATAGGATGTCCGGTGCATCATATTCGCCAGTTAAAAGCTTGCAGCCAAACAACGATTGCGAAACCTCTCTACGTCGACTTAGTGTGCTTAAACCCAACAGACGACAGCGGTCTTCGTACGGTGTTAAGTTTTGCTGATCCCTCCACGGAAGGTGACGAAGTGCATGTCGAACAAATTTTCGCTGTACGTTTTCCAGTCTGGCGGACTAGATAAACTCGTGCGGGTTCCAAACGATGCTCGCAAATTCCAGCGTTGACCGTACAATAGAGCAATAGAGAGCTTTGAAGCAGATCGGGTCATTGAATTCACCAGCAATCTTAAATATGAACCCAAGACTACGATTGGACTTGTCAACGATGGCAGAAATGTGGGACTTCATGGTGAGTTTCTCGTCAAGTAATACTCCAAGGTCCTTCACCTGTTCTACCCTATTCAGTTTTGATCCGGAAATTTCGTAATCGAACTCTATTGCGCTTCTAATGCGATGGAAACTGATGACGCAACATTTCTCCACACTCAGTAACAATTGATTCCTTACGCACCAGTCACTTAACAAGTCCAGAAGCTTCTGCAACATTCTGCAGTCCTCGATTCTTCTGACTTCAAGATAGATTTTCAGATCATCAGCGAAGAAAAGCCTTCCATCTTCATTGAGTAGTAACGCTGCATCATTTATGTAGATACAGAATAGCAATGGTCCCAAATTGCTACCCTGTGGCACACCAGAAGCATTTGTAAACGCGGCAGGCCGGCAGTTGCCAAGTTGTACGAAGAGTTGCCTATCCGTAAGGTAAGTTTCCAACCATCTGCACAATCTTGTGGTACACCCAAGTTTCTCCAACTTGCTTAAAAGAATCGTATGATTAACGGTATCAAAAGCGGCCTTCAAATCAGTATAAACTGTATCCACTTGCGCTTTGGCGTTTAATTGGCCTAACGTCTTATGACAAGGCCTGCGCAGTATAATTTCTCCATCTGTTTCGGTCCATGGCAACTGATCTCCAGTTCCGCGGGCACCCAGTGCTCGCCAGATCTCGCTCCACCTGGTCTTGCCACCTCGCTCGCTGTGCCCCTCTTCGTCTTGTTCCTACCGGATTTGATGCGAAAACCATTTTTGCAGGATAGTTGTCCGGCATTCTAGCAACATGTCCTGCCCAACGTATCCGTCCAGCTTTAACCACTTTCTGAATACTTGGTTCGCCGTAGAGACGCGCGAGCTCGTGGTTCATTCTTCGCCTCCATACACCGTTCTCTTGCACTCCGCCAAAGATGGTTCTTAGCACCCGCCGTTCGAAAACTCCGAGTGCTCGTAGGTCCTCTTCTAGCAATGTCCACGTTTCGTGCCCGTAGAGGACAACCGGTCTAATTAGCGTTTTGTACAGTGTGCACTTTGTACGGGGGCTCAGATTGTTCGACCGCAAGTGTTTGTGGAGTCCGTAGTAGGCCCGACTTCCGCTGATAATACGTCTTTTAATCTCACGGCTGGTATTGTTTTCCTCTGTTGCCAGCGAGCCAAGGTATACGAACTCGTCGACTACCTCGAACTCATCCCCGTCGATTACCACGGTGCTGCCCAAGCGAGCCCTGTCGCGCTCGGTCCCGCCCGCCAGCATATACTTCGTTTTAGACGTATTTATCTGCAATCCAATCTTCTCTGCTTCGCGTTTCAGTCTGGTGTACTGATCTTCCACCGCCTCAAATGTTCTGCCGACAGCATCCACGTCGTCAGCAAAGCAGATAAATTGACTGGATTTGTTGAAAATCGTGCCCCGCATTTCGATCGCCGCTCGCCTTATAACACCTTCAAGCGCAATGTTGAATAGCAGGCAGGAAAGACCATCTCCTTGTCGAAGTCCTCTGCGAGATTCGAATGGGTCCGACAATCCACCCGAGATTCTCACACAGCACTGGATCCCATCCATCGTAGCCATGATAAGTCTAGTAAGCTTACCCGGAAAGCCGTTTTCGTCCAAAATTTTCCATAGCTCTTGTCGGTTTACGCTATCATATGCGGCTTTGAAATCGATGAACAGGTGGTGCGTGGGGACTCGGAATTCGCGGCACTTCTGGAGGATCTGCCGCAGGGTGAAGATTTGGTCTGTTGTAGACCGACCCTCCATGAAGCCGGCCTGGTAACTTCCCACAAATCTATTGGCTATTGGCGATAGTCGATGAAAGAGGACTTGGGACAGCACTTTGTAGGCGGCATTCAGGATAGTGATGGCTCGGTAGTTCTCACAATCCAGCTTATCACCTTTCTTGTAGATAGGGCAGATAACCCCGTCTTTCCACTCCTCCGGTAGTCGTTCCGTATCCCAAATCTTGACAATCAATTGATGCAGACAGCCGGCCAACTTGTCCGGGCCCATTTTAATAAGTTCCGCTCCAATGCCATCCTTTCCCGCTGCTTTGTTGCTCTTCAGCCGCTGGATGGCTTCTTTAACTTCCCTTATCGATGGGGGTGGCACATCTTCGTCGCTTGCTGCACCAATGTGGTCACTTCCTCCGCTATCATGGTCTTCCGCCTGCACGCCATTCAGGTGTTCATCGTAGTGCTGCTTCCACCTTTCGATCACCGCACGGTCATCAGTCAAGATACCTCCATCTTTATCTCTGCACATTTCGGCCCGCGGCACGAAGCCTTTGCGAGATCCGTTGAGTTTCTGATAGAACTTCCGTGTGTCGTGAAAGCGGTACAGCTGTTCGAGTTCTTCGCACTCCTTCTCCTCTTGGTGGCGCTTCTTTTCCTTGAAGAGTCGGGTTTGCTGCCTCTGCTTCTGTTTGTATCGCTCCACATTCTGACGGGTGGCTCTACGCAGCATTTGTACCCGCGCTGCGTTCTTCTCATCCATTTGCGCTTTGGCGCTCATACTATTTATGCAGAACGATGTGAAATTCACCAAATTCGTTTCTACAGATTGCCCGGGATCATTCCAACATATTTCGTTGCAATTTCCTATCTCAATCCCGCAAGGCAGCCGCAATCCCTTATGATATCACGAGAAATATTTTTGTTTAAAAGTAGCTTACACAATTAATGTATAGCTGTACCAATGGAACAAGTGCTTGATAAGCTACTATACAACAAAAATGTTTCTTGGGATATATTGTTCTTCTGTTCCCAAATATCTTGCCTGTCGTATGTGGCCAGAGTGGGGTCAGTATTTTGCTTCAAAGGAGACCATGTCGCGTGTCATCTAGAAGAGGCAAAGAAGTTCTTTGTATACTACTTGACAAAGACACGTTTTCAGACGATTTAGATTGGATCAATGCGAATTAAGTGAACGCTAGTGAGTTTCTGAGCATACACCAACATTTATTGACAACCTCAATGCTGAAATACGTTCTGTTCGTGAGGGGAGTAAGGGATTTACAATAGATAATTGATATTATTTGTTTTTTTTATGAATTTGTTTGAACTTTGGTTTTTATGAACTTGTTTGAACTTTGTTGACTGTTTCAATATTCTTTCAATGTCTATCTTTTTATATAAAACTTGAATTTTGATGTTTCAAAAAATCTTACTAAGAATTTGTACGGGGGGGGGGAGGGGGATTGGCCAAAATCTTACAAAATCTTATATAGGGGGGAGGGGGGGTTCAAAAATGAGGAAAAAGGCCTTACGTAATTATTGCACGGTCCCTAAGCGGAAAAAAGAAAGGAAAGGGACATATTGGGTACCATGCTGACTGTCATAAATAAATGTACTCTGACGACCTTGACTGACCGAAAGTTCCTACCAGCCTGTGAGGGTCCGAACATTTCATTAACCGTTTTTCTGCGTCCTGGAACCAAATCGAACCGCATGCCTTAACATGGAAATTAAAACATATTGCAAGCCATAAATATCCCTTCATAGAAAGGGGGATGAGTCGCGTTAGGCTCTACTTTCGTTTTTATTTCCGACATAATTTCTCGTTGCCACATCGTTGCTAAATAACTATGCGTGATCACTAAATGAAATCGCTTTCAAACCGAAATATACTAGACAGCGTAGAAAAGCTAGGTTTTTACGCTAGTAAAGGATATGCGGGTGACGGCTACTCGACAACCGGTTTTTGCTTCGCTTCTTTCAGGTTCACCGGCTCTCCACCAGTTCCGGTAGGCAGGACTTGTCCACAGCAGATTGGTTCTTGTGTTGTTATAGAGATTCATTGTCTCATTTCACATAATCGCCAACAGAATGTTTTTTTTTCATTTCTTTTTTCGGCAATTAGTTTCAGGATGGCAATGATTAAGTGCACTCTCATTGGGCAAAGTCTACCGGGGAAAAAGTGTAATTGAAACAAATAATTCCTCCGTGAAATGCTTAATCGACTATCACATTTTGGACTTCGAAAAAAGCAATAACGGGGATTGCTAGTTCTACTCTGCTATGAAAACGACCGATCCAACTAGAATCGGAAACCATAGACTAGTGCAAAGCTCCCTTTGTTCAAAACCTCTGTGAAAAATGCGCCCCAATCGCCATTACTCTCGTTCATTAATTGCAGCGGCTCTTCTCTCTTCGCCATTGCATTGCCTGTGTCGGTCGGTCGACGTTGTTGTCAGTTCTACAATAGATGAAACAGTGTTCCGAAAATACAGGCACCCTCCATCCTCTACATCCTCCCCCACCTCACTATCGACCGTAAAATTTATTGTCGTTGTCGGAAAATTATTACAACCTACCATTTTGCCGATAAATGCGGTACAACAAAGTGGTGGTGTAATTAAAAATTTATTAACGATGGTTCGCCAATTTAGAACTGACAGTTTCTAATTTCACCCCGACGTAGGACCGCTCGCTCGTTCGGTGCAATGCAATAGATACTAGAACTTTAATGTTGAATTCGCAGCGGATAGCTTCCACAATTGTTGGTTGGTTGGTCGGGTGGTTTGCGTGTATAGGTAGCTCGAGGTGAAAAAAATGAACTTTTGATCAATCCCGGCTCGGGTTCTGTATAATGAATCTATGCATCAATGTTTGCAGAAACAAACAAAGCGTTAACTGTAATGAATCGAAATACGATTATGATGCTGTCAGCATATTAGAAGGGATGAATAATTAATTATGCAACCGGCTGTAATGGTTTTCATTTTATTGTGCACTTTTCATTGTTGTTTTGGAATGTATGGGATTTTTTTCTTCTTTGATTTGAATCATGAATTGGCACATATGCTGCTTTCTGTCACTGATGTATCGATATAACATTATAATTGAGGCTGAGCCGTGATCATTGACTAATGTTTAAATACAAGCGGGTTGCAAAAAAAATACCGCAAAACATTGATGCATTGTTTAAAAATAAATGTGATTAAATTGAATCTTTTTACCACGACTCATGCGCTGATGTTGGCAATACCTGACCTATCTTGTAGTCCACATTCGAATTCACAAAAATCACCGTTAATAACACCATTAATAATGATATCTCTGTACCGCTTTCTAAGGTTTAATAGCGTTTTGAACAGAAATGATAATTCGTAAACCCGTCATATAACTAGCACCCATGACGGAGCAATGCTCCGAAGTCTCGTATTGCTTGAATGACACAAATGAACAAGCATGAACTTGCAACAAACACAAACATCCAAACATGGAATTACAACACCATTAATAGTCAAAAATCCTGTAAATGTACCTACCTCACTCAGAAAATAACAAACAAATAGAAGCGTGAGGTTCACGTGTCTCCTACAGTAACAAATCATGCACATTTTGTACGACTCTGATAAGAAGAATGACGGAACAGATTACATATGGCATAATCGAAAAATCAACAAAAAGCAAATGTACATAGTTATCAGCATAGAATGACGCTGCTCTTACCAACTGACTCGGCCGACCAGATATAAACTAAAAATCAACGACAAAGTCGAATAGTAAAACACAGTAAACGCAACCATGGCTTGGACTAGACCATCGCAACCAGCAATTCCCGTCGTTTGGCATACCTTTCAGGCTAAGGATGGCGAAGGCAGCGACGGGCGAATCGTTACCTACCAAGTTCAGGACCTAACCGAAGACCGTTATGAAGATTTGGTCAAACATTTCCTGAATCATTTCATGGAAGAAGAACCGATGACCGTTAGCATGGGTGTTCCGAAGAATCAACAATCCCGTGCCGGGGTTGTCAACCTATGGAGATCGATTTTGAAGGAGAAAATGACTCTCGTCTGCTACAAGGAAGGATCCAATGAAATTATCGGTGCCAATATACTAGCTGTGAGGGATAATGCAAATTATTCAGACTACGAGGTAAGTGGAAATGATTTTAAGAGGATCAATTCTAATTATTTTCCAACATCATTTAGTTCGAAGGTGAAAAGAAACAAAATGTACAGCGCATTATGGAGTACGTTTCGAAGCAGTTCAACTGTGCCGATCATTATGGTACGGTTAATCGATTGATTGCGTACGGTCTTTCCGTTAACAAACGATACCGAGGAAGGGGAATTGCAACGGAAATCCTGAAGGCTCGGGTACCGATGTGTAAAGCACTGGGAATCAAACTTGCTGCGCATCCCTTTTCGGCTCCCGGATCTCAGGGCGCCGCAACAAAAGCCGGTTATCGAACGGACTATGAAATATCGTGCGTAGTATATACAGTCATAGATCGCATTCATATTAAATGGCTTATGTTATCTTTCAGATTTGAAGAGCTTGCCAAGTTGGGCCCAGAATACACCTTGCCAGGCATACAATCGAAATATTTCAAGTTTATGAGTTTCCCGATTGAATAGATTTTACAATGTTACAATGTTAATCTCAAAACTTGATGAATAAATTTTTAGTTTTACGATTTGAATAATTTGCCAATGTTTAAAAGTATGAAAGCACACCATAAATGGTAAATTTCTTTCTAGTAACTTTTAGAGAAACGCGTTGAGGTAATCGTCGAAGCGTCATGCGGGGGGAAAAGTAGGTTCGACTTCTTGCTTGAATGCGTCGTTGAATCTCTTTACGGATATTATTGTCGACGTTGACCAGAGGTCCCAAATATACGAACTTATCAACCACTTTCAGTTTATCGCTGTCAATTGCTCATTTGGATTAAACGAAAATATTTAATTAATTTACATTGCATTCGCAAATCTACGGCAGTCGTTTGTTGACAGGTAACCAAGGCAACGAGCATGGATAAGCAATGGCGACAACCTAAATAATCGAGCAGGAAATTGAGTAGAAAGTTTTGCTACTAAGCTAATGATTTTTGAACATCTGAAATATGCTAGTAATAGTTATTTTTACCGTAATCTAATATTTTATACTGAAATTCTATTGTTAGCTACTGCTGTGCTAATTTCATGGATTCGAGCTTCGCGCATTTGCCCCGCGGCATTCGCACTTTTACCCCGCTAGTGGGCTAGACAGACAGACAGACAGACAGACAGACAGACAGACAGACAGACAGACAGACAGACAGACAGACAGACAGACAGACAGACAGACAGACAGACAGACAGACAGACAGACAGACAGACAGACAGACAGACAGACAGACAGACAGACAGACAGACAGACAGACAGACAGACAGACAGACAGACAGACAGACAGACAGACAGACAGACAGACAGACAGACAGACAGACAGACAGACAGACAGACAGACAGACAGACAGACAGACAGACAGACAGACAGACAGACAGACAGACAGACAGACAGACAGACAGACAGACAGACAGACAGACAGACAGACAGACAGACAGACAGACAGACAGACAGACAGACAGACAGACAGACAGACAGACAGACAGACAGACAGACAGACAGACAGACAGACAGACAGACAGACAGACAGACAGACAGACAGACAGACAGACAGACAGACAGACAGACAGACAGACAGACAGACAGACAGACAGACAGACAGACAGACAGACAGACAGACAGACAGACAGACAGACAGACAGACAGACAGACAGACAGACAGACAGACAGACAGACAGACAGACAGACAGACAGACAGACAGACAGACAGACAGACAGACAGACAGACAGACAGACAGACAGACAGACAGACAGACAGACAGACAGACAGACAGACAGACAGACAGACAGACAGACAGACAGACAGACAGACAGACAGACAGACAGACAGACAGACAGACAGACAGACAGACAGACAGACAGACAGACAGACAGACAGACAGACAGACAGACAGACAGACAGACAGACAGACAGACAGACAGACAGACAGACAGACAGACAGACAGACAGACAGACAGACAGACAGACAGACAGACAGACAGACAGACAGACAGACAGACAGACAGACAGACAGACAGACAGACAGACAGACAGACAGACAGACAGACAGACAGACAGACAGACAGACAGACAGACAGACAGACAGACAGACAGACAGACAGACAGACAGACAGACAGACAGACAGACAGACAGACAGACAGACAGACAGACAGACAGACAGACAGACAGACAGACAGACAGACAGACAGACAGACAGACAGACAGACAGACAGACAGACAGACAGACAGACAGACAGACAGACAGACAGACAGACAGACAGACAGACAGACAGACAGACAGACAGACAGACAGACAGACAGACAGACAGACAGACAGACAGACAGACAGACAGACAGACAGACAGACAGACAGACAGACAGACAGACAGACAGACAGACAGACAGACAGACAGACAGACAGACAGACAGACAGACAGACAGACAGACAGACAGACAGACAGACAGACAGACAGACAGACAGACAGACAGACAGACAGACAGACAGACAGACAGACAGACAGACAGACAGACAGACAGACAGACAGACAGACAGACAGACAGACAGACAGACAGACAGACAGACAGACAGACAGACAGACAGACAGACAGACAGACAGACAGACAGACAGACAGACAGACAGACAGACAGACAGACAGACAGACAGACAGACAGACAGACAGACAGACAGACAGACAGACAGACAGACAGACAGACAGACAGACAGACAGACAGACAGACAGACAGACAGACAGACAGACAGACAGACAGACAGACAGACAGACAGACAGACAGACAGACAGACAGACAGACAGACAGACAGACAGACAGACAGACAGACAGACAGACAGACAGACAGACAGACAGACAGACAGACAGACAGACAGACAGACAGACAGACAGACAGACAGACAGACAGACAGACAGACAGACAGACAGACAGACAGACAGACAGACAGACAGACAGACAGACAGACAGACAGACAGACAGACAGACAGACAGACAGACAGACAGACAGACAGACAGACAGACAGACAGACAGACAGACAGACAGACAGACAGACAGACAGACAGACAGACAGACAGACAGACAGACAGACAGACAGACAGACAGACAGACAGACAGACAGACAGACAGACAGACAGACAGACAGACAGACAGACAGACAGACAGACAGACAGACAGACAGACAGACAGACAGACAGACAGACAGACAGACAGACAGACAGACAGACAGACAGACAGACAGACAGACAGACAGACAGACAGACAGACAGACAGACAGACAGACAGACAGACAGACAGACAGACAGACAGACAGACAGACAGACAGACAGACAGACAGACAGACAGACAGACAGACAGACAGACAGACAGACAGACAGACAGACAGACAGACAGACAGACAGACAGACAGACAGACAGACAGACAGACAGACAGACAGACAGACAGACAGACAGACAGACAGACAGACAGACAGACAGACAGACAGACAGACAGACAGACAGACAGACAGACAGACAGACAGACAGACAGACAGACAGACAGACAGACAGACAGACAGACAGACAGACAGACAGACAGACAGACAGACAGACAGACAGACAGACAGACAGACAGACAGACAGACAGACAGACAGACAGACAGACAGACAGACAGACAGACAGACAGACAGACAGACAGACAGACAGACAGACAGACAGACAGACAGACAGACAGACAGACAGACAGACAGACAGACAGACAGACAGACAGACAGACAGACAGACAGACAGACAGACAGACAGACAGACAGACAGACAGACAGACAGACAGACAGACAGACAGACAGACAGACAGACAGACAGACAGACAGACAGACAGACAGACAGACAGACAGACAGACAGACAGACAGACAGACAGACAGACAGACAGACAGACAGACAGACAGACAGACAGACAGACAGACAGACAGACAGACAGACAGACAGACAGACAGACAGACAGACAGACAGACAGACAGACAGACAGACAGACAGACAGACAGACAGACAGACAGACAGACAGACAGACAGACAGACAGACAGACAGACAGACAGACAGACAGACAGACAGACAGACAGACAGACAGACAGACAGACAGACAGACAGACAGACAGACAGACAGACAGACAGACAGACAGACAGACAGACAGACAGACAGACAGACAGACAGACAGACAGACAGACAGACAGACAGACAGACAGACAGACAGACAGACAGACAGACAGACAGACAGACAGACAGACAGACAGACAGACAGACAGACAGACAGACAGACAGACAGACAGACAGACAGACAGACAGACAGACAGACAGACAGACAGACAGACAGACAGACAGACAGACAGACAGACAGACAGACAGACAGACAGACAGACAGACAGACAGACAGACAGACAGACAGACAGACAGACAGACAGACAGACAGACAGACAGACAGACAGACAGACAGACAGACAGACAGACAGACAGACAGACAGACAGACAGACAGACAGACAGACAGACAGACAGACAGACAGACAGACAGACAGACAGACAGACAGACAGACAGACAGACAGACAGACAGACAGACAGACAGACAGACAGACAGACAGACAGACAGACAGACAGACAGACAGACAGACAGACAGACAGACAGACAGACAGACAGACAGACAGACAGACAGACAGACAGACAGACAGACAGACAGACAGACAGACAGACAGACAGACAGACAGACAGACAGACAGACAGACAGACAGACAGACAGACAGACAGACAGACAGACAGACAGACAGACAGACAGACAGACAGACAGACAGACAGACAGACAGACAGACAGACAGACAGACAGACAGACAGACAGACAGACAGACAGACAGACAGACAGACAGACAGACAGACAGACAGACAGACAGACAGACAGACAGACAGACAGACAGACAGACAGACAGACAGACAGACAGACAGACAGACAGACAGACAGACAGACAGACAGACAGACAGACAGACAGACAGACAGACAGACAGACAGACAGACAGACAGACAGACAGACAGACAGACAGACAGACAGACAGACAGACAGACAGACAGACAGACAGACAGACAGACAGACAGACAGACAGACAGACAGACAGACAGACAGACAGACAGACAGACAGACAGACAGACAGACAGACAGACAGACAGACAGACAGACAGACAGACAGACAGACAGACAGACAGACAGACAGACAGACAGACAGACAGACAGACAGACAGACAGACAGACAGACAGACAGACAGACAGACAGACAGACAGACAGACAGACAGACAGACAGACAGACAGACAGACAGACAGACAGACAGACAGACAGACAGACAGACAGACAGACTGTTACCAATACTAATATCGTAAGGGTATGTTTTGTCGACTGTGAAATTTTATATTTATTTTTATCGGCTGTCAGTCTTAATAAATCAGAACAGGATTTTATACTTTCTCCGAGGTTTCGACTATATTTTGTAGTCTTTATCAAGGACTATCACGCACTACCTATACTTGAAATGTGCCATATCTCAAATTCTCGCAACTCCATCAACAAGCGTACCGACATAGAAGGCCTCAACATACATACTCAGGATTATTAGCTTCTCTTAAACCCACCAACACCCCTTTACCATAGCACTATAGCCAGATATTCAAACATAAAATACCAGGTACAATAAGTGGACGTTAGACCGACAGTGCAAAGAAAAACCAAATCGTGACAATTTAATTTAACAGACAGGAAACAGATGTGCAACAAAAATAACTTAGGACATGTTACTCTAACTAAACAAAGACAATTGACAAAGGACAGACAGTATTGTACGTATAAAATTGAAAATTAACAAAATTTGTAACAAATCTAACACCCAATGTATCGTAGAAATCCTTGATAAAGACTACAAAATATAGTCGAAACGTCGGAGAAAGTACAAAATCTGTTTTGATTTATTAAGACTGACAGCCGATAAAAATAAATATAATATCGTAAGTATTTTGAAAGTGCTTGTGTTATCATGTGCTGTAGATTTTTACATTAGTATAATAAAAGTATCGTTATAAGCGAGTCAAAAATGCACAGGAAAATATCGCGGACGGCTTGTTGTTTAGTTGCTCTCCAACAATGGAATGGTAAATCATTTAATTTTTATTCCTTGCCATTGTAGTACCGGCCGTACACTCGTTAATCTTTTCTCACTCGAATTTAAACGTTTAACTCAAAATTCATCATCTGATCCTCCACTACTCACCTGATGGGTACAAAGCGATGAAAAATAACATTCTTCCAATAAACCCCTGCCCCCCAAGGGAACGCCGGCGACGTCGGCAAACAGCTTTTCCGATAACCACCATTCCGCTCGGGACTCGGAACAGAATAGGTAGCAAACATGCGGCAACACCGCTCAGCCCATAAGGAAATTAATAGCATTCCTTGACGGCAGCAGCAGCAGCGAGCTAAGCGCGGGAGTTATAGGATTTATTTTCCGTTGCCTTTGTCGTTGTCGTCGTCGCCGTCGCCGCCGGAGACCCTAAGCTCATTCAGCAAGCGAGCGTGATACCGTCGTCGTCGTTGTCGTTTTATGAGCTTTGTGCAACTCTTCCTTTTTTATCGGCGCTTTCCTCCCACTACGGGTTTGGCGAACTGAAAAAGTAAAACGGAAGGGAACGAGCACTAAAAGGCTTATGAAGTGCAATAAAAATTGTACTCGTGGATGGATGTTGGATATATGCATAAAATGTGTCATTCTGGTTTTACGGTCGGCAATCATTTTGTTAAGCGCCGTAATTGTGGAAACTTAAATCGAATTACGAAAACTTGCAGAAATAGCTGTACTGAACTACCGAGTCGTCCGCTCCATTCGCATTGTTCGTAGTTAATACCGGCTCCGACACGCCATAACTCGGACAGCAAGGAATCGCAATCCATTAGCTGAATTCGCATGCAGCTTCCGCCGGATGATGAATCGATGCAGACAGACATTCATTACCGAACCACAGCAGCCGCACTTGATTTGATCAATGAATTGTTTGCTAACGCAATGAGTGTCTGGTTGGAACACAAATAAGCTGTAAATGTAACCAAAAATTTCCCATTTACATACTGCTGCTACTGCTGCTGCCTTTCCGACCCCAACGACGTTCAACTTTGATGAACAACCTGTACAGATCTGCTCGGGGATTTGCACTCTCGGCTCTTCGTTCGGTAAGCCCGTCCTGACTGACTGCAAACGCAATGGATCTAAGCTGATGAATAACTTAGCTACCATGGTTGCGGTTCATTAGGGACCATTTTATCTCCCCCCTTTCATTTCGGACGGTGCCAGTAGCTTTGCTTTGGATAGCTGCAAATGGGGATCGGATGGTGCTACTGTCGCAATTGCAAAACGGACGTTGATGATGTTGCTTTTTCGACTCTTTCAATCCCGGCAAGGCAAGCGGGGATTAGCACGGTTGCCAGGTGCTAGATAAGAGATCTCCATCAAATGATGGAAAACGATGGTGGTAAACCCTCCCTAGAGTGCATAATCGGCTTAAATACTGATAGTATTTAGAAAACTACATGCTGTAAGGATAAAGTAATTCTATAAGTTACCGGTGCATGTCGTAAAATCGGAACATCTGTGAGAAGAAAAGATCAAAAAGTATACAGTAAAATGTTAGAAGCAAAAAGTAAAAAGTAACAAATAAACTATAAAGTAAAAAGTAGAAAATAAAAGTAAAAGAAAAAAATTCGAAATTCAAAATTAAAATAGCAACGCAAAATCAAAAAGTAGAAGCTCGAAAATAATTTGGCCTCAAAAGTCAAAAGATAAGTATTACAAGTTAAAAATCTAGTCAATCAATCAATCACTCTAAAGTCCACTTAGCCAATTTGGACCTGGATTTGGAACTAATCCCAAACGAACATCTTGTCTATATTAATATTTACTATGTCTAAATTTACTTACTTACTTAGTTTGCCTTACGCCTTATGACAAGGTCTGCACAACGCAATTCCTCCATCTAGTTCGATCTATGGCACCTGATCTCCAGTTCCACGGGCACCCAGTGCTCGCTCCACCTGGTCTTGCCACCTCGCTCGCTGTGCTCCTTTTCGTCTTATGCCTTCCGAATTTGAAGCGAAAGTTATACGGCATTCTAGCAACATATCCTGTTCAACGTATCCGTCCAGCTTTGGGACCTTTCTGAATACTGAGTTCGCTGTAGAGACGCGCGAGCTCGTGGTTCATTCTTCGCCTCCATACACCGTTCTCTTACAGGCCGCCAAAGATGTTTCTTAGCACCCACCGTTCGAAAACTCCGATTGCGCGCAGGTCCTCTTCTAGCAGTATACACCCCTACTAGCACGGTTGTTGCAAAGTAGTTGTGGTAACCAAAATATAACTAATTTCAGTTGTAATCTGGTTGCGTCAACTAAATGGACCTAAAGTGTGCTACTTGGGACGTTTCATGCCCGTAGAGGACAACCAGTATAATTAGCGTTTAGCACAATGTGCACTTTGTACGGAGGCTCAGATTGTCCGACCGCAAGTATGTCTTCTGTTGCCAGTGTCTACGTCTTAAAGAGTGTCCCACATCAAATCACATCACGGAAAAACCGCTGTAGAAAATTACTCATTGGGTATTTTCTCTTGGAAATTTGGTATAACTAGTTTAGAGTGTATTTTTTACACTGCATATTTATCGCTGATAAAAAAATGAAAATGGAAAAAAAGAATGAAAAACAACGTCCCGAAATGAGTTTGCGCAAGCATCTGGACAACCCCCAACTCTCTTATCGGGACATCGGAAAACAACTTGGAATCGTGCTGTCAACGGTGAGTCGTGTGAATAAACGTTACTTCGAAATTCGATAATCGAACGGAAGGAGAAACGCGGGCAGCATGGATGTTCTATTAGTGATCAGGATCACAAGCGTGTCGTAAAAGCGTTTAAGCGGAATCCCAATGCTTCGAACAAGAATGTGGCCAAAAAGTTGAATCAGTCCAAGTCTTTCGTTCAAAGAGCCAAAGACCTAAAGGGACTGCATACGTACAAAGTACAGAAGGCCCCAAATAATGACCAAATCATGAATTATGAAATCAATATTGTGGGAAAGTCACGGGTCCGGAAACTGTAAATCTGTAAATTGTAGACTGTAGATGCTGACGGAGTCTCATTGTCTCATCATGGATGATAAGATTTACGTCAAGGCGGACTTCCGGGAGCTTCCGAGGCCACTGTTCTTCACCGCCCGGCACAAATTTGATGTTCCGGAGGAAGTAAGTAAGCAGAAACTTTGAAAGTTTGCCAATAAAGACATGATTTGGCCAGCGATCTGCTCTGCTCATGTGGCAAACGTGCGCCGTTCGTGACTACCGGGACTGCAAACGGACAGATCCACCTCAATTAGTGTCTACAGAAACGTCTGCTTTCTCTATTGAAGCAACACGAGGGCCCTACGATCTTCTGGCCGGATCTACCTTCGTGCCACTATTTAAAGGGTGTCCTGGAGTGGTACAAAGCCAACGGGGTTACTTTCGTACCCAAGGACATGAACCCCTCCAAGGCACCGAAAATAAGGCCTATCGAAAAATACTGGGCATGAAGCAGGCACTATGGAAGCATCCCAAGGAGCATCCCAACCTGACATGCGTAGGGATGAGAGAGAGGATCTAATCACAAACGAGCAAGAGGTGATCGACAGGTGGAACGTGGAAGCAGTTCTTCGATGACCACCTCAACGGCGTTACAGCAGAAGGAAACGCAGCGGAAGTTAATCTAGGAGTGCCTACAAACGACAACAGCATACCGGCTCTCGATCTCGAAGAGATCCGGCGAGAAATCGGTTAGCCGAAGAATAATAGAGAGCTGACATGTGCATTCCATAACATGTGAACATGTGCATTCCATAACCTCTGTTCATTAACTCCTATTCCTACCATGATAATTATAATAGACCGTTGTATTTGTATTAAAAGATGTGGCTTTTCGGTCTCAGGTTTCTTACGAAAACTTTATTTTACGTTTTCGGCTGACGTTTCGAAGGTCTATGCCTTCATCCTCGGAGCAAAACGTTAACAAATGTTTTTTTAGTCAAGTGTTTGCATTTAAACGTGAGAATGTTGATTTTGTTTAACCCTCTATAACTATAACCTTCCACGCACATCACAACCAGATCGATTAATCCTGGATCTTGGATTAATCGATCTGGTTGTGATGTGCGTGGAAGGTTATAGTTATAGAGGGTTAAACAAAATCAACATTCTCACGTTTAAATGCAAACACTTGACTAAGAAAACATTTGTTAACGTTTTGCTCCGAGGATGAAGGCATAGACCTTCGAAACGTCAGCCGAAAACGTAAAATAAAGTTTTCGTAAGAAACCTGAGACCGAAAAGCCACATCTTTTAATACCTATTCCTACCTCCACGAGGTGCCGGCTGGGGTTCGCAACTTCGATTGTCGTAGGCTAACAGGAAAGAGGGCACAGTGGCTCCCGCCCACATTAAGATGGCAGCCCCATCAGCGGGATAAGGACCTTAGGTTAACAGCCAACTGTACCAGAACATACCAAAAGTTACCGAAAATGAAAGAAGAAATCTCTCCGGATTATTGGCAACGACCTTTAGCATGAAAACACGGACACGAATCGGAACATGGAATATACTGACCCTTGCCCAGCAGGACAAGCTGGGTCAACTTGCAAGGAAAGTTAGCCGCCTGAAGCTTGAAATCCTGGGGCTGAGCGAGGTCCGCTGGCCGGGTACTGGCGAACACAGGACATCATCCGGGCAAGTCTTGCTCTACTCTGGCATACGAGGTGAAAATGCTACTCGAGAAAGAGGAGTTGGATTCCTACTGAGCCCAGGGGCACATGCGGCCCTGATGAAGTGGGAACCAATAAATGAGCGAACAATCGTTGCCAGATTCAGAACACGGGTTAGGAACCTTACGGCAATCCAGTGCTATGCGCCAACAGATGCTGCCGACCTGCAGGAGAAAGAGAGCTTTTACAGCCAGCTGAACAGCGTGGTTGAGAAAATCCCGAAGGGGGACATCCAAATTCACATGGACGACTTCAACGCGAAGATTGGCTCAAACAACGCGGACCTTGAACGCGTCATGGGACGCCATGGCCTAGGAGAGATGAGCGAAAACGGGGAGCTGTTTACAGAATTCTGTGGTAATAACGACATGGTCATTGGTGGATCGCTCTTCCCCCATAGACCAGTACATAAAGTCACGTGGGTTTCCCGCGACGGCCGAGCAGAAAACCAAATCGACCACATCTGCATCAGCCGGAAATGGAGAAGGAGCCTTCTTGATGTACGCAACAAACGCAGCGCTGACATTGCATCCGACCATCATCTTGTTATCGCTGAGATACGTCTGCGCGTCGCACTTGTCCAACGACGGGAGAAGAAAGTTGGGTGCCGCTACGACGTCCGCCGATTGGAGAATCCTGAGGTGAAAAGCGCCTTTGTTGAACAACTTGAATCTCGAGCCTCGGAGTTGCCACCTGGTGGAACCGTCGAAGAGCAATGGACCAGCATCAAGAACGCCTTCATCACGACCAGTGATGAAACCCTCGGCAAAGCGCGCAGTGGGCGGAGGGAGTGGATTTCGGATGAAACTTGGAGGAAGATCGACGAGCAGAGAGAGGCTAAAGCCGGCATTGAGCGGGCGCGGACCAGATCGGCTAAGACAGCTGCCCGTCAACGATACGCCGAACTGGAGAGGGCTGTTAAACGTGCTTGTAGGCGGGACAAGAGAGCCTGGACTAACTCCCTAGCCGAACAAGGAGAAACCGCCGCCGCCAATGGTGATATCCGTTTGTTGTACGATATTTCTCACCGCCTTAGTGGTGCCAGGATGAATACAAAGATGGCGCTAAAGGACAGAGCTGGTCAGCTATTGACTGACCGTACAGAACAGCTTAAGCGATGGACTGAACATTTTGAACAACTCTTCCGAGTTTCAAATATCAGAGACCAACAAAACCAGCAGCGTACGACGCCTACAGTTCGTCGAATAAATCGCGTGAACTCGGAGGCGCCATCGCTGGATGAAATTATAGCAGCCATCAAGAGTATGAAATCCAATAGAGCGCCAGGGATAGATCGTATTTCAGCCGAAATGCTCAAAGCTGACCCATCTTTGTCAGCCCAGATGATGCATCAGCTTTTCAGCAATATTTGGGAAACCGCAACTTTTCCGGAGGACTGGTTGCAGGACATAGTGGTCAAAGTCCCTAAAAAAGGAGACCTAAGTGAATGCGGTAACTGGCGTGGCATCACGTTGCTCTGTATTACTCTCAAAGTATGTACTCTTTAAGCTAATCCTCAACCGGATCCAGGAGAAGATCGACGCTACTCTCCGGCGCCAGCAAGCTGGATTCCGTGGTGGCCGATCATGTGTAGACCATATCACAACGCTCCGCATTATATTGGAGCAGATCAACGAATTTTAGGACTCTCTTCTGTTGGTGTTCGTTGACTTCGAAAAGGCGTTCGACCGACTCAATCACGAAAACATCTGGGGCGCACTTAGGCGTTAGAGGAGTTCCAGATAAGCTAGTCCATCTCATCGAGGCTCAGTACGAGGCGTTCTCGTGCAAGGTTTTGCACGACGGCGTGTTGCCCGACCCCATAAGGGTTACTGCTGGCGTGAGACAGGGCTGCATTTTATCACCGCTTCTGTTTCTCATCGTTATGGATGAGTTATTAGTTGGAGCAATTGACAGTAGACCAAATCGAGGATTGCCTTGAAATCCTCTAACGATAGAGCAGCTAAATGACCTCGACCTAGCCGACGACATTGTCTTGCTCGCACAACGCTGAAACGATATGCAGAGCAAGTTAGATGACCTCTCCGAGAGCTCCCAACCAGCAGGTCTCACAGTCAATGTAGCGAAAACTAAGTCTATGGTAGTGAACACTGACAATGCCACCAACTTCACAGTAGCGGGACAACAAGTTGAGCAGGTAGCCGCCTTTCAATATCTTGGTAGCCAAACAACGCCCGATGGTGGTACCAAGACTGATGCAGCCACACGGATCAGGAAGGCCAGGGGTGCCTTTGCAGGTCTGCGAAACATTTGGCGCTCAAACCAGATCACTTTACGTACGAAAACCCGAATCTTTAATTCAAACGTTAAATCCGTACTGCTGTATGCCTGCGAAACGTGGTGCGTCTCAGCGGAGACAACGCAAAAACTGCAGGTATTCATTAACCGGTGCCTGCGATATATTATTCGTGCCTGGTGGCCTGATAATTGGATATCCAATGAGGAACTCCATCGTCGGTGTCATCAACGGCCGATAGCCACAGAAATTCGTGAACGTAGGTGGAAGTGGATCGGACACACCTTGAGGAAAGGAGCGAACGAGGTTTGCAGAGCAGCACTCGACTGGAATCCACAAGGACAGCGTAGAAGAGGCAGACCCAAAGGCTCATGGCGACGGAGCTTAGCCAACGACATCCGGGCTGTAGACGAGAACCTGTCCTGGCGACAGGTAAAAGCCATGGCGGGTAACCGTCAGCAGTGGAGATCTCTGATTTCATCCCTTTGTTCTGCCGGACCGGCGGACATGGACACATAAGTACGTAAGAAGAATAATAGAGCCATTGAAAAGGACCGACCCCTGGCGGAACTTCACAAAAATGGTCAAGAATCGCTTGCAACTGGATAATTTCAAGGATTTGGGAGGAGGAGAAACTACCGGAGGAGTGGATGGATGGATGTCCCATCTACAAAAAGGGCGATCGGCTAGATTGCTGTAATTACCGCGGCATTACGCTGGTCACCGCCGCCTACCTAGATTTTGCCGTCGTCTAACCGCAATAGCAAGAGAATTCGAGGGACAGTATAAGGTGGGCTTTATAGGGGCCCGTGCTATTGCGGACCAAATTTTTACTCTCCGACAAATCCTCCAGAAACGTCAAAAGTAAAACGTGCCCGCGCATCATATTTTGGTGGATTTCAGAGCAGTGTACGATACAGTTGTGCGCGAACAGCGGTACGCTTACAGTACGGTTTTTCGGACAAAAAGACGCGGCACGCTATGTCTAAAGGCACCTATTATTTAACTTACATGCACCTCAGATTTCTCTTCACAGGATGTTAGTATTAATCAAAACAATTAATTTAGAGCAGGTCTTAAAATATTCTATCTTGGGTTTTTTGAAAAATTCAATTTTCAAGGTTATTTTGGGGTCATTCCCTCTCAAGTGATCATATCCGTTGTAGTTGACCACATCCGATTTCAACCCAATTTGGTATAATTGCTCATTCCGACCTCACCTTCATTTTCCCAAAGTTTTGTACAGGTTGATCAATCCCCCTTGCAGTGACGCTTCTCCATTTTTCCCAGATTTTCGAAAATACTCATTTTTCACTGCATGTCACTGCAAGGGGGATTATTCAATCCATACAAAACTTAGAGAAATGAAATGTGGGGTGGGAATAGGCAATTATACCGAATTTGGTTGAAATCGGAGGTGGTCGATTACAACGAATATGATCTCTTGAGAGGGGATGACCCCTAAATAACCTTGAAAATTGAATTTTTCAAAAAACCCAAGATAGAATATTTTAAGACCTTCTCTAAATTAATTGTTTTGATTAATACTAACATCCTGTGAAGAAAAATCTGAGGTGCATTTGAGTTAACTAATAACTACCTTCGGACATAGCGTGCGCGGCTGATCAAAGCTACCTTGGAATGAGTGATACGCTATGTGTGTGATTCCGGAAGCACTCTCGAGCTCCTTCGAATCGCACAGAAGCTTGCGGCAAGGGGATGGACTATCCTGTATGTTATCCAACTGCGTAGTTGAAGATGTGACCCGGCGAGCGGGCATCTAAACGAGACGAACAGTTTTCAGTAACTTCAATTACGTAGTCGTGCTAACGTAAGAACTAGAATGACTCTTAAATGTCTTGGACACTTTACTTTTTGTTCTTACAAAGTATAAAAATTACCTTTTTGCCGACCGGTTTCGGGTAAGTAGTTACCCATCTACGGGTCCGAGTCCAACTAATTATGTTGATGAGAGCAGCTACATATTTAACTTTGTTAAGCCGAAGAGCGGCGATACTATTGGAGCATCATCCTCGTTCATCAGTGGCCGCTCAGCTGTGAGGATGTGTAATGACTCCCACGCATTCAAATGTGATGATTTTCGTACATTATTTAAAAGTTTAGCACCATTCCAGTTTATCACATGTTCACTGCTAATGGCATGCATTGCCACACTGGAGTCATTAGTACGTTTATTTTCGGTTGCTGCTTTATGTTCTTTCACGCGGACTTTAATTTTTCGACGAGTTTGGCCAATATATATCGCCGGGCAATCTTGACACTCGATTTGATAAATTCCCGATTTTTCTTCGGCGGGGACTTTATCTTTCGTGTTACAAAGTAAATCCCGTAGTGTATTATTGCTCTTGTACACTACGTGATACCCATGTCGTTTAAGGCGTTGCTTAATCGGATTGGTGGCTTTCGGGTAGAATGGCATGCTAATTCGCTGTACATCATCTTTCTGCGGTTGTAACGTAGTGACATTTTTCCTGTGTCTCTTGCGCTCATGCAGACGAATTATTTTATCGACAAAATTATTGTCGAAACCGTTGATTCTAGCAGCTTCGTATATTTTATCCCTTTCCGTTACAAAGTCCTCTTTCTCCATCGGTATGCTGACAAGGCGGTGTGCCATTGCATGGAAAGCCGCTTGTTGTTGCGCGCCGTAATGGTTTGAATCCGACGTTATGTAGCGGTCCGTGGATGTGGGTGGATGTGGGAGTCATTACACATCCTCACAGCTGAGCGGCCACTGATGAACGAGGATGATGCTCCAATAGTATCGCCGCTCTTCGGCTTAACAAAGTTAAGTATGTAGCTGCTCTCATCAACATAATTAGTTGGACTCGGCCCCATAGATGGGTAACTACTTACTCGAAACCGGTCGGCAAAAAGGTAATTTTTATACTTTGTAAGAACAAAAAGCAAAGTGTCCAAGACATTTAAGAGTTTTCAGTAAGGTTAGCCAACTCCTAGCCTCCGCAAATGACCTGGATATCGTTACTAGAAACATTGGAACGGCGGAGGCAATCTACGCCAGGCTAAAAACGGAGGCTAGGAGGATAGGGTTACAAATTAATGCGTCGAAAACCAAATATATCATAGGAAGAGGCTCCTGAGAAAGCAATGTTGCCTCCTACGGACAGCGACTATTGACGGCGATAAACTGGAAGTGGTTGATAAGTTCGTATGTTTGGAACCTCTGGTCACCGCCGGCAATAATACGAGTAAGGAGATTCAACGACGCATTCAAGCGGGAGATCGAGCCTACTTTTCTCTCCGCAAGACACTTCGATAAAGGAGCATTCGCCGCCGCACAACGCTGACGACGCTACAAAATGCTAATCAGACCTGTAGTCCTCTGCGGACTTGAGACAGTAACTTTGCTTGCGGAAGACATACGTGCACTTGCCTTATTTGAACGAAAGGCATTGCGAATTTTGTTTGGTGGAGTACAAACGGAAAGCGGAGAGTGGCGGAAGCGCATGAATCACGAGTTGCAGGCACTACTTGGAGAAATGAAAACATATGGCGTACGTTGAGAGACTTCGGTGGGCCGGCCACGGGCCTATAATGCCTAGCAACTCCGTTCTCTTTAAAAACCCCACCGGCACCAGAGATAGAGGGGCCCAATGCGGTACCGACAATCAAAACTAAAGTCGAAATAAAAAGTTAAAAGTAAGTTAAAACTCTAAAGCCAAAAGCCAAAAACAAAAAAAAATAAAATTAGAAGTCTAAAGCCAAAAACCGAAAGTTAAAAGAAAAAATTCAATAATCAGAAACTTAAAGTCAAAAACCAAAAACCGATAGCTGAAAATCAAAAACTAAAAATCTAAAGTCAAAAGTCGAAAGTCATGAGTCAAAAGTCGATAGTCGAAAATCAAGAGTCAAAACTTAAACTGAAAAAGTCAACAGTCGAAAGTCAAAAGACAAAATTCGAAGGTCAAAGGATAAATTCAAAAGAAAAAACTTTTAAAGCCCAAAGCCAAAAAACAAGAGTCTTACGTACGTAAGTCTATAGCCAAAAGTCATAAGTCAAAAGCCAGAAATTAAAAAATTGAACTGAGTCAATCTACAACTAGACGCTGCGAGTTTCTCTAATTCATACAATAGACTGGTAAATAGTGATGTCCGAAATTTTCAATTATTCGATTACCGATTAATCGGTTAGCATTGTATGCACTAATCGGTTAGTTCAGTATTCATGCTAGTAGTACAGTGGACCCCCGTTCGTTTGAACGATTCCTCATGCAAACTAACGGGGTTAGTTTTTAATTTGAACAACTGGTAACCCTAAATATGCTGGAACTTGTGTGAACTGGCTGCCCTGCTCTTTGTTATTGTTTTGGTAGTTTGATTCAGTTCGCAGTTGCAAGCAGCGAATATTTCATTCTCCGATCGGATTTCTACCATAATCGTTGGGAAAACGCAATGTGAAGCAGATTAAACACTAGAGATCAGCACGAACAAATCGAGTTTATGTGTATTGTCTGCATAAGCAAATTATGTCATATTAAGGATGACGTTTGAACCATTTTTAGTTTGCACGTCGTGCAAACCAACGGAGTTCAAATTAAAAAGGGTTCAGACTAAAAACGGTCAAACGAACGGGCGTCCACGGTATTCGAATACGAATACGAATATTCGAATATTTCGTTTAAATATTCGATTAATCGGACGAATCTGAACAATTAATGAGGATTATTCGCTTTTTTTATTCCCTTTGAACTATTCGATTAAGGGATTACTCGTGCCCGAAGTATTAGATTACAAATTATTCGATTATTCCATGTTCTAATCGATTACTCGATTAATCGAGCGAGTACCGGACATCACTACTGGTAAATCAAATCCGATCAATACAGAAAAGGAAGCAGTAAAACGATAGCGGCGACAAATGTTCAAGTTTGAATTTAAATAATTATAAGTTGTTTGTCATAAATGTAAATGAATATTACTACATTCACGTAAGTGAATATTGATATTTGAATTTGTAGACGATTATTTAATGTACTTTCTTATTTAAAGGGTGTCCCACATCAAATTGCACCACGAAAAAACGCTGTAGAAAAGTACCTATTTGACCGATCCTTTTCAAACTTTCAGGCAACAAAATGTAGCTCATTAGTAAGCTTTTGGCATATTTCTTTCATTCAACTTCAATACCATAACCGTATCCACTCAAAAAGTTTTGTACAACCTAGCTGCAGCTTCATCTGTACGGAAATCCACTTTTTCTTCATGTTTTCCTCAGACTTGATCTCCTTGGGATGCTTCCATAGTGCCTGCTTCAGAATAGGCCTAGGGCCTTAGTCCCGGTGCATTGGAGGCGTTCATGTCCTTCGGTACGAAAGTGACTCCGTTGGCTTCGTACCATTCCAATACATCCTTTGAATATTGGCACGAAGGTTGTTTCGGCCAGAAGATCGTAGGGCCCTCGTGTTGCTTCGACAGAAAAGGCAGATGCTTCTGTAAACATTCCTTGAGGTGGATCTGCCCGTTTACAGTCCCGGTAGTCACGAACGGCGCACTTCGTTTGCCACATGATGTATTTCTTGGCCAAATCATGTATTTCTTGGCAAACTATGAAAGTTTCTGCATCCTCACTTCCTCCGGAACAGTACAGTAGCCCCGGAAGCTGCCGGAAGGCCGCCTTGACGTAAGTCTCATCATTCATGATGAGAGAGTTGAGGATTTTCTAGGTGTTTGCGCAAAATAAATTCTCGACGTTGCTTTTCGGGTGACGCCATTTTTTCCAATTTTCGGAAAACTGACCGCGATAAAAATAGACTGTAAACAATACACTCTAAATTACTTCTACTCAAATTTTGAAGAGAAAATACCCAATGGGTAATTTTCCACAGCGTTTCTTCCGTGCTGCAATTTGATGTGGGACACCCTTAAATATATTAGTTCTGAGGATGGCTGAATAAAGTAAGCGGAAACGTTAACATTACTAAGTTAATTTAATAATTCACCGAAAAGAGTCAATTTAAATCTGATAAGGAAACGCATCATGATTGTGATGCGATAGTGAATTTTAATTTGATTTTTAGATTTAATTAGCTCCAGGCCGTGGTTTCCGCTGCTGTACGAAGAAGTCGTCTCCATTCCACTCGATCCATGGCCGCAATTCGCCAGCCACGTAGTGTCTGCAGGTCGCCTTCCACTTGATCGATCCATCTTGCTCGCTGCGCGCCCCGCCGTCTCGTTCCAGTCGGATCATTATTGAGAACTTTTTTAACCGGACAGTTGTCCGACATCCTCACGACATGCCCAGCCCATCGCAGGCGACCGATTTTTGCGGCGTGAGCGATGGGTGGTTCCCTAAGCAGCTGATGCAATTCATGGTTCATTCGCCTCCCCCACGTTCCGTCTCCCATCTGCACTCCGCCGTAGATGGTGCGCAACACCTTCCGTTCGAAAACACTAAGGGCGCGTTGGTCCTCTACGAGCATAGTCCATGTCTCATGGCCGTAAAGGACTACCAGTCTAATCAGTGTCTTGTAGATTGTTAACTTCGCGCGGTTGAGAATTTTGTTCGATCGCAGCGCCCTACGGAGTCCAAAGTAGGCACGATTTCCTGCCGTAATGCGTCTTTGTATTTCTCTGCTGGTGTCGTTGTCTGCGGTAACCAGTGAGCCAAGATAAACGAACTCTTCTACCACCTCGATTTCATCACCGTCTAAATGAATCCGGGGAGGGAGGTCAGCATTCACTTCTCTAGAACCTCTTTCTTTCATGTATTTTGTTTTCGATACATTAATGACAAGTCCAATCCGTTGGCTTTAGCTTTCAGTCCAATGTACGTTTCCGCCATCCTCTCAAAGGTACGTGTAATGATGTCAACGTCGTCAGCGAAACCAAGAAGCTGAACGGACTTCGTGAATATCGTGTCACTCGTGTCTATATCCGCTCGTCTTATCACACCCTCCAAAGCGATGTCAAACAGCAAACATGAAAGCCCATCACCTTGCCGTAATCCTCTTCGAGATCCAAAGGGACTCGAGACTGCCCCTAATACTCGAACAACACACATTACTCGATTCATCGTCGCCTTGACCAATCGCGTTAGTGAATTTTAAGGCAGCGTATGATTCAGTCAACGAAATGGTTAACGGCAGCTTACGCTTGAAGTGAAGCGCGCCCGTAAGTATAGCAGGTCAAACTTCAGATTCATTCGTGACGTTCAATGATTTGAAGCAGGGCGCTGTTAAACTAATGATTCAAAAATGGCACTGGAAGGAGCAAATCCACACCAAATTCGCGTAAAAATAGTGGCGTAAAAAGCGGCTTCAGTGTACTTTGATTTTCATGTGTTAAAGCTATTTTACCAGATTTCAGAACGGGAAATGGTAGGTATCAGAATATATTGGACCAGAATGAGAATCGAAATCAAATTATACGGCATGCTGCAGCTGGTTGGACATGTAACGAATGGACCCAATGTATGACCAGCGAAGACTATAGTTAGTAGAAACTCCGATTGAGTCATCTACTGTTAATTTCGTAGTAGATTACGAACTCGTCAACTGTCAACACGGCAGTCAGAGCAGTGGAACGAGGTATCAATGCAAGACGGAATGATCCGGAGGTTTATGCCGAAATCGATGTTACTTCTATAGTCGGTCTGTTGCCAAAGAGTCTTGAGTATTTTTTTAACATTCTTTTGAACATCGTCGAGGCAGAAACGTTAATCAGTTTATGACGTGTCGATGCACGTTGCAGAAAAACTTTAGCTTCAGTTCCGATCCGGCGAGAGGAAAACTTTCCAACGATCATTGACGAGCCTTTTGTTGACCTACTAGAAGTCTGTTTGTGAAGCAGAAAAAGGAGCAGCAAAAGAGGAAGAAAGAGAAAAAGGAGAGTGTTAAATTAATGTACACCGTTTTATCTGGTTCTTCGTTGGCTGAATCTGTTCAACTCTTCAATCGGCGGCATTGGAAAGTTGTGTTTGCTCCCACCTCCCATCTGGAAGTTGGTCCAATGAGAAAAACTTTCACACCCGGACTGAACCGGGCGAATGAAGCGAAAGCAGGAAACGTTCTCACACAAAAAAAAGAATAGCTTGCCTGATCCTGAGTTTGTTTGCCTGTTGAAAGAATTTTCCCGATCCAATCGATCGAATTGGTTGAACAAGAGGGAGGTACATCTTTATATGCCATGCTAATTACCGTTGAAAAGCAAGTTTGCTTTTCGTAATGAAGACGATAGTTTAGATCTTTTTATTTCGAAATTATTAATTATGATAAGAGTTATCATTTCAATCGAATTGTTATTTTATTTGACTTTTTTTCCTGATTCGGCTGCCTGATTGAAGTAACTGAAACCTTTTACAGAATCCCACGCTACCAGTATCGCAAAGAGAGTTCTATCCTAGCTTGGGGCTGAACTATATCCTTCTCCTCCTACTCCTCCTGCAATCAATGCTAAGCTCGATATTACCATTGCTGGGGGCAACGATTACTTCGATCTGTGCCCGTCCGCGTCCGTGCTACTCCCAGGGCTTCCGATCCGATGAATGCAAACTGAACAAAGTAACTGCATAGCGCTTTCCGGTGCCAACCAGGCAACCAGCCAGCCAGCGGACAGCTACTGCGCGTCCATTTGTGCCCGGAGGACCATCCGAAATGATGCAGATATGTGAGAGCATCGTTCGTCTGACTGCCGTCAAACGCTAGGATATGCATTTCTCGTATGGTGCTTTTCGGCGCCACTACCGATGACGCCCGCCGAACGGAAAGAGTACAGTCATTTACCGATATCTCTTCAATGTTTCCAACGTCGACCCCGGGGCAAAATGCTCTTACTGCTGATTCATTTGGTATAAATATAAATTAGAACCCATGAAAGGGGTAGGGCAGATGAATATGCATTTTTCTCATGCATGCAATGTTCGAACACGAAGCCCGGCAAATCCGGGTTAATCTTTTATGTCAGTTGCAAAAGGTTCGATCTTTCGGTTGCCATCGGCAACTTTAGTAGATTCGACGAGCGGCGAAAAGTTTTTCGATATAGGGAGAGTGCATTAATATTTGATGGCATCGGAACAAGTTCCGATGCATGGAGCCAAAGAGATGCTCGTGGCTTTAGCTGCAGACGTTTCGTGTGCGGTGCAATCAATGAACAGATTCCATTAGTAGGATTAGCGCGAAATGTTAGTCGTTGATGTCTTGTACAAACTGTGCCAATGTACAATTTAATGTTTGGCTCCGGGGCGGGAATCAAACGAACCGAACGTTTGGTTGGAAGTATTTAACTTTCATATTTGCCAAACTCAAAGGACTCATTTCCTTTAGCCGATTGAATATATTTAATCAGTGCCAACCGGGCCAACGGAGTAAACCTGGTTCTGAACAAACCGTGGGAAGTTGCTTCACGGTTTATTGAAAACCGTGTACCCTCGTTCAAAACCCTTTCGTCCATTTTAATTGATGCGCAACTAGGTTCACTTACGTACTATAATCGATTTTCCATACGCACATGCACTCTTCTGAAATGGGTGCGGCACCATCGATTGGAGGAAACCAAAGTAAGCTCCTTTCGCATGGGTAAATATTTTGCTGAAATTAGATCATACGCAGAGACGTTCAGCGCTGCATAGCCGTGCATAGCCTCTCTCCTTCCCAGTGGACGTACCGTAGTTTTCCTTTTGTTGCAACAAGAAGCATCTAATCACTCGTTGCTGTCGTTTATCCTGAGGATTCCCCCGGAGAGGTGTCAAGATCGTTCAGTTGGCTATCAGCAAACAGGCAGTAATGTCTCCGTCGTGTCTCAGGAAGCTCTGGTGCCTATTAGGCTGTTCTCGCAGTAGCTTCCATTCCTGCTTCTTCCTGCTGGCCAGCCAAGTCCATTGTCTGATGTGTCGGCCCTGCTGGTGGGAATACTTCTGAAACGACAACCGAAGCTGTTGTAGCAGGATTTCACTGCTGACACAGCAAATAGAAATCAAGTCAAATAAATTGTGTTTGGTTTTCTCTAGAAATAAACTACTTGTGTAGGCCGGAGAAGCAATTTCTTCGTCGAGATCCATTACATCCAGCACGAATCACACGAATGCTCTCCGGACGGATGCAATTGCTTACGAAGTGTAAAGGCTACCGGTTTCAAAGAACAGAAAGCGTTCTACGTCTTCCCTCTCCCCGGACAGCACGTGTCGTGTTGAATAAATGTCTCATTAATCATGTTTTTCCCAATGCACTACGTGAAATGACAAAATTGAGAATTTTGCTTCTCGAAAGCAGAAATTGAATATTTGTCCGGTCACGTACTGAAAAGCCAATCAAGTTCTGCCGGCCGAACTTCAGTTTGTTGTTCGTCATCATTTCAGTTGATTCTTTGAATCTCAACAGACAGTAACTGAACAGAGCAGCCGTATTGGTTTAACTCAAATATTGATTGGATACGTTCACTCAACCAATAAATATAGCCAGAAACCTCCGATTCCGGTGTACTCGTATATCAAATTTATATTGCGTGCTGTGCTCTTTGCAAAAGGGATTCAATTGATTTGCACTGCCAGACTGGCTCCAAAAATCACAGCACGTGGCCATGGACCTTCAGAATTACCGGCAACGTTCAATTGCAATGAACCCTCTGGTGAGATTAAATGGGACTGGAAACTGAAACCCTACTCGTTACCTGGCATCCGTCGCATCCGTGCAACAAATTGACTCCGCATGGACTGTACTACATCTATGTAGGTACAACGATATTCCTATATTAACTTTGCCATTCCACAGTCCGGTCATACAGGAATCCCTCGGCGGCGGTGCACACACCGCGCCGAGTGCCATCAGGATTTGTTGAGTTCATCATTTGTTTCGGAACAGTTCGCTTAGTCGTGATCGGAATAGCTGCGGTCAGACGAGGGCGGAAGCCCCGCCAGTTTGGTTATTTATTTACTTAGCTCAAGCTCTCTAGAATCGGGCGGTGAATTGAAAGCTTCGCCATATGCCAATCCCGGTTGAAATATTTCTGATAAATTGCTTTGTATTCGATTTACACAGCGTAGGTAATCTCGATTTTGGTTGCGAAACATCCCAGCAGGAAATTGAAAGAGTTGAAAACAAATAAAACTGTCGATTTTAGTGATATGTTGAATAAGCAACTTTGCAAAGATTTGTGAGAACTGTTATATTACTTTATAATGAGACAGAAAAAGAAACATTTAACTAAATTAAACCATTCGGCTTAGCGTTCAGACTTAGACATTTGTAGTTACTTTAGGAATTTAGCATGGACATACGGATCAAGTGCCCGTATCGGATTTCTATGAAGTTTACGTAAAAGGTTGGAAATTTTATTCAGCCAACATATTCCACTTCCACCTAGGTTCACGAATTTCTGTTGCTATCGGCCGTTGATGATATCGACGATGGAGCTCCTCATTGGATATCTAGCTGTCAGGCCACCAAGCACGAATGATATATCGCAGGCACCGGTTAATGAATATCTGCAGTTTTTGCGTTGTCTCCGCTGAGACGCACCACGTTTTGCAGGCATACAGTAGTACGGATTTAACGTCTGAGTTGAAAATACAGGTTTTCGTACGTAGAGTGATCTGGTTTGAGCGTAAAATGTTTCGCAGACCTGCAAAGGTACCCCTGGCCTTCCTGATCCGTGTGGCTATATCATTCTTGGTACCACCATCGGGCGTTGTCTGGCTACCAAGATATTGAAAGGCGTCTACCTGCTCAACTTGTTGTCCCGTTGCTGTAAAGTTGGTGGAATTGTCAGTGTTCACTACTATAGACTTAGTTTTCGCTACATTGACTGTGAGACCTGCTGCCTGGGAGCTCTCGGAGAGGTCATCTAACTTGCTTTTCATATCGTTTCGGCGTTGTGCGAGCAAGACAATATCGTTGGCTAGATCGAGCTCATTTAGCTGTTTCATCGTCAGAGGATTCCAAGGCAATCCTCGATTTGGTCTACTGTCGATTGCTCCAACTAATATCTCATCCATAACGATGAGAAACAGAAGCGGTAATAAAATGCAGCCCCAGTCTTCACATGATCGGCCAGCACGGAATCCAGCTTGCTGCCGCCGAAGAGCAGAATCAATCTTCTCTTGGACCCGGTTGAGGATTACCTTACAGAGTACTTTGAGAGTAATACAGAGCTACGTGATGCCACGCCAGTTACCGCATTCAATTAGGTCTCCTTTTTTAGGAACTTTGACCAATATGCCCTGCATCCTGTCCATCGGAAAAGTTGCAGTTTCCCAAATATTGCTGAATCTGGGCTGACAAAGATGGGTCAGTTTTGAGCATTTCGGCTGAAATACAGTCTATTCCTGGCGCTCTATTGGATTTCATACTCTTGATGGCTGTTACAATTTCATCCAGCTATGGCGCCTCCGAGTTGACGCGATTAATTCGACGAACTGTTGGCGTCATACACTATTAGTTTTCTTGGTCTCTGACATTTGAAACTCGGAAGAGTTGTTCAAAACGTTCAGTCCATCGCTTAAGCTGTTCTGTGCGGTCAGTCAATAGCTGACCAGCTCTGTCCTATAGCGGCATCTTTGTATTAATCCTGGCACCACTAAGTTGACGAGAAATATCGTACAACAAACGGATATCACCATTGGCGGCGGCGGTTTCTCCTTGTTCGGCTAGGGAGTTAGTCCAAGTTTCATCCGATATCCAATCCCTCCGCCCGCTGCGCACTTTGCCGAGGGTTTCGTCACTGGTCATGATAAGGGCGTTCTTGATGCCGGTCCATTGCTCTTCGTTCGGTTCCACCAGGTGGCAACTCCGAGGCTCGGGAGCCAAGTTGTTCGTCAAAAGCCCTTTTTACCTCAAGATTCTCCAACCGGCGGACGTCGTAACGGCACTTAACTTTCTCTTTCCGTCGTGGGACACGTGCCACGCGCAAACGTATCTCAGCGATAACAAGATGATGGTTGCGTTTTTTGTGTACATCAAGAAGGTTCCTTCGCCATTGTCGGCTGATGCAGATGTGGTCGATTTGATCTTCGGCCGTCGCGGGAAACCCACGAGATTCTAAGTACTGGTCTATGTGGAAAGAGCAATCCACCAATGACCATGTTATTACCACAGAATTCTGTAAACAGCTCCCCGTTTTCGCTCATCTCTCCTAAGCCATGGCGTTCAAAGTCCGCATTGTTTAAGCCAAATCTTCGCATTGAAGTCGCCCAAATGGATTTGAATGTACCCGTTCGGAATTTTCTCAACCACGCTGTTCAGCTGGCTGTAAAAACTCTCTTTCTACTGCAACTCGGCAGCAACTGTTGGCGCACAGCACTGGTAGGAATCCAACTCCTCTTTCTCGAGTAGCATTTTCACCTTGTATGCCAGAGTAGAGCAAGGCAAGACTTGCCCGGATGATGTCTTGTATTCGTGTGAAACAAATTAAGCAATTGGTTTAACACAAGACATGCGGTCGACAAACGATAACTGACTTAAGAAAGATGGTGACAACTTACAACTTTCGGAAAAAATAAAAATATATAATTAAATTAATGATAACATCAGTTGAAGAAAAGGGGTGCAATTACAATTCAACAAAATTGTTTACTTTCAGGACATCAAGTTGCTCTAGCTTTGATCTCTAACTTTCAGGATGGTGTGTTGCAAATCCACGATTGAAGTTTTGTATGGCTACTTCTAGATCACCGTATCTTTTCTTAGAGTGTTAGAAAATGCATAAAATGTTATTTGAGTAATGCATAAAGCATTGCTGCGTAGCTAGTATCTTTCTACAAAAACATTGATAAATTAAAAAGGGAAAGCTTGTAATAACGTCCACGTCTGTACAGCAGACTGACTTATGCTATTAGTTTTTGATTTTAGTATCTCAGCCGTGAAGTTACTTTTTCTGCTTCTCCATAATCGAAAATTTCTGTTTTATTGTTGTCTACAGCGATTGTTGGTCCTCTTTTTAAAAGTCCATTTGGGCATCAATGTTACTGCTGCCTTCTTGTTACTGCCTGTAACTGGTACCTGGTACTGGTGTGTACCGGGAAAGCTCAGTAGCAAGAGACCCTGTGACTATGGTCACAGGATCGGCTTACTACTGAGTAAATCAGAGGGGCTTCGCGGACAAGCGTGCGGTCGACTTTCACCTTACTGTATGAATGAATTGGGCTATTGTCATAATTGAATGTTTGGTGATTGGAAAGAATGTAATTAGCAAAACTATTGCTTTTATTTTTTTTAACTATTGTGTGTGTGGGTGTGGGTGATCGGTACGTACCGTTGCCTCTGCTTCTGCTGCTCGATGGTTTTCCACTGTTCCGTCCACTAACTTACTGCTCGGGGAGAGGTTATCCGCGGTGCGCTTCTGGCTGCGCTACTGACTGCTGGCTTCGCAGTCACTGCTGACGACGCTGCTGGGTTCAAGGCGACGCTGGCCGGTGCTAGTCCGTTCGTTCTGGTCTTCCCTCTTTGACGGAGATCGACAGGCCCAGGACGATACTGGAATGACCGTGCCGAGAGGGGACCGTCCCACGGTTGCACAAACACTTTATGGAATTAAAAGGTCCTGTGAGGGCGATATCAGGAGACAAAGGACTCCTCTGGATGTAGACAATTACGGACAAAGGTTCTATTGGCTTTGCAGGGTTTAACAATTGCCTGAATAAATTCTAAGCCACTTACTATCATTCACTAGAACTTTTAACTTTTGAAAATTAAATTGTTTAGTACACGACAACCAGAATATATCTGAGCAATGGAGGTTGCTAAAGCCACCATGAAGCTTTTTTGCGGTAATTTTAACCGGTAATAGCCGCATATTTCGCGCAGTTTTTACCCTGTCATATCGCGTATAACAGCTTTCCTCCCCCGTCAGCTTTTCTGTTATACTCATCGGTGGCTGTCGTTGCACCACCCACTTGTACCCACTGTGTCACGTGTTTGATGTTTAGTGTGTTGACAACTTTTAATTCAATGTTTAGTTATTTATATTTACACTCAAGTCTCTTTTTACACGTTTTTTTTTACGATTTTTGAATTAACACGGTTATTTTATGATATTTTTTGAATTAACGCGGTTTTTTTTAAACGTTTTTTTGAATTAACACGGTTTTTTTTAAACGATTTTTTGAATTAACACGGTTTTTTAATCAGCGCGATATTTATGTTTTCTGAATTTTCACAGTATTTTTTCGATGGTTTTTAAATTATAATGTTTGTATATCGTTCGGAAATTTTCTAAGAAAAGCCAGTATATGAAGTACCAAGACCTGCTCCGTCTAATACGTACATTCCCAGAATACAATAGCGCAGAACAACGTAGGTCAAAAGGCATGGATATTACGAACCCCTTAAAACACACTCACATTATTAATAATAAAATCAACAAAAAACTATCAATTTTAATCAACAAAAAACAGTAACAATGTCCAAAATTCTAACCATAATAACCAGATCCTGTTAATTACACATGCCTTCGTCGTTTGCAATACGGCTCGTTTGCACCGTCATGGTGAGTTGACTGCGTTTCCTGGTTTGATTCTTGGCTTAATTCTACAGATGTTTCTTCGCTGCATCCTGAATTTTGCTCTGTAATAATAAAATAATAAGTACATAATGACAGATGAATAGTCTTGAGGTCTGTACTATACCAAATTCATTGGAAACGCTGTCATCTGCGTTTTGTTTCAATTTCTTTCGAACCTCATTGTAGCGAGCCACACAGTACTTTAAATCGTTTTTAAAGCTTATTGCTCGTTCGATATGAGGATTGTAATTTAAATAGAAGTCAACCAGTCGCAAGCCTTCCTCCAATCGCGGTAAATTTATTTCTGTGTCAGGATCATCTTCGGCTTCGTCATGGTTTACACATCTACACAGTTCCTCATCATCGATAGCAGGATCGACTAGCAGCTCCTCCAAATCTTTCACCGTCATGTCCTCAAAACCATCCCGACGAAAGAGCTGATCCTATAAATGCCACACACTCTCGCATCGAAAATGTTTTCCACGCGCTAATGACGGTTACTAAATCATCCGCTTCCAGTTGGTCGAGAATAAACTTAAAAGTGTGTTTAACATAGTATCTTTTAAACGTTGAATATTATTTCTTGATCCAGGGGTTGGATCAAGGAAGTGGTGTTCGGCGGCAGAAACATCACTTTCACATTCGGATGAGTGAGATCCATATGCCCAGGAGCGTTGTCAATCAACAGCAGAACACGAAACGCCAAACCTTTTTCTTCTAAATAGGTCCTTACCTCCGGAACGAAGTGGTTATCGAACCAGTTTTGGAAAACTTGCTTAGTAACCCAGGCCTTTGGGTTACTCATCCAATGCACAGGGAGGTTCTGGAAATCCATCCCTTTCTTCGAACGGGGTCTCATGGTCTTGTGTAGTAGAAGCGGTTTTAAAAGTTTATCGCCCGATGCATTTGAGCAAAAAAGTAAAGTTACACGGTCCTTAGCTGCTTTGAATCCGGGAGCTGTGCGTTCTGTCGACGCTAAGTACGTTCTACTTGGCATTTTTTTCCAAAATAGTCCGGTTTCATCAGCATTGAAGACCTGGTCAGCGTGATACGATCCTTCCCTTATTAATTCTGCCAACTTGGAAGGGAAGTGGACAGCGGCCGACTTGAGTGTATTACTAACCTAACTAACCTACTTTAACACATAACAATTTTAACATTTAACTAACCCTACTAATAATAACCCTAGAAACGTGAAAGTATACAAAACATTCATGCACATATGAAAAAAAAAACAGACGATTCTCTAACGCTCGGTTACATGCCATTCCTTCCAAGATATCGTGCATTGGATCAAAGGTAAGATTGGAATATTTCAGCTCGTGGAATGCACAGTCTCGTACGAGTCTAAACTGATCGTATGTCGAGAACTGGTAGACAATCATTCTTGAACATCATTATTTGCAATTTTTCAATAGCGCGTATATTCGCTAACTTCCAGTAAGACGTAGTCCCACGTCAAAAAGTCGGATTGAGAAAATCGGAATAGACCCATGCGACGAAAAAGGACTACGGATTGGAAACTCGAGGCGTTGAACTGCCGATCTCTTAACTTCTAAGGGAACACTCGAGTGCTCTCCGGCGTATTAAAGAGTTCGATGTGGTACCGCTGTGGGGGTGTGCTGGAAAGGCTCAACAGTACGTACGTTCTGAGATGGACATATCATCTACCAGAGCAGCGACAACACACACGAACTGGGTATAGCTTTCATAGTGATGGGCGAGATACGCGAATACGGGTGATGGCCAATTAATCCTCAAATGTGCAGGTTGAGAATCAGGGGTCGATTCTTCAATATAAGCATAATCAACGTATACAGCTGTCACCTCAGAAGTACCGATGATGACAAGGATGAATTTTCCGCGCAATTGGAGAGTGAATACAACCGCTACCCTAAACATGATCTTGATGATCGTCATTGGGGATTTCAATGCTCTGGTCGGCCAGGAGAAGGAACACAAACTGCACACCAGTTGATCAATGAAATGGACCAAAGACTTATCGACTTTGCCGCCTCCCAGAACATGGCCGTACGTAGTACCTTCTTTCAGCACAGACTCCTACACAAGTACACTTGGAGACTTGGAGGTCACCGAATCAGATAAAATCACAGATCGACGACCATGTTCTGATTGACTGCCGGCACTTCTCGGACATTATTGACATCAGTTTCTATCGAAGCGCTAACGTTGGCTCGGACCAGTGATATCAAGTGACGGTTAAGTTGCGCCCAAAACTCTCCGTTGTAAACAACTTTCGGTAGTCGCCGCCGCAAACTACACGCATTCACACCAAACTGCGCTGCGGAAGAGGACAAGCTGGACGAAGCCCCTCTCGAGGACTATTGGAACACCATCAAAACAGCCATCAGCAGTGTAGCGGAGAGCTCCATCGGGCACGTGATCCGGAATCACCAGAACGAATGGTATGACGATGAATGGAGGGTCATGGATGAGAAGAACGCTGTGTTGGTGGCAAAGACGCGCAGTGCAACACGTCAGGCGGTGAAAAGACACAAACAGAAGAAAATGCAGCGAACATACCCAAATCTTCCGGGAGGAAAAGTGCTGCCTGATAGAGCAGGAGTATGCGGAGTTATAATAGCTGCCATCGTTCTCAGGAAACGCGATTCTACTACCAGGAACTAAAGGCATCCCGCATGGGCCTTGTGTCGCAAGCCGAAAGGTTCAATGGCAGTATTTTGACGGACGATCGTGAGGTGACCAAAAGGTGTAAGAAGCACATAGACGAACACCTGAATGGCGCCCAGGTGGAGAACCATTGAAGCTGTTTCGACGGTGCGACAAATAGGGAAGAGGTGCCAGTCCAATGGTAAGCGATGATATAAGGGGGCCGTCAGGCAGCTAAAGAAAAATACATCGGCTGGGAAAAATGGCATTGGAGCGGAGCTGATTAAAATAGGAATGGTAAGATGAGGGTATCTGTCCGATCTACAAGAAGGGCGACAAGTTGGATTGTGAGAATTTTTGTGCGATCACCGTTCTCAATACCGCCTACAAAGTGCTGTCCCAAATCATTTTTCGCCGTCTATCACCAATTGCGAACAGATTTGTGGGAAATTATCAAGCCGGCGTCGTTGGACGGTTAACAACGGGTCAAATATTTACACAGCGGCAGATCCTTTAAAAGGGCCGTGAATATAGAGTTGCTTTGCACCATTTGTTCGTTGACTTCAAAGCTGTATTTGATGCCATCGACCGAAAAGAGCTATGAAAAATCATGGACAAAAACGGTTTACTAAGGAAGCTGATCAAACTGATTCAATCTACGATGGATGGTTCACAGTGTTCGGATTTCGGGTGGATTGTTGAGTTCATTCGAATCGCACAGAGGTCTGTCATGTCTGCCTGCAGCTGCTATTCCATAATGGGGTCGTGAACCGAACGGATATTAGCACGCGGGGCACGATCTTCAACAACTCTAGTCAATTCGTCCGCTTTGTTGCTCTAACAAGCCAGTATACGGTATATGATATCCAAGAAATTGATGACCGGTAGCCCACAACTGAGTGAATTGGAGAAATTTTGTTTATCAGGGTGTGCGGTAGGATGGAAAACCATTTAAGTAAGTAATTTTCGTAAGCTACAATCAAAAACAATACTTATAAAAATAAGCCGATAGAGAGTGATCACACGTTTAAGCGGAATGAAGCGGGGTTCATCCGTGAAAAATAAACTAGCATATTAGAGAACAGTACTTTAAACTAAAATTGGATTAAATTTTGCTTATTTCAGCCACAATACCAAGAGCGAAACGGCAGTATGACCATGCTCGGCCACATGTTGCAAGACTGACAAACATTCTAATGTTAATTAAAGATGAAAATTTCAGATTGCAATCTATTCTGATGAATCGAGTTTAAATTTTTGTTATTGTTCGTTTATTAATAGGTACACTTTAAACGCAAAGCGTTTATTCAAGTTTTAATTTTTTGAATTGGAATTTCATTTAATGCACTGTTAGAGAGCATACGATTGATTGCTCTAGAGTCCCTACTTGATCCATTTAAGCCTATGATTCACCCATTGTGCAATGAGCTTAGAACCATGACCTGGTTCGATTAAACTAGAGTGTCCGCGGGTATTACAGATTCTTCTTCACCCCGGTCGCTCTGTTTGGCGCTGCACGGATCGGTTCAATGAGGGTGAAAATTAACAAAGCATAAATAATCTACGCTTGCACCTACAACAACACAATGCGGGATCCGAAAATAGCTGCTACCCCTGAGGCAGCCGACGGATAACAGCGCTACAGCGGAAATTGGAAGCATTTCGGAGCCGATCTGAAAGTTTGATGGGAGATTTATTTGCTCCGAAACGACACGGAATGCCGTGATTTAGAGTGGACTAATGGACCAGATAGACCGTTAAACCACAAGGGACAATGATCCGATGTGTGTTGGGACGAGAGAACGAAAACGAAGCTGCGTGTAATCCCGTGGAATGGAAATTGAATGGAAAAGCGGATTGGACCGGACCGGGCAAAACCGCGTCTGCCTCCGGATCCGTTGAGAAATGCATAAATTGCTGAGCTCGCAGACGCAGAAAAAGCAGGACCGTCCTAGCAGTGAAGCAGCTGCTGCACCGTGCTTCATTGGACAATTAATTTACATTGCGATAGTAAAAACAACCCCCCAGTCGAACGGAACTGCTGCTGGGTTACCGGAGAGGGACGAGCGAAAGTTGTAAGACCAATTCATTAGTCGCAAATTGCACTTGCTTGCAGCCCTTTGCTGGTACTGCTTGCTTCGCCGCAGGGCGAAGGAATGTTCCACAGCAGACCGTCGCGCCTCTGGCCGGCCATCGGCAACCGCTGGCAACGACGACTTGCACTTGGTGGACTTGTCTTGCGGGATGTCCTGCTACTCGTAAAACACACAGTTTGTCACTGCCAAATGGCGGGCGGGTTTTTCAGCCGGCGTACGATGTGGTTAGTGTTTTTTGGTGGACTGACTTTTGCTGGCAACGCCAGTGATGTACTACTCTCAATGGCCATAAGCTTGGCTTTGGCAGGGGAAATACTTCAGCTTTGTTGTTTCAAAATTTTGCTCGTCAAATTTTATTCCGTTTTTCATTTCTGATTCAAGATTTGCATTCATGATCGGCCGATTTTAATCCGAAAACGTAATTATTTAAGGATAACGTTTCGAGATTTGACTTCCTTAATTGATCAGAATGGCTAACGATGGCTTCTAGCGAAACGTCTTTCTTAGTGTCATATTGCGATAAGATAAATGAGACAGACGTGCGTAAAATCAATCACTTTGAGTGTCCGATTATATATAATCATGGTCGTACAAGCAAACTGTCGGTCGTTCGCTGACAGCAGCAATGATGGATGATGGAGCAAACTGTGCCAGAACCCGCACGAAGCGATTTGATGTTAAACCTACCTATTATTCTACAATTAGCATCGTCTGAAGCGGCACTTGGAAGAAGTCTTTAATTTGCATAAGCACTAAATTAGTAGATTAGTATGGTACACTACTAGCGGCAGCAGCAGCACCAGCCATCGCATGGAAACCCTCACTGCACAGTCGGTCTGCTGTTCGCTGGCTCGTTATGTCTAGTTTCTTAGGCGAAAGCCGATCAACGGAAAATCCCCCTGCTATTAAAATGTGCAGGTCCCGTACATTTTCCAGTCAGCTCTGCCAGTCCCCGGTCCATGCAGCCGTACACCACTTGAATGTTATTAAAGAAGAAAACTAACCTTCACATAATTTGTCTCGAAAGTTTTATTAAATTATCTAATTGCTTTTTCCGTTCGCATTCCGCCCTGAGGGGGCAGACTTCGTTGGAAGTTGCAAAGTGAAGACGGCCAGACTTGTAACGATCATCGTTGTCGAGTCTTAATCTTCTTATATGTAGGTAGCGACAAAGGGCAGCCGGGCACTGCGCATTTGTGTAAACATACCGAAATGCCTACAATTGGAAGCAAAAGCAGAAACTCCTACTACAAGCCAACTGGTCCTGTTTTCCACTAGGGGATGAACTTCAACTAAGGTCTAAGTTTGTCTTTATTCCATGCCGATTTCAACCTCGGTGTGATATTTACATTAATATGTTTGGGTTTGCAACGTAGGGACTTCTTGTACATGTATCATACTTCCATGCGATGCGTGATATTTCGCTCGGAAAGAGACTTTCGGACGGTTACTACATACGACGTCAAAGTCAACCGACACATTTGTATGACTTGAAAATTTATTGTATCAAATTGTAAAGTAAAACAGAACAGAATCGACACGAACAATCGCTCCTATCAAAGGAAACAGAAAACGGATGTCTGATCCGCATCTTGCCTATCCTATGCGACATACATAATCGAAACACTACCGCTTTTCGTCCTTTTCTCGCACGGTCTCTTCTTTCCGGTGCTGACCTGACACACACCGCGCTGCATTCTGTACATACATACAACGAATAGACACTGGGAGAGGAAAAAAACAGAAAACAGAACACGGAACTGCCTTATTTTCCCGCCCACCAAAAACGCCTTGTCACCTCTTTCTTGGTCAACTGAAAAGGGGAAACATGAAAACAGGTGCTGACAACGATTTACGATTTCTTCTCCTCTCTAATAGAAACTTCTCCATTCTTCTTCTTCTTCTGTTTGCTGCTTCTAAAACTCAAAGAACACGTGCATTTTTGCCTCCACTTTCTTCTTTGTATATAATATATATCAATATATAAGTACCTAGTGTATATAATATATAGTTAAGTTTTTTTCTTGTGTTTTTTCTCCATTTTTTACCATCTTATAGACATTTTTTTTCTTAACCTCCCTATTCACATGTTTTCACTGATTTGGATTTCGACTTTGACTTAACTAAACAAAACACATCCAGTTTCCAGGATCGACTCTATTCCCCACTATTTTTTTCTTCCATTTTCTCAATTTACCTACTACTAAAAGAATTTCCCCCTCACTTTTAGATATTTTTTTTCTTTCACTTTCAGTTTTTTCCGTGATTTTCTCTTTTTGGTTTCTTTAAACTGGCACATTTAGCGATGATTGCTGTTGGTACTGATTTTCCCGCAGCCGATTTGAATGGTTTTAATTTTCTATTTCGCTTTAACCTGCGCCTGCGACGGTTTCCGCCGTGAGGGATTTCACTAGAAATTTACTCCTCCCGCTCTGCCTTGCCTGTCTGTCGCAGGTTTGTATTGAATGTACATTCATTTATCGACCGACTTCTCTTATCACTAATTAGAATCGCACTCGCTGCCGATCATTCAATCGCATTCTACGCTCACACGCACTTAGTTTTTTTTCTCCTAGCTCACGCGTGTGTGTGTGTGCATTTATTACAAACTACGTTATATTATCGATCACCAACGGGTTGCGTTTTGAAAGATTGATTCAGGATATCTGGACCGGTCCTGAGTCCTGACACACTGGCCTGGCCTATAGTAATAGGATTGAGTTTTCCCCAAAAGAAAAAAACAAAAAACAAAAGAAGAAACCTCTTTCGAGCACAACACACCCGAAACCCGATTATCAGGGGTTTTGCACGAAACCGCCCCCCTTCCCACCCAGCGGAGTGACCAAATGTGGTTGTGGACAGTTACAGTAGTACAGGATCGGTACGTTTGCGAGTGGATTGTCGTGGTAATTTAATCGCAAGCTTTACCCAGAAAGGATTACAATTTTATCGGCTCAATTGTTTCGCGTTAATTTTGTTTTTGTTTTGTGATAGAAAAATGCGTCTAAAGCTCTAAAACTAGTTCGCGTGTACTAGGAGTTATTAGATAAGGATATTTAATTACTAGGAGGTTCCGGAATTGTGTGCTGAACTACACGCGAAGCATACCTAATAGTCGTAGATCTTTCCCAGTGTCCAGTGAATGCACGAATGCGGGTGAAATAGTGCCGTGTTCTTACATTTGAGTTTCTATGTTACGTGTGCTACATAGTTCAAGTGAACTTTAACTGAAACTGTCATTTTCGAGAAAAACATTTAACTTTATTAGCACAAACGGTTTTCAACGGAGGGGTCGGGTACATTTATTGCATTTAGAGGGCGTTTGGTGAAAAATCAATGCTTAGATTTCTTTGTTTTGGAATTTGACCTTCTGTTCTTTGTTCGACAGATTTCGAAGCCAGCTTTCAGAGAACAAAATTAAATTTCAAGTGATTTCCGTTTAAGATTACAAGCCTTCTATCTAATATTTGATAGAAAAGTACAGAAAACTTTAAAAATAATTGTTTTAAAGAATTAAATTCCGCTCGGGTTCCTTCATTAACAGGACAGGGCATCTAAATTTGCAATCCAAATTCGTATAAATGTTGTGAATGTGAAGTTTAACTTAATGCAGACATTTTGTGGTAGGATACTGCCATAGTAATGCATAAAGCATTAACTATGATGCAAAGTCCACGTGCGTTTTGGTAATTCACATAGCAAAAGTTTTATCTTAGGTTAGAACTCTTCTGCATCTGCTATGCATTCGCTCATTATTAGGAGCAGCAATGCTACAACATAAAAAACGCATCAAAAAGATTGGTTGATTTATTGGACAAACTTGTTGAACCGGAAAAAATAACACAGCGAATTTTACCAATATGTGCTCGAGATTCTAGAACAGAGCCGATCGAAACACTCTAAAAGCTCAATTAAAATATATCATTGACAGCAAATAGTCGCTTTGCAGTGTTTCTTTTACTGTAAATTTACGGCGAGCCTATCATTGGATCACTGCTGCCTGCCAATGCAAAACAAATATAATTACAGGATGTTCAAATATTCATCGCCCTGCAAGCAAGTATGTACAAAAAGCTTGCAGCACCAAAAAGGGTCAAGCAGTTTCGAAAATGCCTGATCATTCTTCCGTTGCTGTGGTGATGCAACCACCAATGAATGGCTTTGCATGTCTGTTATCTAGCATTTCCAAAAATGGAAAACAAATGCACATTTCCGATGTGGGTCTCTGGACTACAATCTAAATGTACTCATTCTTCTCATTGTTTACGAGCGTTAGAACAGCCAACCTAAAATCGGTCACGTACCCGTTTCAACTGGGAAAAAACTTCCTTCCTTAAGCAGGGATTAAAGTACGCAGAGTATTTTCTTCGTTGCTGCTACTGCTGCTGCAGCAGTATAGCATTAAATTTCCACGAGCAGAACAAAAGAACGAACGAACACTGCTCGGTTCAATAAATCCTTTCGCTTATCCTGCTCGGAGATTTTTCTTTCTTCGCGGTGCTTGGCTACTCTGTTCGGCGCTTTGCTTCAACGAGTTTGCCTTGGCTTAGCCGGCCGCCGGTCGACCGGTTATGGCTGGCAATTTCCTGCGAGCAGTTTGATTAAATTAGCAGTGAATAATTTATCAATGGGCAAAGTGTTGTTTCAGTGTCGTTTTTCTGGTGTTTTTTTTTTCGTTTGTTTGTTTGTTATCACTGTCTGCTCGTGGTAACTAAAAAACCAACTTCAACTTCCACAGCAAGAATGTTTGAATTGTTTGGCACACGCTACGGATAAAGTAAATAATTCATTCGCATTTATATCGCTGTTTTAGATCGCATTAAAAAGTGAAATCAATGTATGCATGAGTAAAATTGGAAGTTAGAACACATATTAGCATTAAAAATTAAACCATGAAACTTTTTGTAATACAATCTACAACAAAGAAGCAGATTGGCAATACATTATGGAAATGGCAAAAAAAATCAATAAAAATTTTAAAATACAGTTACGAAAGCTTTCATTGTATCCCAGATTTACTGAACTTGGCGCAACCCTGGAAACCGGAAACCGCTGAACACACCCCTCACATTTGAAACTGGACCTACTGACTGGCGCTGAAAGCTGATCAAAATTCAGTTAACACCTCGTAAACCGCACATCCGGGCGGAACGATTTGTTGCCTTTGCTAATTAAGCCATAATTTGCGATTATAATAATTATTACTTTTACACATCAGCTCGCCACGTGCGACGTCCATCTGTACACCGTATCCTGGACACGGTAGGATGGATGAAAACTTCGGTATCCAATCCACTCGCGAAACTCATAAGCTTATCCTAGTCGTTTCCGAATCACTACCGGGGCTCGCTGAGGCTGAGCCTGCAAACCGATAGTCGGACTCGCACGCCACGAGGACAGAAAAGGATCCACTTTCCACATTTGATCCACCGCTGGTGGTTGGCTGACCGCACATCAAAGCGGCACAGCAAGCGCACCGATCCGTGCTTCGAATTGATGGTAATTTGAAATTTTAATAGAATTAATAATGACACGTTGATGCCAGAAATGAATAATGAATGAGTGACATTTAATCAGATTATACATAAATAGTAACATGTATACATAACTACCTATTAACAAAGTTTATCTCCGCGTTTTTCTCGGTGCGGTGCGGCTCGTGTCGTGTGCCGGTAAATTTACGCGCCTAACAAAGTTCACGTTTATCAAACTGATTGACACAAGCGGACGTATGCACTTTCTATCATTAGCTGTTTTTTACTCCGATTGGTTGGTTTTTGTTTGTATACCATTCACTAAACCCATACATACAATACATATGCGTGTAACTACAAATTAACTAAATTGTTTGATAATCAGTGAAACGGTATGAAAATAAATTATTATCGTGTTTACTCTTACAGATGTAAAACTGGTAATTCAAAAAGAAAAGAAAAAGATAAAGTATAAAATTCAAATTCAAATAATTGGCGATATTGTTTGTTTGTTTGATTGATTGAAATCATAGCAAAATGAAGTTCACTTCAATTCAAGATCTATGGTAATCGTATCGTATCGTATGGTAATATATAAACGAAAAAAGGCGTAGGGTTATAAAACAAATCCTAGGTTCACTTGGGTGTTGTTATATATAAAAAAACAGCGATAAACAAAATGAAAACTGACTACTAGCCTTTGGTTTTCACGGGGAATAACGGTTGTCAGCTGCTCCCCAGGTCATATGCGGTTGAAACTAATCTTGGTGTGTATGTGTGGGTATGTGTGAGCCACTAAAATTAGGTAAAACTTCCAGGGAGAAGCTGACTGTCCCACAGCCGACAGGCTCTAAACTTACTACACTTTTCCTCTGTGGTGAAAAGGATTATAAAACTAATAATAATAGTAATAATTGTAATAAAGTAATAGCAATATAAAAAAAGTAAGATAATGTTAAACAAAACTACTCAACAAATTCCGATTAACGATAAGATAAACATTAGTCTAACAGCGTTTTGATGCGCAGCTACCTCTCTTGCTTTGTTAGTGTTGTTTTCTTGTGCTAGTTTGTGTGTACCGTTTTTTGTATCATTAGTTTTTTGTTTGTTTGTTTTGGAATTCTTGTCTTCGCAACGAACTATCATCGAACAAGTAACGAAAAAAAAGTTATATAATCAAAGGTAGAATAAAACAGAAAATGGCTCCGGCTCTTCTCTCCAACGATCCGGAAACAGGAAACAGAGATTTTACCACAGTTAATCTACTTCCGTATAAACGCCCGCGCGAGTCTTTGTGTACGCCCAACACAGTTGGGAGCAACAGTTAGAGGTTCTGCGTTATTTTTTTTTCTGTTGTGTCTTAAATAAGCAAACGAAAACATTTGGACTCATTGCTCTAGAACGGGTAGTAGAAACGACAAGCGACGAACAGAACGACGATAAACGAGTAGCTGCTCCTTTTCCCGATTCATCCGCATGGCGGCATACACTCAACGGTTGCTGCCTAGTACGGCTTGGAGGCATCTTTGGAGCGTTTCAGCTGCACTTTCAGCCGTTTGGTGCCTATCTGGAAACCGTGCATCGCCTGGATGGCGGCTTGCGCCGACGCAACGTTATCGAACGACACAAAGCCGAAGCACTTGGACAGGTTGGTTTGTTTGTCGATGAAAACCTTAGCGGAGACTACGTTGCCAAACGGCAGGAACGTCGAGGCCAGATCGGTGTCGGTGAACTCCTGCGGCAGGTGGTAGATAAACAGATTGCAACCCTCGGGACCTACGGAGAGATAACAAAGAAATATTTATGGGCTTTAGGTATCTATAAGTTAGTCCAATTAATAAAGGAAACTCACCTTCAATTTGCTTGCCAGCGGCCGCTGCCACTGCTTGCGCCAGCGAAGGTGTAGCTAAAGGCGTTGTGGTGAATGCTGCTGCTGCTGCCGAACCAAACTGTGGCAGTGCGGCGTACTGCGTCAGTGCGGTATCAGTTCCTGCAGTCCCTGTTTTCGATATCGGTTGGAAGTCAAAGGCGAGAAGAAGCAAAGAAAATAAATCACCATTAGTTTGGCCTCAGTAATCGGTTGCTAGCAATCAAATATACGAAAGGAAAAACAGTAGAAAAAGATGCCATGCAAAGCTCTGACAAGACTATTAGTATACAAGCCGATACAAAAATGGAGAAACAAACATGCAAATCGAAATCGATGACAAAATGAAAAGCATCATATCGGCGGCGTTATTTCGCCCACCGTCGCCGTTCTCACAGACCAGCCTGCAGCTCAAACGAACAGTAAGTGGGTGTGAAAATGTGTCAAATCCGGGTCCCAGGCCGGAATCTGGTGACAGGGCGTCTGCCTCCCTGTTTCGCTCCCCGTGCTCAGCGCCGAGGAGAGGTATAAATTTAATCGTGCAAAGCATATGTTTGCGTCGCAAAACCGCAGCGATATGACCGCTCGGCCGGAAGGCCAACCGGTCGGGGCCAGATGTCCGCGGCATGATTGTGTGGGTGTGTGTGTGTGCTGAATTTTTTTACCGTACGACGAGTATTTTTCTGATGAAGCACAAAAAATATGCAATTTTATTTTGGGTGACAATTTTTCACTCATCCCTTGGCCGGCCGGCCAAGGCTAGATGCGCAGGAAGGGAAAAACCCTGATTGGCATCGGTTTTCGCAGGTTTTTGCGGTCGTCGAGCCGAGCTTGTTCGTCAACAGCCGCCATGATGATGGGTAGCCCAGGATGCGTGTGTGTATCCTGGTGTAATCTATCTTGCTAGTTGTTGTGGAGCCACGAAATCGTCCCTGTGATGTTATTTTTATAACGAGCAAAACCACCGTAAGAGAGCAGTTGAAGGGAACAAACGGACGATGATATGGTATCGCGTGATGGAAATGAATTTAATTGGGTTTCATATTTATTATGTTATTACATTTATTTAATTATTTATTTACATGGAAATATGTTCGGGGATTATTTTGATCAACTTGGATGGGATGATGATAGCATTTCGCTGGGCCTGCGGTGGCCCGTGGTACGTGACGTTTCCGCCAAAGAGTGATAAACAAACTCACCAATGGGTTGCCGACAGTTTAAAACAATTTTTTTATAAATACTTGGGTTTCACTTCAGTAGACGTCGCCAAAATAAAAGCTTCTGCTTTTGTCATGTTAATGTAGTCCCAACTAGGTTCCACATCGGTGAAGTTTACGGACACGCTCCGGTGTTATCAATTATTCCTGCCACCAGTTGTGTAATTGTGTGTCATTAGAGCCAGGTAATTTTCCTCCGAAACTGTGACCATTAAATGGCGCAATAGAGAGCCGCTGCTTTCTACCATCCGGGAGAATCTGTCGCCCATGAGTTGGTCGGTACCGGTCACAGGACATTAGTGCACACTGCTGACTGGCTGGCTGGCCGAAACGAACACTGCACGGAATGGAGGCCGCGTGCTCATTAATACGGTCTGCGGGATCGCGGGTATAAAAATTTAATTACTGTGCGGTTGTGACCCACTTGGTTGGTTGGCTGTAGGTTCCCCATGGATGGCTACTACAGGCACATACGCTATAATAATGCCGTTGTCGTCGGCAGAATTACAGCCGGCGGCGTTAGATTTCGAGTGAACATACGACGCAGAATGATATTCTGTGGTTGGAAAAAGATAAGACAGGTACGGCAGGGTACGCCACGGTTTACAACTACGACATTAACTTGGTAGGCTTGGTAGTTTTGTCGGTCCGGAAGAAGATATTACAATGGAAGGGACAAAAAAAAGCCATATCCTCATGTCATAGTGGTGGCAGATGTCGTGGTCAACAGAGTCGTAGTGCATTATAAATTAAATTATGATATTACGTATAATGCAACCATTTCAATAATTTTATGTCGGCACACTTAATTCTATGAGCTTTGTGAAACAAAGTTAGTTTAACAAAATAATAAAGTTAACCGCAATATTTTCAGCAAATGTAATATTTAATACTGCACAATGGCTTTATGATATACCACAATAGATCAAAATAATGATAGCAGTGGTGCTAAACGTCCAACAAAAAAAGGCTTTATGATACAATGTATTAAAGAACGATAATCGAATGGTATTTTACGAACGTGTAAAAAAGTCAATCTATACCTATAAAGAAGGATTTCTGTCTGTCTGTCTGTCTGTCCGTATGTTCTTTATAGAATCGAAAACTACTGAACCAATCGGCATGAAAATATGCATGTAGAGGTTTTTTGGGGCCAGGAAAGGTTTTAGTGATGGTTAGAAACTCCTCCCCCCACTAAGAGGGGGGGCTCCCATACAAATGAAACACAAATTTCTGCATAACTTGACAACTAATCAAGCAAATAGAACAAAATTTGGCATGTGGGTGTTTTCGGTGACAAGAATTTATTCTATGGTAAATTAAGACCCCTCCCCTCTTTATAAGGGGAATTATAACTTCTCTCCCCTTTGAAAGGGGGGGGCTTCCATACAAATTTCCTCATAACTCGAGAACTAATCAAGCAAATGGAACCAAACTTGGCATGTGAACGTTTTCGAGGGCAAGAATATTTTCTATAGTAAATTAGGACCCCTCCCCACTTTAAGAGGGGGGGCTCCTGTACCAAAGAAACACAATTTTCCTCATAACTCGAGAAGTAATTAAGCAAATGGAACCAAATTTGGCATGTGGGTGTTTTTGGAGACAACATTTTTTTCTATGATGAATTGGGACCCCTCCCCACTTTAGGAAGGGGGGCTCCTATACAAATGAAATGCAAATTTCCTCATAACTCGAGAATTAATCAAGCAAATGGGACCAAATTTGGCATGTGTAAGTTTTTTAGGGCATGAATATTTTCTATGGTGAATTAGAACCCCTCCCCACTTTAAGAGGGGGGGCTTCTATACAAACGAAATACAAATTTTCTCATAACTCGAGAACTAATCAAGCAAATGGAACCAAATTTGACACGTGGGTGTTTTTGGAGACAAAAATTTTTTCTATGATGAATTGGGACCCCTACCCACTTTAGGAGGGGGGGCTCCTATACAAATGAAATTCGAATTTCCTCATAACTCGAGAACTAATTAAGCAAATAGAACCAAATTTGGCATGTGGAGGTTTCTGGAGGCAAAAATATTTTCTATGGTGAATTAGGACCCCTCCCAACTTTAAGAGGGGGTGCTTCTACACAAATGAAATACAAATTTCCTCATAATTCGAGAACTAATCAAGCAAATGGAACCATATTTGGCATGTGGGTGTTTTTGGAGGCAACCATTTTTTCTATGATGAATTAGGACCCCTTACCTTTTTAAGAGGGGGGCTCTCATACAAACGAAATACAAATTTCCTTATAACTTGAGAACTAATCAAGCAAATGGAACCAAATTTGGCATGTGGGAGATTTTGGAGTCTTGAATTCATTTTACGATAGTTAGAGACCTCTCACCCCTGTGGTAGGGGGATATGGACTCTCATACAAATAAAACAGAAATTTTTGCGAAACTCAAAAACTAATCGAACTCGAGAAATTCGAGACTCTTCCATAAAACATTAGTCAATACAAGACCACAAAAACTATCTATAGTAACACTAGATCATTCAGGACGAGACGGTCGCGAGTGTTGCCGGTGACCCGCTGTCGGAAGCGCCGCCCACTGGGGGGCTTGCAAAATTCGAGATTGTGACAAAGATCATCCGAGATTCATGATTTATGTACAACACAGGTTAATTTGTGGCAATACGAAGTTTGTCGGGTCAGCTAGTAAACAAATAAACACTTCTCTATCTGCAAATCTGCTACCGTCAGTTGTTTAGACAGACCGGTTAGCTCATCGGTCAGTTTTTGTGACATTTTAAGTATCTAAAAACACTTGTTTTCTGTTCCTCGATATTATTCTAACATGTCAGCCACTGTTCCCTTATCAAGAAAATAAATAGTTGAAAAAATATCCAATAAAAAAAGCAATTTTTCTTCGATCTAAAAATAGGTCACCTTCGATATCATCAATCTTGGCGGGTCTGGAAACAAATGTTTTTAATAAATAATAGTGATAACATTTGTCATATAAGTTCTACTTCTCGGATTTTCTACGGATATAAATTATGAACACGAGAAATTTTGAATACAATTTGAACAATTTTAACCTAAAAATACTAGCGAAAGATGATCTTCAATATCTGATTTACAAAAATCTAAAAATGATATATCGATCATGTTATTGCACATTGTTAAAGAAATTTCGAATAAGCTATAAAGCTATTTGAATCTAATTATGAAGCGCTTTCATCGCACGTGAACAGATGGAGGCGCATGGTTTCTATGGACAATCAGTACTACAATAAAAAGTGGTGGAAAACAAGGAACCTTGATGATCAAGAAATACAAAATAGGTACACGATAAAAAGCAAGCACCCTCTTTTGGACATTCGGAGAGCGGTAAGCTGAGGGCTTCTAGTAATACTCTTATCTGAACAAGAGTAACATTTCACAATAACCACTTAGAAAACTGTGTATTATAGAACAAAATCAAAGGGATCGTCTGAAACGTCTGGATCATCTAGCCACAAATTGTTATACACATTGTCAAAATTACCTAGTAATTTTAAATATTTTGTAATATTTTTTTTTAAATGACATATGACGCTGGTAGATAAATTAATTAACTTTTTTCGGATGGTAATGAAAAAAAATTAAGACAGCTAGTTGAGTTGGATGCATTTCCCATGGAAGGTAGTTATATTAGCGTACTTGCAAAAAAATCTACATTCCTGCGAGCGGCCTTCCGGCAGTTAACCGGGACATTCGTCATGGCGGACGAAAACATGCGTGTAGGCTTGGTTCTAAGTTCTTTCTTCTTTTTATTTATCAATTTCTCTTCACTTTTCGCGACAAAATTATTGGAGTAGATCTTACGCTTCAGGTTTACCCAGAAATTCTTTCAAGGGACGCAGCTGGGGCACGTTGGGAGGGATAGTCGATATTCAGCCGCTGCATCTCCTCCAATGATCGCTTCGCCAGATCTCGCCGGAACATCGCGTCTTCCCCTTATGTTATTGCTTGATGAACGACGCAACTTCCGCAGGCACTTCGTACTATAAATTTCCCCGTTCACAGCCAGTCCGGAGCGAAAGAAGAGCGGCTTTGACATCCCCTTCTCGCTGATATTCAGCCACAGCAAAACCTTCTTGGGGAACTCGGTGTGTGAAATGAACTTCATCTAGGAGCCCACTTCATTCGTGGGGGAAGTAAAATACGTCGTTGCCATCCAGGGTGAGATAGGTCTCGTCGTCCATCACCACTGCTACGTCGCGATTCGCCGGAAAAATCGGGATCTTCAGACAAGGCATACAGCGGATGTGAGATGCAATATTCTTCAAAACTATATAACACTGCTCAAGCTATTCTTACAGCTGATTGTACAGTGCGCTTCAAGTGGGGTTTGACGCCTTTTACTTTAGCTTCCCACAAGCCACCGAACTGAATCACACGACATCAAGCGGTTGCATGGCCAATTCCTCATGAAACGATAGGTTCCCTCCGGGTTAACCTCAAAGCAACCGTTACAACGTCTACAAATCTTTCTTCTTGTTGATTTTGTCTTCGTCATTCAGAACCGTTGATGAAAAATGGCGAGAACTCCCGATGGGCCTATGTGAAGATTTTCCTTATGCGGTGTACGTACCAAAGCTTCGATAATGGGATGTCGTTTGGCATGATGCGAACGATTGTAGCAATTAGGGTCATTAAATTAGTTTGTTCCTGTAGTTTCGATAAGTTTAGCGATTAAAGCATGTGCCACTAGAAATTATGGCTAGTTGGCTACGCATACGCAATGCATATTGCGTACAAGTTAGCCGAGTTTTCTCTTTCCTAGAGCCGCTCATTCGCTATTCGCAAAACTCAAATTTCGAAGCACGAAGCGTAAACTGCCTTGCCATGTTCTTCTTCAAATTAGCCCGAAGAAAGTTCAATAAACTCTGGGAAATGAAATGGTTAGATGCATAAAACCAAAGGGAAAAAGAGAGATTTGTTCGCGTTTGAATTGGTCGCAGAAGTTCGTTACAAAATTCCGCTTTCAAATTTAAAATCCTCGTTCCTATCTGAGGGTATTTCAAATCTCGCTTCGATCATTTCTATCCGATCAGTGGAGCAAGTCAGAGTGTGTGATTTTTTGTTCCGCGAATTGAAACGAGGTTTGTGCTAAGAGTGAGAATGTCTTTAGGTTAGTTAAATTAATTAAGTATCTTTCGTTAGGCAGGATAGCGCAGTCAGGAGTAAAATCAGTGGAGGCTTTGCAAGCAAGTGTGGAGAATACAAAAGGTAAATAGTGCGAATTTAAAAATTGGCTCTTGGCTTTGGCTCACCGCGTCGAACAGCCGTTCGACGGCTTTTTGTGTTCGTTTTTTTTAAATTTTTCAAGCGCTCGGCGAAAGCTAACAACCACACCGCCGCAAAGCTCATCTACCCTTCTGCCGCACACTTTCGACCCACTTTCGGCTAGAATCGGGGATTCTGGCACCGCCAAACCGCCGCCGATTGGAATAATCGGTCCCTGCTGAACGAAAACTGCCGGTGATTGGGATAATCGGCCCGTGCAGAACGCTAAACCCCGCTGGTTGGACTAACCGGCACATGCTGAGATCGAACATCGTCGCCATTTTGATTTGGGAAGCCAGCATAGTGCAGTCCAGCATATAAACCGCCTTTGGCGGTGATTCACTGTAGCTGCGGTACCCGGATTGCAGCATCGCCGTGGAGTAGTGGGAATCTTCGCTAAACCTGTGAGTACGCTATAAAATCCCTGCGCAGGGTGATGCGCTAAAGCGCTACAGTGAGCCAACACATACCATCGTAGTAAATTAAAGCTCGCGTGCCTAGCCAATACGCTGAAGAATTTTTAGAGCAGCAGGCCGTGCTAAAAGTATAGATGTAGGCGCATTAGAATTCTCCACCCACGCAATTATGGTACCGTAAGCAAATCTTAGAATAGTTCAAATCCTAGGTAATGAAAGCATGTTAACGTAGAATAAAAATTGTTAAATCGTTATTTCTGTTTGTTAGTCCTATTAATGGAGTGATATTTGATATGGTTAAATAGTCTGAAAGGTCTCACGTCTCGCGTTCGTCTTAGTTTGTTTGGTCTTGTTTGTTTAGTACTCCAGGTTGGACTGCTTGGGAAATCAGTCCCCGCACTCGGACTTTCGAAGCTGGTCAGTGGTCTGTTCGTACAGAGTTTGGACCAGTGATGAGAAAATTACGAGTCGGATTTTGATTTAGGGATTTTGTAGTGATTTTCTGCGGACTTTAAAGACTGTTTCGTTCGTAGACGGAGTACCTTTGGTGGATTGCGTCTGCTGTTTTGTTTTCCCCCTTTGAGTTTATTAAACTGACCCGCCCTGAGGCGGAGTTTCTGGCCGGGCAAGCCTGAACGTGGCAAGTGACCCTCTCACGAGGTGGCGCTTAAGTCACTTGCTTCAGAGATTTGGGGAGCGAATAGCGGACTGAATAGGCGGCCGTATTACGGCAGGCTACACGATGTAATAGAACAGACAAAGAAACAATCTAATTTCCAACCGAATATAATTGTCAACGACGCTGAAGACAACGCTTCAGCTCAAACATGGTGTCTAGGAAAGTTTTCCCGTACAGCTGATGTCAAAATTTCTTCCGGTATATGCCGTTGAGCTATAAATAAACACATTCCATTTTCGTTTATGGGCAACGATTAACCATGGTCAACCATTTCTTCCATGGCGTAACGAACTCCAGTTCTCAAGATACGCGCACCTCTGCCAGTTGTTCGAAATACAGTGAGGAAAATTCGTTTAAACGCATGGTAATATTTTAATGTTTTAACCTAACAAAATATTATAAACAAACCATAATAATATCAAATCGTGGTTGCCTAAATTTGTAATATGCAGCAATACCGATTTCAATTTTAAGTCCTTCGAGAGTTGAGATAAGGACAAAAATGGGTTTTAATAAAGGAAATTCGTTTAAACGCATTTTAACTTTTATTGGTTCCAACAAGGATGTGAGCAATATTTTAACAGTTAACAATACTTAACATTTCGTTTGCTTTACGCTATTTCGAATTGTTTCGAAAATCCTGTCCGCAATCTAATCGACGAGCTTTTGCAGTATTGCGACATGAATGGATCTCCAAAATTCTTTAACTGCAGTTTCGAGCTCCCGTACTGTTCCAAACTGTCATCCATCTTGGTTAACAAGCTGCACTAGAATACTCCAAAGGGTTTCAATTGGGTTTAACTCTGGGATACGTGTAGGACTTTTGCAAACATTGATTTCTCGCTCGCAATGTTCTCTTACTAACGTGGAAGGCTGCGTTATCTTAATGGAAAATGAAATCTTCTGCCATAATATTCTCGGTAAAGGGAGCCAAGACCTCTTGCAACAATTCTACGTACTTTTCGGACTCCATCGTGGTTGAAATCGTCACACAAGATGTTATTCAGTTACGCGAAATGCAGCCCAAACCACAAGCATTCCGCCATCAAAGTTTCTGTTCAGTTTGACTTCTGGTTCCTTCCTCAAATCACTCCAGTAATAAGCCCAGTAGTTGGGGCAAGCGAGATTGAATTTCTTCTCGACCGAAAATTTTACACTGCTCCATTCTTTTTTCCACAACATGTGCTTTTGGACGAATTCCATCCTAGCTTGGATATGAGATGGAGTAAGATTAGGTTTTTGGACTTTTATGTGTACTTTAAGTGTCTACATCCTCGCAATATTTGTGCAATTCGCTTCTTTGTAATCAAGAGCCTAAGTTCCTCCTCTATTTCTGCAGCAGAATACCATCCTGTTTCGTCCAGCTGCACTATTCGATGACGGATAGTTTTTTATTTGGGCGTTCCCCTTGGTATACTTCTTTATACCAATATTTTTCACCTTTCTTGACTAGATTTCGTATTATTAGTTCGAATCGGTTTATTCTGCTAACTATTTCACGGTTGCTTGATTCAACATCCTTCAATTTACGGGCCACTTTTGCTATGAGTCACTTAAATACTTTGCTTTCACAATTTTGCCTTCTGACCAACAACATAAAAGTACCAGTCAATGTTTTGCTTACCTATGCAATCATAGTACACTAAAATGACAGCTAACTAAGGATTTGTCCTTTCAGGAACGACCAAAAGCGGTTTTTGTTAGTATGCGCTTAAACGAATTTCCCAAACCAATATAAAATATGTTGGTTTATCGGAGACATGAGTAGCATTCAAACCAAATCAATATATACCCAAAATCTACTCTCAATTACCAGTCGCATAAAGTTGTATTGACATATTGTTTTTTGGTTGTTGAATCATATCAGCCAAAATTGACCATGCGTTTAAACGAATTTTCCTCACTGTACAAACCTTAGAGCGAAGAAGATTCGAAGTACAAGTCGTATTAGTTGGAAAAATTTTGTCTGGTAAATTCGAGCTAAACTTCTATGCGCCGGAAAGATCGTTTAGGCCCAGGAATTTGCTATTCTTACCGCAGCGAAACTTCTCATATAGTAACACTGCGGCGGCATTATTTGACTTCCACATAACAGCAACGATGTTTAGACAACGACTTCGTGGATGACCGAATGTAGTTTTATGTATTTCTTGTTATATGCATTACTTTTATCATTAAGGCCACAAAAATGTCTGCTGATTCTTATAGCAACAAATAAACCAGGAAATTCGATAATCCCGCCCGGAAAGAATGTTTGTTCTTTCTTCTAACAGCCGGGAGTGGTGGCTCTCGCCGTATCAAGAATACCACTCCACAGTTCTCGACCCTGGGCCACTCGTCGCTAATTCCTTGCGCGTCTCGACACACGCAAGTCGGCTTCAACCTGGTCGAGCCTTCTAGCACGTTGGGTCCCTCTATGCCTGTTGGGGTTCTTGAAGAAAACGGACTTCACTGCACAGTCGTCCAGCATCCTTGCGACGTAGTCGGCCCACCGTAGTCTCCCACCTTTCACCAGGTATACGACTCGTGGTTCATACGCCTACGCCACTCTCCGACGTTATCCGTTTGTACACCGCCAAAAATAGTCCACAACACCTTTCGTCCAGATACAGCAAGTGCGTATATATCCGTAAGAAAAGCTACTGTCTCAAGTCCGTAGAGGACTATCGGTCTGATTAGCATTTTGTACATCATCAGCTTTGTGCGGCGGCGTATGCTCCTTGATAAAAGCATCTTTCGGAGCGAAAAGTAGGCTCGTCTTCCAGCTTGAATACGTCCTTACTCGCATTGTCGGCTATGACCAGAGATCCCAAATAAACGAACTCATCAACCACTTCCAGTTCATCGCCGTCAATAATCATCGTTCGTGGGAGGCAATCGTTGCTTTCTTTGGAGCCTCTTCCTACCTATCCCTTTGCCGCAACCTGCTGAAAGAACTCGAGAGCGCCCTCGAAACGTACACGTAGCATATTATTCGATCCAGTGGTGCTCATTCGCGTCAGTTTGACCGGAAAAGCGTACTCGTAATCTACCTGCCACAGCTGTTTGCGTTCAACTGTATCGTAAAAAAGCAAAGCCGTGGGCTTAAACTGTCATTAGACATTAGACATTGTTAGACTAGCATCATATCTCGAAGCTAACTAGGCGGACTCCGTCCACAATAGTCCGCAACGCCTTTCGTTTAAATACGGTAAGTGCACGTATGTTTTCCGTAAGCAAAGTAATATACAGGGCAAGTCATCCCCTTGCCCCGCAACCCAATGCGCGATTCGAAGAGATTCGAGATTCCATTATCTGTCATAGCTGCGCAATATCTGCAGAGCTGTTCACGCTCGACTGTATCGTATGCTGCCTTGAAATCCACGCGTGGGCACGTTGTACTCCAAACATTTCTGGAGGATTGGACAGGGAGTAAAAATTTGATCCGTAGCACGGGCCCCCATAAAGTCTGCCTGATACTGCCCTACGAATTCTCTGGCTATTGGGGATAGACGACGCAACAAAATCTGGGAGAGCACCTTCTAGACGGAGTTGACTAGCACAATGCCGCGGTAATTAAGCAACCTAGCCGGTCGCCCTTTTAGTAGAAGGGACAGACGACACCTTCCATCCACTCCTCCGGTAGTTTCTCCTCCTCCCAAATCCCTGAAATTATTCAGTGAAGTGGTGTTGTTAGCGGTTCTTGGCCATATTTGTAATATTCTGCCAGCAGTCGGTCCTTTTCGTCGGCTCTGTTATTCTTTAGCTAACCGATTTCTCGCATTATCTCGGGAGCCGGCACGCTGTTATCATTCGATAGGCACTCTTAGGTTAACTTCCGTTGTAGTTCTTCTGTTATATCACCGTTAAGATCTACTTTCACCTCTCGATCACCTCGCGCTCGTTTGTGATAAGATCCCCACATTCGTCCCTACACATGTCAGGTTTAGGTGTGTAGCCCTTACGTATTTGGTTCAACTTTTCGTAAAACTTGCGCGTGGCGTTACCCCGGAATAGTTTTTTCAGCTCTCACGATCTCTGTCCTTCTTCTGTCGCTTATTCCTTCTCAGGATCGTGGTCAACTCATTCCGCGCTCGTCGATAAAGCAAAGCAAAGGCTAGGTGCTACATTCCGTTATCGAAACTTGACCTTCTGTTTTTATACGACAGACTTCGCAGCCAGCTGTTAGAATACAGGACAATTGCAGGGCCAGTAACTACGATCCTATTGATTCCAACAGCCTCTCCAAGCCGCGATTCGAACATATGACGAATGGCTTATTGGGCCAGTATCATACCTCGAGGCCAACTGCAAGGCATCCGCGCTCGTCGATACTTGGTCAAAATATCCCTTATGGGTATGCTTAGACAGTTTTTCCAAGTTGTTTTTCCTCTCCATCGCTTGTTGGTATTTCCTGTCAAACCAATCATATCGTGCGCTCGAGGTGTCCTCACCTAGCACCGCGGTTACGGTTTCATTGACGGCCCAGCGTATCATACTCCATCCGTTTTCGAGAGTCTAGCTCCACACGCGCGTTATTTTCGGCAACTTGCCGGATATCTCATTACCAAATGTTTAACCGAGGAGGGCGGCTTAGTCGCGAGGTATAAACCGTCGATAGTTTTGAACACACATGTAGGACTGCTACTAGGCAATGGCCCAGTAAGATATCCGCACCCCGTAGGAAGCTTACGTTGGTGATGTTCGAGAAAAACCGGACTTCGATGAGAATATGGTCGATTTGGTTCGAGGTTCGTTGGTCATGTGATCTCCAGGTGGCTTTGTGAATATCTTTGTGGTGACAGAGAGTGCTTCTGATCATCGATGCTGGTATAAAATGATTAAAAATTACTATGAACTAGTCACCAACCAATACTGGATTTTACAATTTCATTTTTCACGGCTGATGCTCATTTGATTCAATTTAGATAGCTGTTAATTCACTGAGTGATTTGAAAAATACATAGTATGCTATAATAGCAGAGGACCTAAGCCAATACCTTGGGGAACACACCAGTAGCGATTGACGTTAAAAATTTGTCAGGAAAAATTTGGAATTAACATTTTAATATTTTGATTTTTTATTTTTGGCATGTTTGAATATTATTAAAACTATCAAATTGTTCACAATCACTGTATCAAATTGCTTTTTTTACTGACAAAATAATAAATCTGGGAGTAACATAAACAGTATGCGGTCGCAGCTCTGAAGTGTACTGAAAATATTTGCTGCAGCATCAGCAACGAGTAAACCACACAGTAACCACTTGATGCAAGATGCTACCGATAATAATGTTGACATGATACACATTCATTCCCCCAGACAAAATGCGAAAAAACTGCAGCATCTCGCAGAGCGCAATAAAGTAAACCCCAGCTGAAACGAATGTACGTAGCCCTCAGTAACACATCGCGGGGTAAAAATCATCCCGCATAAACATTCATAGGCCAATAACCTCGACAGTTCTTTGCCTGCTCTTGTTTTTTTTTTGCTATTTCTCTCACGACACAAACCCCATTCACCGCCCACATTTCAACTCATTGACGCCAGGAGGACACAACGTGCCACCAACCGACCAACCAACCAACCAACCAACCAACCAACTACTCTCACACCACAACCAGACCCAGACATATTGCCATATTTTCGCAGCAAACAGCTGGGGGCACACGTGCAATAAAAGTGCGGTGGAAATACGAGCAATATCAGTAACGGAATCGCCACCGAGACCGACACTGGACAGCAGCAGCAGCGCAGCGCGCACTCGAAAGCCGGGAAAATGTTATAAATTTATAATTATTAAAAATATAATTACGATGATAATTATTGCGGATTGAGTGTCATGCTGCCTGAGCCGACTTTGGCATATGGTTTTTAATGTGGACGGGACGGACGGGGCAACCGCCAACCTGAGGGGGGTGGCGTCGGCAACCGAACTCGCGAGTGCATAACATTGTATGATAATTACGAGGTTGGGTGAAGAGAACAAAAAAAAAGAAGCGTTCCGATCAAGACTGGTCAGAAATTTACAATGAATAGTGGTTTTAGAGATAAGGTAATTTTGACAGGTTATTTGGGTTATTATTACAAACGAGTTTAGATTGACAAGTTAATAAGCGGAACGTACGTAAACATAATTTTAATTAGTTCCGAGTGGTCTAAACATTGTGCAGGGCCAGCATTCCGTAGGGGGAAAATAATTTGTCGACTCAGCGAAGGCGAAGGGGCCACCAGAATTCACTGTACTTCTGAGGCTGTGCAAATAATTAATAATAGATGAAAGGATGGTATGCTTGTAATTGGATTCTGTCGCTCGGGTGTCGCTCAGGTGTGTACTGTTTGGCTTTTGTGCTTCATGTCGGATGAAAATGCTTTTAAGTTTCATCATTTTTCCACAAAAGGCAGCTTGACAATTGAGGCTATCTTACATTTACCACGGTATGAAATTTTCATTTCATTCGTTATCGAAGAATGATTGCTATAATATTTTACACTATATAGGGCAGATAAGTTGCTTTGCAGTACCAACTTCATTGGTAAATGTCGGATATACCTCTACAGCGTTCTGCAAGGCAGTAGTTTAGGATCCTCCATCTTTATATTCTATCGGCTATTTCAAATTGATTTTGATTTTCCGTATGGGTTTTTTATATTTATTTCATCACATGAACGTTAAAATTTGATTATTATCATTATCGTATATAATATAACCACAAAAATCAGCAATAACAATTATTTAAACTACGTAATCGATACCATGCAATATCGTTAAATGTTCAGACCATGCAAAAACGATTCAGCGTAAAACAATAAGCCTTAATAATCTTCAAAACAAACAGCAATTGGACTGGAGTGCAAAAAAATCGCTGCTACCAGCGCGTCGACTGCAAAAGAAAAACGAAACAGGCTAGACAAATAAAACAGCAGCAGCAGCAACAAAAGCGGGCTCGCTGCAAAGTGTGAATAGCGCAGGGATTAAACACAACCATGTAAATTAAGAGCTCAACAACGGCAAAATCGTACAAGATTAACAAGCCAACCGAAGTGCTGAGACCGGGGCAGAGCCGAGAACAGAACAGGCGGTTCCATTATAATTGTTTTTCTACCTTTCAGGTGGGTTGGTCCTGTGGTTCGTTCCTGTGGAGGCGGTAGTGGCAAGCTTTCAAAGCCCTCAAACAGCAGTCAAAACAGAATTAAAATGGCACTCTGTCTGTTTTGAGTTGTACTGGGTTTTAGCTTTTTTTATTTTCTCTATTTGAAATTGCCTCGTGCTTTGCCCCGGCGCAGCAGAGATAACAAAACAGGCAAACACAATCTATGGCGAAGTTAGAATACGGAGGAAAGATTAAATACAGGCGAGCGAGCGAGCGAGCAAACGACGCGCGGGTAAAGGCGAAACAGGACGGGGCTCACCTGAGGCAGATGTCGCTGCAGTTTTCCCTAAGAGACCTGTGTGGAACACAACGAGTTTTCACGCGCCGTCGGTATTCGGAATGTTCGATTATGGTCATGTTGTTAGTGTTGTTGACAGGTAAGGTTGTTTACATCGCATATCGTCAGTCATTTTGGTTTGGGAGAAAATATACGAGAAATATGTTAGAAACACCAATCTACTTATTATTAATATCATTATTTTTAAAGTTCTACCGATAAGGAAACCAGCGGTGATGGAAAATTATGTGGTTCTATTCAATTTTCTTAACAACCTCAATGTGAAAATTTTCCTCTTCTAGTCATCTTGAAGCAATGGAAAAACAAGCCATGGCATTTTGAAACATGCACCGCTCAGATTAAAAATCGTCCCAAAATGTATTTTTAGGTTGTCTTTTAAAGTATTTTACGACTTGCGAAAGTAATAATAAACCACGCGCCTCCATTATCTTACATGAGATGGAGAAGTATCCAGTGCAGGTGGATTGACAGACGAATCAAAAATCAGCAAGCTAAATATGCGAAAGTAAACCCTTTTCTTCCAAAATGAAACCGAGGAAGGTTCGGTTATTTTGGGAATCTGACTTACTGTTCGATTTGCTTTGTTACGGGTAAAATGGGAAATTGAATTTAATTTAATAAAAACATTATCCGGTAAGCGAGATAAGAGAGATGTATTTTTCGCTTTCGACTTGACGGCTGGCTTATACAGAAAGACGAGTAATGCTCTTTGTTTTTATAGGAAGAAAAGCAGCCAGACGTAGCGTGAGGACAAGAAAACTTTACAGGCTTGACAATTTCCACTTCTCTAACCTTGTCTTTCCGTGACTATAAAACGTTTATTACTTTAACACGTGGCGTAGCTTTTTATGAACCGGTTCGACTTTCGACGAAAGCCAACAGTGCCTCCTGTTCGTTTCGCGAAACCGAAAGCTCAGGATATAGGTGAAAAAGTCATAAAACAGATAAAATGAAATCGTTCATCTTTCATAACTTTTACGATTCACTCTAATGGAAACGGTATAGACGGAAAAGACTCGGTCTGTACGGCTTTCGGATAAGGACAAAACGACAAACGCCACCGACTGACTGACTGACGGAACAGACTGAGTACAGTTCAGGTACAAACAAAATAGGTTACGAAAAAGCCGGCGAAAACTGTGTGCACAAAGTGCTCTTTTCGTTTCGTGAGAAATGATTTTAATTTCCCGTGCTCAACAGAGGAAATGATTTCGCTGCTAGCTTTAGTCATAAATATCTTGGAAATAATCGTAAAAACGTGTTAAGGAAACGATTCAAATTAGCTTAGAAAACGCGAAACTGTAGAGAAGAACTTTAATCGGGTTGGAAAAAATGAAATTTCTGCAAAAAATGTGTTTTTAATTAATTACGGACTTAAAATGCAGTTGATTTTGATAGTTGATTTTAAAAAAGGCCTTTTTTATTGTTTTAATAAAATGTCTCATCATCTGAGTAAAGCATTTGATTAATTTGATCGTCTTTTATGAGTTTGCACTAGCTTGCGAGATATAAGTTGAAATGGCAATTATTTTTCGACCGAACTTTTACCATTTTATTTTTTCGTTGCAAATAGTACATCTAGCGAATGGACTGTGCATAAGCACCTCGAAAAATGGATGTTTGATTTTGATGTCTGTGTTTGGTAAAGAAAATAATTATTATTTCGATCCAATTTTTACCACACAAGACGCAAGAGATTATGTTCGTTCCGCTTTGCGCCGTAGTTTTTGTTTGTAAATAATGAATCCAATGAATAAACGTTGAGTAGACATGAAAATAGGAATTAACATTCTGATGTCTTTATTTGAAAAAGAAATACGGACGCCACGTGCGGTACCTACGCAGCAAGTGCCTATGTAGTTTCGCCGTCTCGGTTAGTAAACGAGTTAGATTAAACCTCTCGGTCGGTAGTTTGATTGTAGTCAAACAGAGGAAGAGGCACAATTTGTGTCTAAATATAACTCAACCCGCCAGTGTTGGTGGAGTTTGAAGTAAGACGCTCGTTTAATAAGGGGTTTGTGGGCTTCTTTTATCCAGTGCGCTGTGGTTCAAAGGTCAACCAATATCTGTGACCCACAAGGGCCTGGAAGGAGGAGTGGGTTGAAATCCGGTTATGATTGGTTCCGATTATAGCTTGGTTCGATAACGTATATAACTTCTTAAGCGTCGCTTCAATGACCCACACTTTACTTCTACCAGTCGAGAGCCGGGGTAGCTCTTGCCTTATTCCTCTCAACTGTACTCGATCCTGGGCTACTCATCGCCAACTCGATGCGCGTCTTGACGCACGCAAGTCGCCTTCAACCAGGTAGAGCCATCTAGCACGTTGGGCTCCTCTATTCCTGGTGCCGGTGGGGTTCTTGAAGAGAACGGATTTCACTTCATAGTCGGCCGGCATTCTTGCGAGGTGGCCGGTCCACCATAGTCTCCCAACTTTCGCCAGGTGTAGGTGTATGATGGGAATCTCTCCAAGCAGTGTCTGCAACTCGTCCCAACTAGCATTTTCATATGTATATCTATACCTATAAAGAAGGATTTCTGTCTGTCTGTCTGTCTGTCTGTCTGCCCTGTGTTCCTTATAGAATCAAAAACTACTGAACCAATCGGCGTGAAAATTTGCATGTAGAGGTTTTTGGGGCCAGGAAAGGTTTTAGTGATGGTTAGAGACCCCTCCCCCCACTAAGAGGGGGGGCTCCCATACAAATGAAACACAAATTTCTGCATAACTCGAGAACTAATCAAGCAAATAGAACCAAATTTGGCATGTGGGTGTTTTCGGTGACAAGAATTTATTCTAGGGTAATTTGAGACCCCTCCCCTCTTTATAAGGGGAATTATAACTCCTCTCCCCTTTAAGAGGGGGGGTTTCCATACAAATTTCCTCATAACTCGAGAACTAATCAAGCAAATGGAACCAAATTTGGCATGTGAAAGTTTTCGAGGGCAAGAAAATTTTCTATGATGAATTAGGACCCCTCCTCACTTTAAGAGGGGGGGCTCCTGTACAAATTTCCTCGTAACTCGAGAACTAATCAAGCAAATGGAACCAAATTTGGCATGTGTGTGTTTTTGGAGACAAAATTTTTTTCTATGATGAATTGGGACCCCTCCCCACTTTAAGTGGGGGGGGGCTCCTATACAAACGAAATACAAATTTCCTTATAACTCGAGAGCTAATCCAGCAAATGGAACCAAATTTGGCATGTAGGTGTTTTTGGAGGCAAGAATTTTTTCTATGATGAATAAGAACCTCTCCCCACTTTAGGAGGGGGGCTCCTATACAAATGAAATACAAATTTCCTCATAACTCGAGAACTAATCAAGCAAATAGAACCAAATTTGGCATGTGGGTGTTTTCGGTGACAAGAATTTATTCTATGGTAAATTGAGACCCCTCCCTCTTTATAAGGGAAATTGTAACTCCTCTCCCCTTTAAGAGGGGGGGCTTCCATACAAATTTCCTCATAACTCGAGAACTAATCAAGCAAATGGAACCAAATTTGGCATGTGAAGGTTTTCGAGGGCAGGAAAATTTTCTACGGTGAATTAGGACCCCTCCCCACTCTAAGAGGGGGGGCTCCTGTACATGTGAAATACAAATTTCCTCCTAACTCGAGAACTAATCAAGCAAATAGAACAATATTTGGCATGTGGGTGTTTTTTTTGGTGTCAAGAATTTATTCTATGGTGAATTGAGACCCCTCCCCTCTTTATAAGAGGAATTATAACTCCTCTCCCCTTTAAGAGGGGGGGGGGGCTTCCATACAAATTTCCTCATAACTCGAGAACTAATCAAGCAAATGCAACCAAATTTGGCATGTGAAGGTTTACGAGAGCAAGAAAATTTTCTATGGTGAATTAGGACCCCTCCCCACTTTAAGAGGAGGGGCTCCTGTACAAATGAAATACAAATTTCCTCATAACTCGAGAACTAATCAAGCGAATTGAACCAAATTTGGCATATGTATGTTTTTGGAGACAATTTTTTTTTCAATGATGAATTGGGACCCCTCCCCACTTTAGGAGGGGGGGTCCTATACAAACGAAATACAAATTTCCTCATAACTCGAGAACTAATCCAGCAAATGGAACCAAATTTGGCGTGTAGGTGTTTTTGGAGGCAAGAATTTTTTCTGTGATGAATTAGGACCTCTTCCCACATTAGGAGGGGGGGCTCCAATACAAATGAAATACAAATTTCCCCATAACTCGAGAACTAATCAAGCAAATCGAACCAAATTCGGCATGTGGAGGTTTTTGGAGGCAAAAATATTTTCTACGGTGAATTAGGATCCTTCCACACTTCAAGAGGGGGGGCTTCTACACAAATGAAATACAAATTTCCTCATAATTCAAGAACTAATCAAGCAAATGGAACCATATTTGGCATGTGGGTGTTTTTGGAGGCAACCATTTTTCCCATTATGAATTAGGACTTCTTACCTTTTTAGGAGGGGGGGGGGAGCTCCCATTCAAACGAAATACAAATTTGCTCATAACTTTAGAACTAATCAAGCAAATGGAATCAAATTTGGCATGTGAGAGTTTTAGATGGCAGAATTTTTTTTCTGTGGTGTATTACGACCCCTTTCCCTTTTAAGAGGGTGGGCTCCCATACAAATGAAATACAAATTTCCTTATAATTTGAGTACTAATCAAGCAAATGGAACCAAATTTAGCATGTAGGAGATTTTTGAGTCTTGAATTTATTTTATGATAGTTAGAGACCTCTCACCCCTGTGGTAGGGGGATATGGACTCGCATACAAATAAAACAGAATTTTTTGCGAAACTCAAAAACTAATCCAACTCGAGAAATTCGAGACTCTTCCATAAAACATTAATCAATAACAAGACCACAAAAACTATCTATAGTAACACTAGATCATTCAGGACGAGCCGGTCGCGAGTGTTGCCGGTGACCCGCCGTCGGAAGCGCCGCCCACTGGGGGGCTTGCAAAACTCGAGATAGTGACAAAGATTATCCGAGATTCATGATTTATGTACAACACAGGTTAATTTGTGGCAATACGAAGTTTGTCGGGTCAGCTAGTAAAAGATAAAAATCAGCATTACGTATAGATATACATGCGAATAAATCGTATTTGATGCGCACAATTTTCATATCCGTACTATTTTGGAGGTATAATACGTGATGAGGAATAATTATATGCGTTACGACTATGTAAGTATTTATATACGATAATATCCGATTAAGCGCGACCCGCTTCGTGCTGCTGTATGATTCCGTGCTGAATATCGTATGAATGTCAGCTTTTATCATTATATACGACTGAAAATCATTTTATGCGGACTTTATTAAGCTTTAGTTATGATTCCGAATTTGTTAAGATTTGGTGCTAGCCTACTCCACTCTCCGCTTTCCGTTTGTACTCCGCCAAAATTAGTCCGCCACACCTTTTGTTCAAATACGGCAAGTGCACCTATGTCTTTCGCTACTATCTCAAGTCCGTAGGGGACTACCGGTCTGATTAGCGTGTTGCTCATCATCAGCTTTGTGCGGCGGCGTATGCTCCTTGATCGAAGCGTCTTGCGGAGGATAAAGTAGGCTCGACTTCCAGTTTGAATGCGCCGTTGAATCTCCTTATTGTCGGCGGTGACCAGAGATTCCAAATATAGAAATCCATCAACCACTTCCAGTTCATCATCGTCAATAGTCACTATCCGTCACTATATTTGGTTTTCAACGAATTGATTTGTAACCCTATCCTCCTAGCCTCCACCGTTCTAAGGTTTCTAGTAATGATGTCGAGGTCGTCGGCGAAGGCTAGGAGTTGGCTACTCTTGCTAATGATTGTTCCTCTCGTTTCGATGCCCGCTTGCCGGATCATAGCTTCAATAACGATATTGAATAACATACAGGCCGGTCCATTTTTTGCCACAACCCTCAGCGCGATTCAACAGGATCCGAGAGTGCTTCCGAAACGCTAACGTAGCATATCACTCGCTCCAGCAAAGCTTTGATCAGCCGTGTCAGTTTTTCCGGAAAACCGCACTCGTGCATTATCGGCCATAGCTATTCAAGTTCAACTGTATCGTATGCTGCCCTGAAATCCACGAAAATATGATGCGTGGACACGTTATACTTCCGACAGTTTGGAGTTTGGAGGATTTGTCGGAGAGTAAAAATTTGATTCGTAGCAACACGGGCCCCCCACAAAATCTGCCTCTCGCTTTCGGGGATAGACGACGCAATAAAATTTGGTAGAGCACCTTACGCCCTTACGAGCTTGGTTCACCTTCCTATAAAACTTTCGCGTGCCATTACCCTCGATTAGTTGGTGCAGCGCCTCACGATTTCTGTCCTCCTTCTGTCGCTTTTTCCTCCTCAGGATCATGGTCAACTCATTCCGCGCATGTCGATAGTTGACCAAATTCTCCCTTGTGGACATGCTTAGATAGTTTTTCCAAGCTCTTTTTTCCTCTCCATCGCTTGTTGGCATTCCTTGTCAAGCCAATCATTTCGTGCGCTCGAGGTGTCCTCTCCTAGCACTGCGGTTGCGGCCTCATGGACGACTGAGCGTATCAGAATTCATTCGTTCATCGAAGCATCGCGTTTCACAGTGGAAGGCAGAGCTTCATCCAGTAATTGCCGAATATTTAGCCGAGGAGGGAGCTTTGTCACGAAATTTAACCTTACAGTAACCCCACAAAAAGTATTCTACAGTTTGAAAGGTTGCAGAACTGTACCTACAGATGGATAAAGAAATAGAGGGCTTCTACATGGGGCAAATCATTCTTCGTCTTTACAAGATACTTTTCTGTAGCAAAATATCATGAGCCAATAAATTTCCAAAGCATCAACATTTGTTCTGCTTTAAAACGATTGCTGATAGGATCCTACCCTACGCTTAAAATATGATACAGAAAAATAAGCCATATAAAAAATATGACCCAATAAATCTTCAGACGATGCGTTTCGCAACCTGAATCGGCCCGGTATGCTCCGGTAAGCACCTACTCCAGCGCGAAAAAAAGAAACTCAACTCAACCGTCACGGGAAAAGACAACCGAACCGAGCATCCGAGCGGAAGAAACCAGTGACCGTCCTAATCAACCCTGCAATGACACCGACGACGTTCGGAACGTTGTATCGTCGCCGACGCAATGCAGGAGCAGCTTCGATACGAGAGAGAGAGATACAACAAAACAACAATCAACCGACCGGGGATTCGATGGAGAAAGGTCACTCGCGAATTGGTTAGTGTACTGAAAAAAAGGGGAAGAAATATCTTCTACTGCCGGGCTGGCTAAAAGTGGATACTTACACAGTGAGGTCGCTGCGTTGGTGATGGCCGAGGTGGGTGTTTGGGCGGCGGCTGCCTGAAGCGAGGGCTGCGTCATGGCCGCTAGCGTCACCAGGTTCTGCATGGACAGCGGGCTGAGCAGTCCGGCCGCGGCTGCTGCCGTCGTCGTATCAGTCTGCGTACCGAGACCTGCAAGCAAGGAAGATAGAAGTGAACGACGACGGTTTGCGTAAATAAATAAGATAAATTGCTTGTCGATGAAGGTTAAACCTGTCTGGCTGCTGTGGGCTGTAGGGATTTGTACCGTTGCGGAAACATATAGGAATTATAGGATGGCTGTGGCTGTCAATGGGTAGCTCCATTGTCACAACCGAACATAACCGGGAGGCTGCTTTGTTCCATTTTCTTCTCGTTCATTCATCTTCGTCAAGGCAGGCAGTATTTGCCATAAACGGTCGTATACACCAACAGGGAAAACCACAGAAATTTACCTGTATATTAGTAGCTTAGGTCTAAACATTTGCCATCCCTTAGAAGAATCGGAGAAGAACATTCTTTTTGTGCTTTATAGTATGCTAAGCAACACTTGAAAAACGATGCGTAACATCGGCCCAAAAAATTTGAATGAATGTCACTATTGGCGATGCGCAAACGATTGACTGTTGAAGTGTAATTTGTCACTACCATGCATCACCGCAAACAAACGAACGGAAATCCACGCCGCCCGCATGTTTCGCTCGATCCTCTGGCTACGCACATTAAGAGGGAAAAGTGTGTATCCGCAGTTCGGTAGGCCATCAAGAGGATGTGAAAAAAAATCAGCTCTGACGGACGGTTTGTAACTGGTAGTAAATCATTCTTAATTCCCATCTAGGAAAGCCTCTTTTTTGCTCCGCCCGGTGCGGCGGCGGAAGAGCAACGATACGGGGAAATAAACTTAAGGACGCTTCCGACCCGACGCGCGACGGGGAAAGTTTGTCCGGCTGGTAAGTTATGCAATTAATAGCGGCAGGGTGGTGAGTAATGGCTTTTTTTGTTTTCCGAAAGCCAATTTGTTCCGCCGGTCGATGCGCACTGCATGGTACGGAGCAGTGGCGGCGGCGGCGGATGCGAGAGGTGGATTACGTGGAACAAACTTTAGGCGCGATTAAAAGGCGACGCCGGCAACGGTTCAACGCTTTCTGTGACAAGCAAAACAAATTGTTTGACTAATCTAAATGAGATTGTACGGAGGGAAGCAGAACATTAGACATAGCAAAATAGAAAAAAAATTGGGTCGAGGAAAATTCAGAAAAAAAACGTTGAGAATTGAATTGTTGAACATCTTTTCCGGTTTATTCGGTGTTCACAGATAACCGTGCAACTCCATCAACTCACGTACGCTGGAGGCGGAGGAGTGTAATGAACTGACAGCATGTTTTAGAAGCTATACATTTACTTATTGCGGATTTAATTCGGTTATTGAATACCGCTCATTAAAGTAAACATCACGGGTTTCAAAATACGTTAATATGCTTGAGCAAGCATAGCATTTTAAACAGTTGCTTTTAGAATGAAATCTCAAAGAAATAAAGTATGACTTTTTATGGAAGCGCCAACTGTTTGGTTTCGAATAATACAGCAGTAAACTGACTATTTATATACTTTGTGTTCGCTTTTTCCGCCCCTATGGCTAACTTCTATACCCTTGAATTGAAATTACCGGTCACAAATTCCTACGACGTCGACGACGACAATCTGATACCGAAAATTTCTAACGCCCTCTGATGGCGCAGGGACATGCTCTAATGGACGAATCGTGCTGAACCGAATGCCACCGGCTTCATAGGTATGCACGAGCTCCACATGGGAAGCAAAACCAGCATGGAACACAGCAGCACCCGAAACGGATCCGTGGTTTTTAATTGAATCACGAAAAGGTGATTAAACTTCTAGGATGGCATGGGAAAAGTGGCTACACACAGTGCATCGATTAGCTTCAAGAAAATCGATAGACGCCCTTTAGGGGGCGCACAACGAGAGCCGTATTTTGTACGTGGATCCCAAACGTCCTTTCAAACGAAATTGAAAGCTGCGTCACGTCCACATAAGGCGATGCGAAAAGCACGTAAAATTTTAAGTAAAAATACTGATGAAGCCTTATTGATTATTGTTTTTAGGAGAGTTTATGATTGTACTCAACCATTAACATTGTAATTAATTAGCTAGAAAAGCAGCTATTAGTAAACGTGGGTTATACGCGGTTGAAATTCAGTTTTAAAAATTGAAAAGAGCAGTTAGCCCAGGTTGCTGCCTTGGGGGACGCCGGATTGATTAGAGAAGTAATTAAAGGCAGTGGACACACAAACTAAACTAAGGTCAGATCTAGACTAAGAATTCATACCATATTACATTAAATGGCAACATTAAACCGAAAACTGCTCTAATTACGATCAAAAGCCGCACAGATCCAAGCAAACAATTTGATCTAAGAGAAAGTTTTAAAATGATCGAGCTAATACGACAAAAAGAGCACTCGATAACTCGAATTCATTATTCCTCAACTTACCTTGTAGAAACTGTTGCTGCTGGGCCATTGCCTGTAGCTGCTGCAGCAGCGTCAGGGAAGCCGGGATGGCGTCGGCCGCTAGGAACGGTGTCTGCTGCTGCGGCGGGTTAGGATGATGGCCGGCGGCCGGTGCCGTCAGCGGCGTCACCGATTGCGTAATTGGCTGATTGAGGGTCCACATGTTCGTCTGCAACTGCTGAAACCGTTTGGCGTCCTTGTCCTTCTGGGTGTCCGCAAACTTTACTACCAGCGGCGCCGAACAGCCTTCCATCGTTTTGCTCTGGTGCAGAGCCTAGGAGCGGGAAGAAAGAAGAAACGACGTTAAAGAAAGTTTCGCTACATTTGATGTTAAACGCGAAAGAAAACCCGCCAATTCCCCTTTTTATGGTTGACGATGACGTACTAATTTCAAGCGAAAACGCTTTCTACAACCTTTTAAATGTTCGCAGAAGCAATCTTGCTTTTAAGCATTTACGATGAAAGAAAAAGTTATAACCATAAACGGAGTCACCATTTAATGCTAGAAATTCTATCATTTGTTCAGTTTTAAATTCACCCCAAGTGGTTGATTTTCTATCCTACTATCATAGCATAGAGTTGAAGAAAGCATAACAGTGATCAAATTAAAATAAGAAACTACTATTAAATTATAAGAAAGAGTATTTTATAAAATTGACACACAGTTAACAGGATGTAAATATTCTTTCTAAAAACTTGAACCCATAGTTTTAAACGACTACACCCATTCAACAACTGTCAGCATAAACGGGCACAGTTTTATGGCTCCGCTTGTACGCGACACGAAAAACGCTCATTATCATGTTCCCTCGTTATTTGTAAAATTGAAAACTCTTCATTTGTCCGTTACGGAAACTATTCTGATTACAACTTTTGCCTTATCTAAAAACCGTTGTTCCTGAAGTGACATCCACCGTCAGCGGAAATGACAGAATAAAACATATTTAAATCGAATTTCACCGTTGGGGCTGCAGCTGCGGCTCTCGTCGCAATCCACTCGCCTCACGACGACATGCAAAACATCAATAACAATAAACACACCGTTTATGGTTTTGTGCTTGCTGCTGGTGATGTTGTTGTGGATATTGTCGTTGTTGTTGGCATTAGCGGCGTTGCGGTAATGGCTTCAGACGACGATGGCGACGACGACGACGACAACAGCTACCGTCGGCGGGATGTTTTTTCTACCATACCGTGGGACATCGCCCGGTGAAAAACAGAAGTAAAACGATTGCTGTTATGTTTTATTGATGTTTGTTGCTTTTCTACTCCCACTGTGGGCACCCGCCACTTCAGAGGAAACTTTTCCGGCGAAACCTGAGCGATGTGGTGTATCATTTGTTATGATTATTCGTTATTGCTGTTGCTTTGTTGATGTTGTTGCACGCGGTTCGATTCGGCCACCTCACCGCTCGTCGTAAATATATTTCGAAGCAAATTCGGAAAAATGCGAATTTTATTTTTATGAAAATGTGATCATTAACAACGCGAGTGGTCTCTTGAGACGAATAGCTTCCGAACGGGAGTATCGAACCCGCTTGGTTGGAACTTGTATTACATATTCAGTTACCTTTTTTCGTTTATGTAAGGATTCAATTCTCGCGAGAAATAATCAATGTAGCTGATTTAGCCTCTGATGCTTCTCTGTTATAAAGGTGAATTTTTAATGGCAGCGAATGTATCGTTCTTGTCAGGCAATCAACATACCATAGAATGACACATGAAAAATGAACCGTGAGAGATGTCTCATTTGGCGAGTTTTATTGTATCACATAAAATGTGACGAATTGCAGAGAATCTCCGCGTGTTTACGAATGATCCATTAAAAAATACGAATGGTTTTGCCTTTCTACTATATAAATATATAGTATAAAGGTATAGAAATCACTTGAAAAACCGGAAATGGAAAGAAGGTCCTGCGGGCCGAATGTTATATACCATTCGACTCAGTTTCGAAAACTGAGCATTTTCTGTGTGTGTGTATGTATGTGTGTGTGTGTGTGTGTGTGTGTGTGTATGTAACGCTTTTAATCTCACTCACTTTTCTCGGAGATGGCTGGACCGATTTTAATGTTCTTAGTGTCAAATGAAAGGTCTAGGTGTCCCATTGGTCGCTATTGAATTTCATTTTGATCGGACTTTTAGTTCAAAAGTTATGTATAAAAATACGAAAAATATGGGACTTCATTATCTCATAGATCCCTTAACCGATTTGAACAAAATTAATTGCATATGAAAGAGGAGCCTTGCAAACCCTTAACTTCCAAATTTCATGATGATTGGACTTGTAGTTTGAAAGTTACATAAAGAAATGTGAAAAAATAGTATTTAAAACATATTTTTGTAACATTTAAGAATTAATTCAATGAAAAACATCACACATTTTATTATTATTTGAAAATTACTGCTGAGATCTATCAAATGAAACCGAGTTATTTAAAATCGGACGGTTCATTCAAAAGTTACTCAACCTTTAACACTTAAGCACCGTATATTAAACCGTTAAAACGTGTGAAATCAAAACAAATGTTGATTGTATTTAATGCGTGTGATGTATGTGTGTATGTATGTATGTATGTATGTATGTATGTATGTATGTATGTATTATGTATGTATGTATGCATGTATGTATGTATGTATGTATGTATGTATGTATGTATGTATGTATGTATGTATGTATGTATGTATGTATGTATGTATGTATGTATGTATGTATGTATGTATGTATGTATGTATGTATGTATGTATGTATGTATGTATGTATGTATGTATGTATGTGTATGTGATGACAATTTGCAATGAAATTCAAGAAAAGTGAGAAACATGTCAAAAGTCAGAAGTTTTTGAAGCCTCTTAGTGGAATACGAACTCTGAAATAAAAGAAAAGAAAAAAACTTACCGACTAAATTCCACTATTTAATATTTATTCGCGACAGATACGTATACGCTTTGAAATAAGACACTGATGAAGCCTGCACGTCGTAGGCGAACTACGTATCTGTCGCAAATAAATATTAAATAGCGGGATTCAATTGCAAAGTTTTTTCTTTTCTTTGATTTTAGATTTCAATTGTCATTTTCTTCACCTGTTGTTACTCACAATTGTACAAGAAAAGCAAAAAGCGGAGAAAAGCAGTTAATTTAAGTATATAAGTATAGTGTTTTATAGGATCAAAATACTAGTGAGTTGATTTTTCCAAATAAATTTATACAAATTTCAAACAAATTTTGCGCATCAATATATGCTCTTTTCAATCCATAGATACTAGAGCTTAGAAACGTTATTTGAAAAATAGGAAGTAAACGTTGCACGGTAGTAACTTTGTACGATTTGTTTTCGTTAGTGACATTTTAAAGGACAGATGTCTTATGTAATGTATCATGTTTTAATAAATAAATCAAAAATGACCAGCACTGGAAATCATATCGATCATATTTCTCATTCTCAAGCATGTTTATGGTGCAGTTTTTGCACTATTTTTCGACCTCATCTTGTTTTCCTAACCCCCTAACATTGTAAAAACGATGCGATCAAGCTAATGACTATCTTTCCATGAAAGTACATTCAAAAGAAGCTCAAGTTTTGATTTTCATGCAAAAATAATTATCTGAAGGAGCGCCATCTAAGAAAAAGTTCAATTTCTCTTTTTCATATCTAATGCTCTATTCAGTTATTTTTTCTAATTCAGATATATTGCAAAATTGAAGCCAAGCAAACTAATAGTAAAATTTTGAGATTAATCATTTTGTTGTAGATATCCTTTTTCTTCAAAAACGAAGTATAATAATAATTTTTCTGAACTCTTGTTTTTCAAAGATGCTAACTTTTGAACGCATGGTATTAATATCAAAATATCAAAAAAAATCAGAGGGGTTGTGTACAAGACACGACCGCATATATAGGTGACGCAGGACTACGTAAGTCTCTTTGTAGTGATAGTGGCATGTATTCATGCTTGTAATCATTCGATTCATCATGTATACATGCTACATGCGTTGTATGTAACATTTATCAAAGAAGTAACATTGCATACGTTCAATTCTCAAAACATTGTGCATTTGAAAACAATTTAACAACATCAAGAACACAAACTATTGCTTTCCTGCTACCTTACTGAAATTAAAGATTGTTTTTATTATCTATGGTTTCCCACGTTGAAGGGATTTTACCAATTCAATCCTATTTTATCAACAGCACATCTTTTCACTACACTTCTAATGAAACGGCAAGCATGCGTATTCATACAGAGTCGTATTATAACCGAGCAGTACAGCTGTAGTACATTTTTCCAACACAGATATCAAGTTCGCTGAGGTTTAATCGTCTCGCAGTAAAGAATTTGCGATCTGTTGGGACAACGAACTTGTGTCATTTTTTCTGGCACACTTCCCTAATACAGATATCAAGTTGGACTAGGTTTAATCGCGTTCGTAAGAAATCTGTTGGCACGAGGGGGTTTTGTTACTCTCTCTGGCGTACTTCCCAAGCAAGGACATCAAAATGGTCTAGGTTGAACCGTGGTGTTAAGAAATCTTGTTGAAATGAGGGAACTTGGTCGCTTGTTTTGGCTTACTTCCCAAGCACAGATATCAAATTGGTATAGGGTTAGATCATCGTAAAGAATCTTCCAACCAATCACGAAGCGAGAATTCTGGTAAAACATAGGTTCATTATTTTCAATTTTTCAATAGTTCAACATCAAGAATCCATACTTTTCTTAATTTGGGTCAATTCTTAGAAGATTTTCCGATCGATTGATGTAAGAATATTGAAAATCGATCGGAAAACCGCTGAGCTATTAGCGCTGAAAACCTTTCATTTTTCGTGACGCACGCATTTTTCGATTTTTTGGAATGACACCCTATCTCAAAACTTGCCGTAAGACGTAGTCCTACGTCAAAATCTACCCTTTGGGCTAAAACCACTCAAAAAAAATATCAAAAAATATGCTATGAACGCATATTTCATATTGTCAGTTCAAAACAAGTTTCGTATGTGGCTCTGAAACCCAAAAGTTAAGGCCGACCGATTATAAAACTAAATAAGGTGTTCATCAAATAACATAAATGACGCTTACAAGTATTTACGCACCCAAGGAAAGAAAATAGAATTATTCTACGCAATACGTTGTGAATTTTACTGGCAAATAAGGATTTTGAGGAATATGGAACGGATATTTAAAAATATAGTCAAGTTAATTATAGATGTTCCTGAGAAATTAAATAATGATTATTGTGGCAGTAGAAAGGCTAGGTCACGCCGCTAGGTGGATTAATTCGGGTTTTTTAATCTCTTTCAAAAATAGATTGGAATCGAAAGGTAACTCACAGTTGCCTATATCGATGGAATTATTAACAATTAGGATTCTCGCCATACAAACAGAAGCAATAATCCCCTTTTTGTGCATGTAGAATATTCCCATGAACCGAGACCAAACATAAGCACTTTTTTCCGAAACCAGCGGAATCTTTTCAATTAGTGGAATTAATTTACAAATTGCATGTGTGGGTGGTACTCAACGGTCACCCCGCGCCCACCCTTACCGATGATGTGCGCAGCAGCAGCGAATTCCCCCGCTATCTTGTAAACCCCTCATCAGAAACAAAATAAAATTTATGATCCACCCAAATTGTCGTGTGCTCATGTTGGTCTAGACCGCAGCAACATACTGAACCGCTGCTGCTGCTGCTGCAACCAGCCGGCAAGCGAAGCAGTTGCATCGTGCTTGCTGCTGTCGGGCCGGGACACATATCAACTGAATTCATTGAATTAGTAGTGATATAAATAATGGAGTGAACTCGCGTAGTCGAGTACGCTATTGTACAGTATCGATTCAATCGATAGGACTTATAGAGGACTGAACGAAGATTGGAGAAATAAAAATGTAGGATTTGTTACTATAGATGGATTTTTGTCACAAATTGGTGACAGCACCCTCTTAAAGCTGGTGTAGATGTAAAGACTTTTGCAAAATTTATTATATGGCATTGATTATTCAAATTCATTATCAAACGATTAATCATATAAACGAAGTTTTATGAAGTTTTACAGTTTACACCAAGAATTAGATTAAGGAACTTCGCTGTTTTTGCTGGAAATAAAATTAGAAAACTCATGGCTAATGCATTTTATTCCCTTTTCACGAACATAAGACCATTACAAACAATTTTTAAAGTTTTTGTTATTCTTCTTTGAAAAAGGGTTTAAAAATCGGAGGACAAAAAATTGGTAGAAGATAAGTAAAATTCTGGTTACTTAAATTCAGTTGTCTATGGACTTAACAGCCTGAATAAACCCTAGAAGTAAGTATTTCCAAGTGTTAACGTTTCTGTTAACGTTACTTTTGCTCGTCTTGAATGCAATCTGGTATGATTGCTTAATGTGGGCGATTATTACCACGAAAATACATATCGCGCTCTTCGTTTTGGCTACAGACAAGGCTCTTATATACATATATACTAGTTGAGCTCGAATCTTACGATCCGGAAAATATAAATGTCTGTTCAGAATTCCGAAGACTGCGGATACATTCCATTGGCCAGTGTTTGCGAAGATGTTGTACATAAGAATCATAACCGGAAACTGAAACAAATAGTTTTTATGGTCGTATTGGATTTTATTTAACTGAATACAAACTTTTGGCTGTTTGCAACATTTATGTAGTCTGATTAAAGTAAAATGCTGCTTAGAAAATTCTTGATCGTTTGCTATCATTAACTCATTTTTTGAAATTTTTCGACTTGGTTCGGTCTGATTTAACACCGACCATATGATATCGCGACAAGCAATCGAGCTGAGCAGGCGAGTCTAGCAGTCGAATCAAGCAATCGAGTCAAGCAGTTGGGCCGAGCAGTCGAGTCGAATAGTCAAATCGAGCAGTTTAGTCGAGTAGTTAAATCAAGCTGTTCAGTCGAGCAGTTTGATCGAGCAATTAAGTCGAGTAGTCCAGTCGAGCAGTTGAAACGATTAGTCTAGCCGAGCAGTCGAATCGAATGGTTTAGTCAAGTAGTCCGGTCAAGCGGTTTAGTCAAGCAGCCGGGTCAAGCGGTTAAGTTGAACAGTTGAGTCGAGCAGTTCATTCGAGTAGTCGAGTCGAGCAGTTCATTTGAGTAGTCGACTAGAGCAGTTCGTTCGAATAGTCGAATCGAGCAGTTCATTCGAGTAGTTGAGTCGAGCAGTTCATTCGAGCAGTTGAGTCGAGCAGTTGAGCCGAGTAGTCCAGTCGAACGGTTTATTCGAGCAGTTGAGTCGAGTAGTCCTGTTGAGCAGCTGAGTCGAGTAGTCCTGTTGAGCAGCTGAGTCGAGCAGTCGAGTCGAGTAGTCCAGTCGAGCAGTTGAGTCGAGTAGTCCAGTCAAGCAGTGGAGTCGAGTAGTCCAGTCAAGCAGTTGTATCGAGCATTTGATTTGAGCAGTTGAATCGAGCAGTTAAGTCGAGCTGTCGAATCAAACAGAAGTCAAGCAGTTGAGTCGAGCAGTCAAATCAAGCAGTCTAGTTGAGCAGTTAAATCAAGCCGTTCAGTGCAACAGTTCAGCGGAGCAGTCGAGATGGCCAGTTGAACCGAGCAGTCGAGTCGAGCAATTTAATCGAGCAGTCCAGTCAAGCAGTTTAATCGAGCAGTTAAGTCGAATAGTCCCGTCGAGCAGTTGAATCGAGTAGACTGGTCGAGCAGTTGAGTTGAGCAGTCTAGTCGAGCAGTTGGGTCAAGCGGTTCAGTCGAGCAGTTCAGTAGAGTAGTCCAGTCAAGCAGTTGAGTCAAACAATTAAGTCAAGCAGTTGAGTCAAGCAGTCGGGTTGAGTGGCTAAGTCGAGCTGTAGAATCAAGCAGTCAGTTGAGTCGAGCAATCAAATCGTGTAGTCTAGTCGAGCAGTTGAATCGAGCAATCAGGTTGAGCAGTTGAGTCGAGCAGCCGATAGTCCTATCGAGTAGTTGCGTCAGGCAGTTCATTCGAGCTGTCGAGTCGCGTAGTCCAGTCGAGCAGTGGAATCAAGCAGTTGAATCGAGCAGTTGAGTCGAGCGTCGAATCGAACAGTTAAATCGAGAAGTCTAGTCGAGCAGATAAATTATGCTGTCCAGTCAAGCAGTCCAGTCGAGCAGTCGAATCGGACAGTTCAGTTGAGCAGTCCAATTGAGCAATCAAATCGAGCAGTCCAATCGACCAGTCTAGTCAACCAGTTGAGCAGTCGAGCAGTCCAGCAGTCGACCAGTGAGGTGACTGAGAATACAACCCATTGCTACGAAAGCGTGACGTCCTGTCAAGGACCTGGTTTTAGTTACCGATAAGCCTCTTATGACGTCCTGTCAGAGACCTGGGGTGACATTGCGCATCTCGTTTCGAGTGATTTTGGTTCGTTTCGACCACGTTAAACAAATGGGCGTCTCGAACGAAAATCACTCGAAACGAGATGCGCAATGTCACCCCTGGTTGTCGGTACAGACATAAGCCTCTTATATAAATAGATTACATAAATAGATAGTTGTAACCCGCGCGCGTCGCCTCGCGTCTAATGGATCATTAGGTAGCTTTTGCTCATGCTTGCCGCTAGATGGACACTAAAGCCCCACGTGGCATATTTAGAGTAAACTTTAAGGCTGATACAGATTACACGTCATAATTTCTTGCCGTTTCGTTGTTGTTGACGGTTAATAACGGTAAATCTGAACCTGTCTTTTTAGGTGGACCGATCAGATTGCAAGGCAGTTTAACAGTCCCATCGAGAGCAAACTGGAGGTACGCTATGTAACTCTATGAGGTGCAACTACATTACTTTTGCTCGTCTTGAATGTAATCTGGTATGATTGGTTTGAGTCTTTGCTTAATGTGGGTGATTATTACCACGAAAATACATATCGCGCCCCTCGTTTTGGCTACAGACAAGGCTCTTATATATAGATAGATATTATTCTAATCGTAAGTTTTTGCATGCCGTGATACAAAAAAGCATAAACAGCATTAAAAAAACACTGAAAATGGAATGTATCGGTAGTTTTCTTGACATACTATAAATGTCTGTCTGTCTATGTTACTCGTTTTCAACTAGTTATAAAATCACGGACTCTACGGACTTGAGACTTGAGTAACTTCGCTTATGTAAGACATACTTGTACTTGCTGTATTTGAACGAAAGGTGTTGCGGATTATTTTTGACGGAGTACAAACGGAAAGCGGAGAGTGGCAGAGGCGGATCAATCTAGAGCTACAGGCACTGTATGTATAGACCTCCACCGTGCATCTGGCGAAAGTTGGGAGACTACGGTGGGCCGGCCACGTCGCAAGGATGCCGGACGAAAGTGCAGTGAAATTCATTCTCTTCAAGAACCCCACCGTCACCAGGAATAGAGGGGCCCAACATGCTAGGTGGCTCGACCAGGTTGAAGCCGACTTGCGTGTGTCGAGACGCGCAACGAATTGGCGACGAGAAACCCAGGACCGAGTACAATGGAGAGGAATTCTTGATACGGTAAGAATCACGCCGGCTCTCGGCTGGTAAAGTAAGTAAGTAACCAACAATATTCTGGCGCAGCCGCATTTGCAGTTTGATTTTGGAAACAACAGTTAAAATTCAGTCTTTTCGCTGCTCAACTTTTTAGGGTGATTTATCTATTTTGGACAAGTGTTACTCCCACTCTATTTTGGACATTACCATTTGATTTTGCAGTAAAAGTCCAAAATAGAGTACGCGTAACGCTTGTTCAAAATATATAAATCACCCTATAGCATCGTGCACATACAAAGAGTCAAGTACGACGGTTAACGTCCTTCCATCGCAACGCATTGGCTCATAGGAATCAGTTAAATTGGTTATAACTTAGCTGAATGTTTGGCAGAGAAGCGAGAGGACCGGGCCGTGAAACGTGCTCTGATAAGTGATACCGTGTCTGAATAAGAAGTCACTTAGAAATGATGCTCATGCTTCGGAAAAATAGTAAGTAGAGGAGACGAGAGAAGAGAACAGACGAACAGAGCAGAGCAGAGCACCCTGCTGAGATTATTGGTTTTTTGGTGTCCCTCAAGCACTACCTTTAGGTTGCAAAGACAGTACGGAATTTCTCATCATATGGTTCAGGGATTTCTCTGAACAACTTACTACCATATTCCTATGGCTACGATTGCATTTTATTTAGCTACGAAGCTGATGAGTAAAACGTTCAACATGACAAGAGTGTTGGTTCAGCGATCTCATTGAACAAGCATACCAGCACATTGTTTTTGGTGCTAATTCAATATCAAAGAAGGTGATGAATGAAGTACATGCAAAATAATCCACACGACCTTTCCACGTGAAAAATCACGTAAATTTCTCTACAGGGAGTTACGTGACTTTCAGTTGAATATTATTGGAAAATATCACATCCATCTGATTTCCACATAAATGCACGCATACTAATGCAAACTTCGTTGAATTCACGTAAATAGTACGGAAAAAATTTGGAACGAAAATATTCACATAACTTTTCCCGTAACTTCGATATGAAAATTATTTTGAGTGTAAAAAGAGAATGTGACACCTTCTACCCGATATGAAAATAGAGCGCGGTTGCCGTATCTGCATACATCATTACCAGTTTCCCGACCAATAAGGCGAAAAATGAAAATTATTGCAGAGTTTCGCTTTGAATTGTTGAAAACGGTTTCTAAAAGTAGAAAATGAACCGGAATTTTGCTTAGAGTCGTCAAAAATGGCGTTCATGCACCGCAAAATGCGAAAATGAAAACGATCCCGAATTCTGCTGAAAATCGAAGAACAGGTTTTAGACCAGGAAAGGTCTAAGAAATGAACTCTAATCGCCCTCAGAATCGCAGAAAACGGCTCTAAAAACCGGAAAAGACGACAAATTTAAATGATCATAAGTTAAGCGCAAATCGCTGGAAACTTCTTCTAAAGGTAGAAAATGTTGGAGGATTTAGCTGAGAATCGTCAAAAATGATTTTTGAAGGCCGTAGGATGTAAAAAACCCAGAAATTCGCACAGAATCGTTGAAACGAGTTGTACAACCCACAAGAGACGAAAAAAGAAAATGATCCTAAATTGAATTAAGAATCACTGAAAACGGCGAAACAAAACGAACTCGAATTTCGCTTAGAATAGTCGAAAACGCCTTACTAGGACCGGAAAAGACAGTGAGAATCTGAATTTCGTCTAATCACTGAAAACGGCTTTTGAAGATCGAAAAAGGTAAAACGAAGATGAGCCTAAATTTCCCTCGATGTTTCGAAAACGGTTTCTCAAGTTTGGAGAAAAGGTGAAAACAGAATAAATGGCGCTCAAAATCGCCAAGGTTGTAAAAGGCTAAAACAAAAAACGATCTGGCATTTCGATCAGATTCGCTGTAAACTACTTCTAAAAGCTAGAAAGAGCGAAAAAAATCCCCAATTTCGTTCCAAACCGTCGAAAACGCTTTCTAAAGGCCGAAAAGTGGAAAATAAAAACTGATATCAAAAGTCACTCAAAGTCGCCAAAAAGCTCTTCTAAAGGCAAAAACAGACAATGTTTCCGGGTTTCGCTGCGCATCGTTGGAAATGGAAGTCTAAAACGGTGAAAGAAAAGAAAACCTGGTTTTCTCTTAGAATAGTCGGATGCGGCTTAATACAGAGAATACAAAATGTTCTCGAATATTGCTCGAAATACTCGAAAATTATTTTCAAAGGTTAGAAAAGTCAAAAACAAAGAAAATTATCCCGTGTTTTACTTAAAATCGTTGAAACAACGCCTAGGATCACTGAAAAATCATCCCGAATTACATTTAGAATTGCCAAAAGTTAAAGCTTTAAAGTCGAAATAAAAAATGATCCTAAATGTCCCCCCCCTAAATGTGTACAATTTTATTTACATTCATGATGCGACATATTTGTCCCACCATCCAGAAGCCCATAAATCACGTCAGTAGCACTCACTTCGTTTCGTAAATACTCTGGCAGCAGATAATGACTTCCCCATCTGTCGAGAGCTGGCAGCTGCGGTATGGAATTAGTGTAACGCAACTATTTCAAATATATTCTCTTCCTCTTAAAATGCGTGTACTCGATGATTTCAGCATCCAGTCAATGTATCCCATCAACCGAAGCGTTAATTACTGATAATTTACTGCTCGGCGGCCTAAAACCTCGTTTCGTAGTTCGATCCGTTGGTGTTTGCTGGTAAGCTCTTCCAACCAGCGGCAGCTGGCAAGTGTTATATTTTGTCAGCGTGGTTAAACAACCGATACCTACCCCCCAGAGAAGAAGGGGTTCCCGTCCGACCGATATTGCGAGTGATGATTTATTAATCGAGGCAATAATCAAATCTCGCTAAACGTGAACGAACGGCAACCGCGCCTGGCCAGGGCCAGGAGGGGTCGGAAAAAATAGCATAACTCGTAAAAATCTCGACCCCACTTTGGATTGATTTGAATCGCAAATGCGATAAGGTGCTAAAATGCTATCGGAATTACCGACGGCAGCAATTTTCGTAATGTTGAAACTCACGCAGCACGCTTCCTTCACCAAGTGCTATTCGCGGTGAAGGAATTGAAGGAATTCGGCCACCCGTAGAGAGGAGGGACCAGTTCGGTGGGCAGGGCTGACGCGTTAATTTCTTTGTAGGTTAAGGTTAGTGAAATGTTCTTGTCATTAATCATTACGGTGCCAGCAACCAACCAACGGAATGGCGTGGGTCTTTTACGATAAGAACGCTGAACAAGTGTAATAATAAGGGTTGTTTTTGACTTTTTTGTATCGCAAAGTGGTTTTTATTCTTACCCAAGCAAGAAATATCATCTGCAATTCACTTCACGAATTTATCTGTTCGTGCCTGAAATCGTTTTCCTGGGAAATATTTAATTTCGCAAAATTCATTCGTTTTGTTTGGCATGAAGATGGAATTTTATGCTGGCACTGGCAAATCCCGAAACGAAATGAAGACTACTGCTGCAAACCCACTCTAAGCAAATATCTAAAGCTGATTCAAAACACCATCAACTCAAGTTTCCACCTACCTTAATTGCCCCGATCGCCGCCTGTTTGGTGGCGAAGGTGACGAACGCACAGCCTTTGCTTTGTCCGGACGGATCCCGCAGCACCGTACATTCCTCGATTGTACCGTGGCCGGAGAATAGTTGCCTCACATCAGTTTCATTGTACTTTTTACTTAGCATACCTACGAACAGCTTCCGCTCTGAAAGGATACAAAAAGAATTTGAAAACAAAAATCATTAACTGTTTAATTGACTCTTCGAATGAAAAGAAGAAAAAAATTCAGGACCAAGATCCTTGAGTAGCACATTTCTGCTAGTTTCACAGACTCTGACTCAATTGTAGGGGGAACAGAATCAAGCACACATCTAAAAGCGGTATCTGCATTGGAATGGTTTTTATTGAAATTTCTGTAGCGCTCAAGATCGGTTTGGTCTTGAAAGCAACAAACGACAAAAAGCAGCATCAACACGCTAGACGTCGTCGGTTTTCAACCGTACACACAACCCAGTAGATTTCGACTTTCATTAACAGCATTACCTGCCTGAGTTTGAACCCGCAATGTGTGGAGGCGTGAGACAGGAATGTATCGGATAGGACTGCAGCAGCAGCCAGCAACAGCAGGATTACCATTGTCGGCAGCTCTTCTCCCATGCAATCATTTCAAGTAACTTAATAAGAATCCGAACCGTCAGAAGCATAGTTCACTTCAATGGTATGGCTCCCATCAGGGGAGACCGGATCCGGCTTACTCTGTGTATGGTAAAGGACCGACTTTACAGCGAAATGCTTCTAAAGCCCTTGAGAGATCTCTTTTTTCCTGCTCCACAGTGAATTGCTACTGCACAGCGGGGTCTCGTTCTCGTTCAGGTTCAGCAGTCTACCAGTGCTGGAACGGAACGAGGGCTTTTCTCTCATATAGAAATGAAGTGAAGGAAGCTGATCTCAAGGACACGCAGCCGGTGTGCAGCATAGGCGGAGACGAATAAGAGTGATAACGAAGCGAATCTATCCTGGTAATCCGACGATACACACATACACGTATCACACCAACAATCTCAACGAACCAGGAATCCTTGTAAACACTTGTACCTCTATTCTTATTCCGTCCGCCTCCGTAATTGGTATCAGGGCAGTACCAACACATAGAGATGTGCAAACAGTAACGTTACTGAGTTGAAACCTGCAATTTTCGTACACTGTTCACAAAAGTCCACTATTTTTTACACCACAGCTCGATGACCAAGCGATACAAGATTACAGCAGTAACGAAGCTGATAAACAGGATCACTTTATACTGTGTCAGCAGCAGCTTATCGTTAAATTTTCATCTGCCGCGTTTCAGAACTTTAAGTGAGAGTTAGTTGCGGTTTATCGGATTCTCCCAGTTTCGCACCAGAAATGGAGTCAAATTATCCCGACTGCGGCCCGGCAGGAAGCAACCCATTTTCCATAGTATTTATTTTCCTGCTTGAGATCCTACTGCGCGTCAGAGGTCCTACCGTTCACATTCAAAGAGTATGGGTATAGAGTAGAGTCAGTGTAGAGGACATTCGCTGTTTACCTCTTCATATTCGTCGACACTCGCCGGCAAACTTGGGTGGAGAAGAATGCTTTCGGAGCGACAAAGCCTTCGCCGCTTTGCTCTGTTCGTACTCCTTCGTCGTACGCAGCAGTAATTTGAGATCCGGATGTGTATTGCTTGCATCGAGTGGAGCTTTTCCAATGGAAAGCGGGGCGAACATATTCAGCTGCAAAACTCTACTGAGATTTTATGATTTCATCTCCTACCGGATACCGCACAATGCTGGTTTCGTTAATGGTGATACAGCACACGGAATTAATGACTATCGGAATATTCTTGTTTGTGCGTTAATGTTATGCAATGTTCGTTTTTCTTTGTTGTTGAATGAATGAAATGGCTTAGAATAGATGTACGATTTTGCTGCACCAATATACTCACTGCCATCATCAGCGTCGGTAGCCATAACTGCTACTATTGATGATAGGAAGCGGGCATCGGTTGCAAACATCGCTAATTGGCCATTAGGCGAGGCAACAAAAAATAGAAGATCAATAGAAGTACAAACGAGTTGAGGCACTACTTAAATGGGAATATGTGTATATAATTAATCCGGAATCAATAGAAGTTAGTTTGAAGTAAGGTTTCCACAAAAGAGAATAAATTATTAGGTTTAGTTTTTTAGTAATTTTAGTTTTCCCCCTCGCTCACATGCGTTTTCCTAGAAGATTTTAAATATCAATCAGTTGAATAAATAAATAATTTCGTTTTCATGTACGTCTTCACTTTACTCAGTTAGCAGTAGCAACATCTAATAATGGCTTACGTAACCGTAATAAAATACTCATTTCTGCCCGACGGGATCCTTCAACCAGCCGTCCGTCGTCAGGAGCAGCTTGAGCCTGGTTACACAGATTCAGTGCAAGATGCATATTTATGGAAACATTTAGTAGACAGAGAAGACTTCTCTTCCGATTTCAGCAACTATAACGCTATCCGCTCATATAAAACGGATGTGCATTAGTCTCTCGGATGGAGCAGCTACTGGCCTCCGGCACGTTAACGTTGCCGTGGATGCACTGTTTTCCAGCATCATCACAATATATGCTAATAAAGCAAAAGAAAAACAATATTGTAGGCAAAATTGAAAAATTTGCTTCCCATTACACATACACTGCAGCAGAATAAGCTGAGGTTGTGGAAGAAAGAACCGACCAGACAAGGTTGATTTAAAAGTCAATTTGGCCACCGCAGTTTAATTTTCCATCCTGTAGCTAACTTTGCTGCTTCATCTTCTCAAGTTCACATGCAGTAAGCGTGTCTGTTTTAGTTCAGTGCAGTGACAGGATCACCGGATAAGCTCGCTGTAGACAGCTGGTCAAGTAATGTGGCTTTCTACTTACTACGGTATGAAAAGTGCAGCAAATTCGTGCAGCTACTCTGATCCAATTTATAATGATAATTATTATCCTCACCTGGTGCACCACATTTAAAAAAACACAGTAGAATAAACTAGCACAAACCTGTCCGAAAAGACAGGAAACGAAAGTTCCCGACAAAAATTTAAATTAGACCACTGGAAAATTACACGACCTTCGTTTGTAAAATATTTCATTCTGTGGTAATTAAAAACTTTTCCGGCTGCAAAATCACAACATTTGCGCCCTTCCTATAGTCTCCGCCCGCGATGCGTGCTTATAATTCCGAATGCGAAAAGACTGTAACCAACCCTTCAGTTCGGTTGGTTGGTAACCATCCGGAGAAGTAGATCCGGTACAGGCAGGCCGGCAGGCAGGAATAATGTGCCGAATCAAAAATCACGTAATGCTTGATATTTCGCTCAAAGTTTGAACCGCCGTTGAACCGCCCTCTCTTCCGATTCGGCTGGAATTAAATGTGCGCCAAGAACGTACGGCCTCCGGAAAAGGTAGAGTTGAACTCATTCCGCCTGGCTGGATGCTCGACTGACTAGTCAGACGCAACGGAAAAACGCGGGTAGAATGTTGGTAAAGACTATGTATGAAATATTATTTTTAATGTCACACAACTAGTGTACAATTTGAGATTTTTTTGCGCAACATTTTGTAACGGGTGTTGTGGAATAGAGTTTCCCACTCTTACAGCAGCCTCTATTTGGGATCACGGTCAAAATCAAAATTGCACCGGAAAAAGTTTCACCGCCACTCTTGATGTAAAAGTTCAGCTCAAATGATAGGGATTTCCGCCACTCGACAGGAAAATCTTGTTCCCTAACTTAACAATGAAATATCAAGTTTAAAATTTGATTTTTATTCATATGATTTAAGCCTCAAACGGTAATCCACTAATCCCATATAACCCAATATTCATTGGGACATCTCTATTTCCCGGCATCGTTTCAGCACCAACTCCTGCAGTAGAAGAATCCGAATAAAAGCGCCATTGGCAACCGTGCGCAATTTTCCATCATGCCAGGCAGTCAGACAGGCAGTCGACAGAAAGCCACATGTGCCTCGCAAATCTTTTCTCTTTTTCGTTTTTTTTCTCTCTCGTCGAATGAGTTCGGCTGAAAGTTGCAAAATTATTTCGCAACCTGGGTTCGCTGTTTCGGCTTTCGGTGCAAATTTTCGGCAAATCTAAAAGCCGTATTTACTTTTTCCACCATCGTCAGCATCGTCAGCATCATCAGCATCAGTAGCGTAGCGGCAACAAGTACGCTTCTAACGGGGAGAAAATTCTGCTTTACATTATATTCGACCGGTTCAATGGAAGCATGGCTTACATGGGTCCTGTCTGACGTTGTGGACGCTCATACCTTGCAAGAGCAAGCAATTGAATCGATCCAAGCTTTAGAACCTAACGGCGACTACGTTCGTGAAAACACCGGAATACCGGGAAACCGGTTGGGGATTACTTTTTTTAGCAGTTTTCTCGGTTGTCCGTCCCCAGGAGAGACTACGGAAGAAAAGCAATTTTGTTGCTGAAGCAATTAATACCTGTGGATTAGGTGATTTTTTCGACCCGTGGAATCAGGACATATGAAAAGAAGGGTTTCAAAGATATTAAGGAACTTTTGTAAACACGTTTTTACTTACTACACATAATTGCTGCGGGATTATCAATATAAATTTACTTGTAAATAATAAATTACCAAGGATCAGTTTTTAGTTCATCGATATTATTTATTGAATTAAATAACTAACTTGATAATTAACTTGAAAAAGTACTTTGTAAATGGCAGTTAACCCCACCTTTCCATTTCTTCGGTAGTCGTTCCGTCGTGTAGGCCATGCCCATCTTTACCGTAGCTTGGAAAAATGAAAAAGAAGTGATGAGGTAGTATTTACTTTACAAAAGGCCTCCGATTAAGCAAATCTTCCATATTGATGTTATTCCTGGCGGCTAACAGCCGCCGTTGCTGTGTGCGGACATTCTGCTACCTACACACTAGCGCATGCCCAACCTCACATCGTCTTCCTGCATAGCTTTTTCGTGAGTTAAATAACTCCTGAGCAATCAGCTTCCCGGGAGCCTAGTGGCGCACTAGGAAACGAATTTTACATTACTTTTTCTTTTCTTCTTCATTTTCCGCCTCGATTCTACTCACAGACAGGCGTGCGAGCCCTCGCGAGTAATCGGCATCAGCAGCTCGGGCTGCAACGACGAACGACGAGCGACGACTGTAGCTGATAGCTAAACACACACTCGCAAAATCTCGTTGCAGTGCATGAATAAATGGGAGTGGGAGTCCGAAAGGGATGCTTATGCCAGCGTGTTCGTTAGAATGAGTGCGCGTGTGTGCGTGTGGGCCCGCTTAGTTAGTTTCGAGGCACGATGCCACGATGGTCTAACAAGCCAGTCGTCGTATGTTCGAATCTCGGCTAGGCGGTGCTGCTAGATAGATTCAGTAGGATTGTTGCACTAGCCTCATTACTGTCCTGTAATCTAATAGCTGGCTGTGAAGTCTGTTGATAAAGAAGGGGTCAAGTCTTAGAAAGACATTCAAACCCAAGGCTTTGCTTTGGGTGTGTGCTTCGCAACACTGGTTCAAACTTCCATTTCTGTTTTGTAACAACAACTTTCCTTGAAGCGTACCACGTCGCCGAAAAAGTATCACCGGTGAAAAGTAGATTCGTCTGAGAAAATGGCTGCTACTATTTCTGTAAATTCGTGAAGAATCAAGAGTTTTAAAACAGAGTATTATCGACCATAAACGGCCCAAATAACAATATGAGTTATTGCACAGCGGTTCATGTGACCAATTTTGGTTGAAAAAAGGCATCATAAGAGTGAAATAAAACTGAAATGATTACTTGAGGAGGGAGCGATTTTAATTTGAATCTTTGGAGAAATCTCTGGTTTAAGTTGTGAAACTACAAATTTAGTGAAGAAATTGTTTAAAAGCAATACTGCAGCAATCCCATGGAAAAAATGGTAATAAAATTTAGATTTATTGATTTCCGATTTTGTTACAATTTGAATTTTCGTCCTCTTTTTTTCTTTGCCAACGTTCCAAAAATGGAATGGTAGCAACCAAGGCTATGTTTTTGGTATCAAATAGTTGATGGAATCATTATATCTATGCATTAGTATTAGTGAACATCAAATGTTGAAAACGACTAAGGTTTTCGAAAAAATAGCGCGAAAGAATCTACGCCATATCTTCTTTGGGCTACCTGCTTGTGAGTCATGAACAAGACATTGACTCGAGTGTAAAAACTATCGAGATATTACATTGCTCAATTCTGCCTATAAGGTACTTTCCCGTATCCTGTTCTGTAGACTGAGACCGTTAGCGGAGTCCTTCGTTGGCGAGTAGCAAGCTGGTTTGCACGAGGGTCGCCCCACAACGGATCAGATGTTTACACTGCGATGTTTGCTCGGTTGAGACGGTACTGTCAAATGTATCAACATTGAGCCAAAGTGAACGAACAAGCCCTGGTTACTACACCAGTTCCGGGAGCGCAACTTCCATACTCATCATCTGCTCGTCGACTTTAAGGCGGCGTACGATTCAGTCAAACGAAATGAGCTGTGGCAGATAATGCCAGAACACTAAACTGAGTGATGACGCAGATTCGAGCAACACTGGATAGGTGCAATATGAGAAAATATGCTTAGCTTTGCGAATGACGTCGATATTATCGGAATCAACCGAAGAGCAGCGGAAGAGGGCTTTTAAATGGCTAGCAGTGAGATTGGGACTTACCATTAACACCGCCAAAACGAAGTATATGGTTGCTGGCAGCAAACGTTCCGGTGAGTCCAAGCGGTGTTGGTGCCGAGGTGGAATTGGACGGGAAACGACATAAAATAGTTGAGGATTTAATAGCCCGTGAAATGAGACAACGAGATAAGCCGCGAAGTGAAACGGCTAATTGCAGCCACGAATCGGGCTTTCTACGAATTACGTAGTTAGTTGAAGTCCCGTAGTTTGCAAATTCGCACAAAACTGGCACTCTACAGGACACTAATCCTTTTGATGGCCCTGTGCGAACATGAATCATGAACGCTAAAAGAAGCTGACCGACGAGTCCTTGGGATTTGAGCCTAAAATTCAGCGATCCATACTTGGTGGTAAAATGGAAAATGGAGTGTGGCGCTGATGCCTGAACTACGAGCTATATTAAGTATACAAATATGCTGATACAGTGATGGTAGCAGGGACGTAAAATGTACTGGTTGGTGACAAAAATTTGAAGACATTTACCATGTTGCTGGTACACAAGAACCGAAAAGAAATGCAAGAACAACGAAAATATCTCTTGGTCTACGTGTCATACACTCTCCGGTATCGGGGAGAAAATGTTACCAGTCTTGGAGACACTTTTTTGAATTCTGTTTTGCTGTTGCACACATAAACCAAACATACAGCTTTCGTCCAACCAACACGGTTTTAAATGAGAAGGTCCCCAATACACCTCATTCTCTATCACTGCTCCATACTATTCCAACTACAACTGTAAGCAAAAAGCTACAAATGCATGTCATTTTTACGCGACATTTTGTATGAATGGTCGGCTGACATACGAAAATGTTTGTTTATTATCATGTACGTATTCGGGCTAGTCTCGACACGTGCAAGAGATAGGCACTGTCGATACAGAAACAGTACAAAGCGATGGTATTGGTTAGAGTCTGGCATTGCATGCTGGTAAATGTAAAGAAAAAATGTAACCGTTTTGTTGCCTGGAGTCCCGTTTTGGTAGTACAATGTGACAGGCTGCGGTGGGCTGGGCACGTGGCCAGAATGCCCGACGAAAGAGTAGCCAAGACTATTTCAAGAACCGGGAAGAGGTCGTAGATTTCAGGGCTGACCCCGAAACCGATGGATGTGCGGTGTCGAAGACGACGCACAGTCAGCTGGTGTTCAAGGGGATTGAAGAACGACAGTACTGGAGGGCCATAATTCTTTCGGCTCATGATCGATGACGGACCGTCACCAATAAAGTAAGTAAGTAAGCTTTACTAGCTTTACTTTACTAACTCAGCGTTGTTCCACTATAAAATAAACATTTGACACATTCCGCGGGCCGGTATACCAACCAGACATTTTATAAAAGTTGCTTTTAGCATTGTTGAATATTTTTTCATGATTGGGCAATGTTTGAACCTTTCAAAACTGCCTTAATTGGTATTCTAGCATTTTCGGAAGTTATATAAAACGTGTATTGAAAATAAATGAAATTTACAAGAAATAAATGATTTTTCGTGATATTTTTAAAAATACTGCTACAGTGCGCTAAAACATTTCATAATATCATTTGTTTTCGACCAACTTACAAAGGAATATATGCTGAATCCATTCCAAAAATAGTTTGGATGTAATTTTGCAGTTATTTAGTATTTCAAGTGGATGAAATGGGGCCATTTTTTTGCGTTGTAACGTCACGAAAAAGGTGTACTTTTTCGCTTTCGCAGAAAAGTACAAATTCGAACAATCTAATAATCCGTATTCTCTTTGTACTCAAAAATACCTTTAAAACGGTGCCTAAAGAATGATGATAAGTTGAGTAGAACCTAAGTTGCAACTGATTGAAGCTCGCGTTGTAACGTCACGGCGGGCAGACGGACGGATTCAAAACAAGTGAGACATAAGTAATAGCATCGAAACCTTAAGACATAGCATTATAGTTGCTTCAAGAAAGTTTCTTCATTTAAAAAGCACTTGCTAGTGGTGAAAAAATATTTGGACATTAGGGTGTCCTCAAGCAGATACAAAAAATATTTTCTCTATTTTAATTCAGAAATGATTGCTGTCTACCAATGTTGGTGATCCGCGAGAAAACTGCGAGTGGCATTCAACTTTTTCTCGGTATATGAAACGACATCGTCTATCAGTGTATTGCTATATTCATCGTACGATACTGCTCCGTGTGTGAGCACAATCGGCAATCCTGTGAGTTAGTTCTCTCTGTATTGTATCCTGAACGTGTACGCGCCATGGGGAATGCGATTCACTCTCTCGTGATTCGCTCTGTGTGTAAATATCACGGAAAAGGATCGCCAGGCGATAATTTTCGCAGATGAGAAAGGATTGCGATCATTGGATGATTATCGTTCTTTTTTCGATTGGTAAAAAATGTAAGATTTTTCGGTTATGGATATTTTTGTTGCAATTGTGTTGGCGAATAGAGGATATGGTGATGTCTGATATTGTTTTAATATAAATACAAGGCAGCAACTTGCTGTTTAATAAAATGTTTACAAAAAAATATTATGGCTGAATTAAAGAAATGTTGCAGCAAGTTTTGCAATTTAAGAACGAGGCAGCGCGTGGAAAGCAAAGATTTGAATGGCACTGCACGTTTATAAAACCGTTTTGCGTACTCAGTTGTGTTGATGCACTTTTATTCTGGTTATCCATATCACCACCTCTGTGAATTTAGGGCCATTATACAGTGGGATTTCACATTTGGCATTTTAGTAACAAAATACTCCGTTTTTGGCAACATAAAATATTTCACTTCAAAAATATGCTTAAATAACAGTCAGTTTCCGCATACAAGCCTTAAATGACGAAAAAATGAATGTTACGAACAGTATTATTTTTATTGCCGTAGGACTACGTCTTACCGCAGGTTGCCAAAAACTTACTTGCACCGGACGGATAACTCTTGGCGGACTTGCAATCGTTGATTAATAATATTTAGTCAATTTCTAACGCAACTACAGTCAATATTTTCATATCCAAAAAGGGTCTCGATTTGGCACGGTTTCGATTTTGGCAACATAGGGGACCTGCATTTGTTGCCAAATTCGATTAGAAAAACGCGTGAATTCGCGTAAAAACCACGTAAACTTTGTAATTTTCAAACCTAGGTACGTATAAAAAAGACGTTTCGAGCACATCCACGTAAATTCCGAAAATCACGTAAACCGCGTAAATTCCGAAATTCGTTTAAAAAACCGGATTTAATCCATCTGCTGGTGAAAGGAACCTTTGCTATACCATCTTACATGTTATTTGATACAGAACTCGAAACATCTTGGGAACATAATTCAACTGTTAGTTGACGCTTTACAATTTATTCCATATAACTTGTACTGACATTTAAATATAAAGAATGACAAAACCATTTATTTGGTAGTAAAATCATTAAAATCGATTTGGTTGTCCAAAAGTTATTTGAAAATAAGTTTGGCAAAACAATGATTTTTGGAAGAGGGCCTTAGAAAAAGCCAACCTAAACGCCAAACGAAAAAAATACAAATCTAAAATTGTTTTAAAAACGAAAAAGTTTACTAAATTTGAACATAATCAAAGCACTTTTGAATTTTGATAGATCCTTTTTTACAATAAATTGCTGAGTAAGTATAGGTAAGTTGTATTTAGTTACGTCCTTTTAAAGTTTTAAAGGGCAAATTGCTCATATAAAGTAAATAAAAATCATCAATTACACTTCCGCAATGAACCTAAATCGCAGCCTGTATTGTAATTGTTTTGCAAAATACAGTTGGATTTCGAATTTGGCAACAAATGCGTGTCGCCTATGTTGCCAAAATCGAAACCGTGCCAAAATCGAGACCCTTTTTTAAGATGAAAAAATTTAATGAAAGTGCGTTAGAAATTGACTAAAGCTAATTAATCAACGATTGCAACCTTTTTATGTTTATAAAATCCGCCAAGAGCTATCCGTGTGGTGCATGTCAGTTTTTGGCGACCTGCGGTTAAACGTAGTCCTACGGCAATAAAAATAATATTGTTCGAAATCGCAAACTTTTTTTCATGGACACACTTAGGGCAATAATTTTTCGTCATTTCAAGTATGTATGCGAAAATTGATTGATATTAACGCATATTTTTGGAAGTAAAATATTTTATGTTGCCAAAAATGGATACTTTTGTTGCCAAAATCGAGGCATGCCAAAATCTAACCATGCTAAATTCGAAATCCCACTGTATGCCCATTGGCGAGAAATTTTGAGCCGGGTTAAGTTGCCGTCGAGGGAATGACTACTTTACGACCTGAACCGAATCACATCATCCGTGATCTCAAATCACACTAGAAATATTCAAAATTCAATTGTCATCTCTTCTTCTTTTGCATCCGCCAACGCGGTTCGATACAAATCCACCTGTAAAGGCAAATCACACGTTAAGATAGCAATTTCAAATCTAGTAAAATATTTTAAAATGAAGTCTATTATGTTAAAAGACGTAGTCCTACGTCAAAATTATCAAGCTCATTTTTATGTAATAACGGCCAGCTTAGTGTTTACACAGCTGTGCTAGTGGTATACGGCTTCTATTTGCCAATTTCAATTCAAAATTATGCGTAGGTACCCGCTGCTCGTGGATTGTTTCCTTTGTTTGCTGCTTGCGATAAAATTTTATTCCGATCGCTGTACTGCATTATCGCCAAGTGATTCGATCGGAAGTTCAAGACTCATCACTCACTCGTATCGGGAAACGATAATTATCGCCGATCCGTTCACTCGGAGAGAATCAAATATGACACACGCAAGCAGCGATACACACACAAAGCTTTATCGGCGATAGAGGTTCACGTGTTGTTTTTTCGCCTCATTCTTTTGCGTCTTTGGTTCTCTTTTCGCAAGAAGATACAAGCGTGCCGTGATCTGCATGTATTGAATCGGCAAATGAATGGGGAGTGAGTGAGTTTTGATCCGATTCGAACCAACCTTGCTGTCTACAGAAAGTTTGTAAAAAAATTAATTTCAAGAAACTTCGTTGAATACTGAAGATTTATATTTTTTACATGAAAAAAGTTATAGAGCAAAACACTTAGGGACACCCTTAAAAAAAAATTTTTTTTCGATCTAGTTCTCCAATAACGCTTCGTACGCCTTTTAAATGTTCTAAGAAATTGTTAATCGAGTTAAATTGCACATTTTCGTCGCAGATAGTAGAAATTTATCTTTTTTCCTTAAGGAGCTATCCCTTGTTTCTTTTATTTATACATGTTCATCTACGGTTGCCTTCATAATATTTTTTTTTAGATTTTCCACAGTCTTCTACCCTAAGTTGTACATGGTGGAATACAGCATAAATTAACTCAAAAAAAAAACAAGTGAGATTAGCTGCTCATAGCTGCTCTCCTTCGAGATACACCCTCTTAAAGAGTACATATAAAAATAAAAAAGCCAGTGATAGTTTCTAAAGGGAAAAAGATAGTGCTCTACTATTTTCGACAAAAATGTGCAATTTAATTAGATTACCAATTTCTTAGAACATTTGTAAGCCACACGAAGGGTTATTAAAGAGCTAGATCGAAAAAAATTTTTTTAAGGGTGTCCCTAAGAGTTTGGCTCTATAACTTTTTTTATGTAAGAAATATAAATGTTAAGTATTCAACAAAGTTTCTTAAAATTAGTTTTTCTACAAATTTTCTGTAGACAGCAACCATTTCTGACTTAAAATAGAGAAAATATTTTTTGTGTCTGCTTGAGGACACCCTAATGTCCGAATATTTTTTCACCACTAGAAAGTGCTTTTTAAATGAAGAAACTTTTCTGAAGCAATTATTATGCTATGTCTTAAGGTTTCGTTGCTATTACTTATGTCTCACTTTCTTAGCATACCTCCCACAGCGCGACGTAATTTGTGAACAACCCCACAATTACGTTGGCGAAATAGTGAAAGACAAATTAACAACACATTTTTGGATTATCCCTTATGTACAGAGGGCAGCAACAGCGATAATTAACGAATATTAAATGAACAGATTTTTCGTGACGTTACAACGGAGCTACGACCCTCTCTGTGCAAAGCAGAGCGTTGTAACGTCACGAAAAGTAAAAGCTGTTTAAAAATTAACTTCACTAACTATCGGAATTCTGAAAACGGCAAGTTGTTCAGTATTCATCTCTTATCAAATCATAGAAGAAAATCTTTAGATAAAATTTGAAAGAGAGCAGAATTTTCATGTTTTTTAACAGAAGAACCAAAAGACGTATTTCTGGCGCGTTGTAACGTCACGCTACATATTTGCTTTCCAAAACAATCTGGGCAAAGCAAATGCTATTAATTTGTCCACTTTTAATAGGAAATTTTATGCTCTTTCCAAATATATAATAATATTTGGGGGTTTCTCAACGATTTTCCCAGCTAAAACATAAATACTGTGCAAAGAAAAGTCAAAACGTTGTAACGTCACGGCGGAATGTGTCATTTGTATATTAAGGACTAAGTGCGGAAGACAATTATTGTTTATGACTTGCTGCAACTATGTTTTCTTTCGAATGATTTATTTTGGGTTGTTGTTGTTATTTGACATAGCTTCGTGCTCTGGTTCAACATGTGGGTCATGTGCTAGTAAAAAAGTTTATTAAAATTTTCAGTTTTTGTGTCTTGGAAAATATGACTTTTGAAATCATAAATCAAGAAACTCGAGAAGGATCTTTGTGGCTTCGAAATGTGGAAAGTATTATGTTACACCTTCCCTGTCGGAGAATGTGGTGTAACGGAATGAAAGCATGTTATTTGTGATACTTGAATGTCGATTACCGCATTTCCTGAATTCTTCTTCTTTATCTTCTGCAGCTTTCTTGCTAGGATACCCAGGATAGTTGGAAAGAATACTATATCATTTTTGAGCTAGCCAACTTCGTGTTTTATCTTAACCTTTAATGAGGTTAGGCATTTAATTATTTTTTTATAACGGTAGTTTTTACTATCGACAAAAGAGACGGTAGAAGAAAGCAAATAAACAAAGGTGTTGAGAGCGTCTAAACAGAATGGGACAAGACGTGAGAAGGAAAGAGCAGAAAATTAATTCAGGGAGGATCATTGATCCACCAGCTTTAGTAAAAAGGAACGGTACACAACTTCTTAAACTTTGCTTCAATGACCCTCCCTTACCTTATTTTCCGCTCATTCTCTTTCACGCCTTGTCCAATTCTGCTTGGACACTACTAACACCTAGTTTCATTACTTTCTTCGTTCGTCTCCTCCGTCGATTGTGAAGACTACCATTATAAAAAAATTGAGCAGTTAGATTTTCTTTTTACGCTGTGTTGAATAGGACGTACACGGATGATATTAGTTGAAAAATAGGTTTCGTCTCCAAAGTTTTAGAGCAAAAACCTGTGTAAAGTAGTTCACACAACTCTTCTGATTTTGTTGTTGTTTGTTGCTTTACTTGTTGTGCGGTCGGGCTAATGAAATAAAAAAAATTGCTTTATTGAGAAGTATTAAAAATTGAGAAAATTTCTATAATTTCTAACAACGCGATAGACAGGAAATCCATTGAGGCGTAGGAAGACGGATCTTAATATTCAGCTACAGATTAATCCTCCGCGTGAGTTCGTAAATTATAGGTAATCTCAGCCTGAATGGGTTTACAGGTGCTCATTCTAATTAATGCTCCGAACGTCGTCCATCCAACTGACACCAGATTCGCAACAAATCCTTTGATTCGTAGCTAATGCTTGACACTAACGCAACAAATTACCAACAAACCGGCAAACTGTCCATTCCGGGCAGAACAGAACAGACTATAGGCAAAGCCACCAACCGAACGGCAGCAAACCCGCTTCTCGGCACTAACTTTCAATTAACCCGGCAGCTGTTAATCCTCCATTATTAAACAATCATCATAATCAGATTATTGTTGTCACAGCTGCTGAGTTTGCTTCTGGACTTCTGACGTAGAGCGCTAGCCCTGTCTTGCCTCGGCGAGCGGCGCTTTTCAGGATTACGGCATCAACCCGAAGCTGCTCTCGCTGTCTGCGATATGTACACACAGAAGTTGAACCTCGACGAAGAAATAATTGAATGAAGTAGACATAACTTAAACATTCTGGGTGCGCTGCTTGATGCGTCTTTCGCAACCGTTGTACATCATGTCGCTGGACAGAGAAAAGATGAAGAGAAGGATGGGTTGGGATTCGTTTTTCGCACTGACGATAACGGGGTAGCATCCGGGAGCCAAATCGACAACAACCGAACAACGATAATATTGTGCACAACTAAATTGCGACAGCGAACTCTTTTATCTGTGCTTTATTTTAGCCAGTGTCTTGTATCGTCGGAAAAATACCTCCGATGGGGATCCTTTTTTTTCTGGCTTCTGCTAGCACTTTCGCTGGTGGTTGGATGTGTTTGCTAAATCCGGTTGCAGGGCATCATCAGCGAACGAACACAACACAGCTTGCGCTGCATAATTCTACCATTATGAAATTTATTCGATTTTACCCTCGAGAGCGTGAAACAACACCTCCTTGGGGGGTGCGACGACGGGATTGGAAAGACCTTTGGTGGTTTGATCTCATCTTCACGCATCGCAAATCGCAAGCTCACAAAGACACAAACGCTTGACACAGGATCCCATGGTCGCATGCGAAAACCGACACCACAATGGCCTAATTTACATACAAAAGCACCGTTTTGGCCGAGTAGGAAATGAAGTTACTATTTCTTGAATCTATATTTTTTGCGACGTCGTATTCTGAAACTGGTCCCATTCTCGCGCGAGATAGTCCATAGCAGCGTCTTATTGAAGAATATCTATGTCACGTTTCAAGATTTTAAGATGTACACATAAGAATGTATGGAAGTATACCATCGTTTATGAAAAACTTATAATCGAGCTCCAATTATTGAATCAAGAACCGAGCTTTTTTGATATCGAAATAACAAGGCAAATCACAGCGGCAATTAATTTCATTAATTGAATTCCATTTACCGTACCGATAACAGTCTGCAATTTAGCCCTTTCGCTAACTAACCTGATGAAACACCGGCAGAATTGTCAGTAAAAAGCAGCTCTCCAATGTAATAACGTTCAAATGGCAATTGCAGGATATTAGTGTACCTGGTTGGTTGGTACCACTGCTGGAAGCCATCGTATGAACGAAAAAAAAACTGCTGCTCGCTCTAGAACCAGAGTGCGACCTCGCAACGAATCACTGAACGAAAAAGTAGTCAAACAAATCATCACCATTAATGAAACGAGTTTCGTTTTCTGGCTCTGACAGCAGCTACAATCCACTACCGTTAGCGAGGGAGGACCTCCATTGAGTGCTTCGGCTGGACCTGAGACCTGGCAAGGGAAAAATGCTAATAACTGTCATTATCATTTGCACGTCGGGTGACCCCCGGCGCTACTCTTACAGCCACCTCTGGCTTGTCCACCCACCCTTTTTGGGACATTCATACACACATCCGTGAGTCGAGGACTGATGCATGTTGAAGAGGATTTGTTTTCCCTTTTTTATGTCGTCTAGCTTATCCCCATCAACTGGCGCCGCACGACGGGACGTATCTATTGTGAACATGTGGATTTAATGGGACTCGTTAGGATCCAAAAAGTGATTCAGAGTGACACTCCTGCTATTATAGCTGTAACTTTCTGGTCTCATCTTTTGACGTGTCTGCTATTGGAGTGTCAATTTTCCATATTTAGTTCCAAACCAATCGCTGTCACCATCCTATAGTGATAACATTTTACAATTAAAAAAGCGCTGTCCCTTCATGAAGTACCGTGGGCACAGCATCATTGCTCCTAATTCACGTAATTACGAACGATACCACACAAACACTCAAGCGAACACTCATAACTCGTAGAATAAATATTTTCCTACATTGTTAGCTTCCGCCAGCGTTATCCCCCGACAGCGTCTATCCCTTTTCAGTTCCGATAGAAGCGCCGAATTGTACGTAACCCGGCAACGGTACACATATCATATTGCCATTGTTTGTAGATCATCCGTCTCGTTCCAGGATCCGTAGCCCGCCCAATCGTCACACCCGCGCCACAAATATCATGCTTGAATGCTCACTAGTATCAACAGAAAGTTTCTCCCTCCTGCCGCCTTCTGCTGCTGTTGCCACCGCGTTATTGGAGCCAGCGAGGATGCTCTCTTACCGAGCTGCTGCTGCTGCTGTGGAATTGGCTGGAGGACAAGTCGCGAGCGGTTCGCATCCCCGTGTCAAGAGTTGCTGTGAAAAATATGTTTACGCGCTTTGTTCAGAACACGGCGGCGACGGCAACCATCGGCGAGGAACGGAACGAATAAACGGGAGTCGCTGTGGCATGTTTACCCTTCTCCTGCTATTCCACCGACAGTGCATGGCGCGGCGCCGCCGGTGGCGCTGCACTGGTCTGATGATCTGCTCTCGGGCTGTTCCCGACATCCCGAGGGGCTTCTTCGCCGAACGCTTAAAGACAACCGGGATTACACATGTCATATCAATTATAATAATTATTTTTAATAGGATTAAGCGAGGTACCTGCTTAATGCTACCTGATAGTATGTTGTAACCGGATTTTGACTGTGAATCATTATTGTGGGTGAGTATTACTTTACATCGATGTGTATATGGAATTTGCTTTACGTACTGTCTGTCTGTTCGGTAAAGTATAGCTGCTTCCCATACTAATTTTGATCTTTAAGAATAAATGGATGTCTCTTGCGTATTTTTGACAAAGAAATGAACATTTCCTTATTTTTGCCAGAAATAATCATTTCCTTGCAGTGCAGAAAAAAAATCATACCTATCTATTGCATTATAATGTATCTAATCGAATTATTATTTTCGAGTCGATAGCAAAATCGTTTATATCGGGTCAGCGATTTATTTTTGAATTTTTGAAAAAAAAATCTGAAGATGAAAATTGGCAAAAATAATAATTGTAGGTATTAGAGGGCACTCCTGATCCTGAAATAATACGGGGTTTGAAAGTTTACGAAAAAGTTCTGCACAAAATCGAAGCAATTTTAAATTTTGGCTTACCTATATTCTCTGGATTGCTCTATATGTTGTGGAGACGCATCGTACTTTGAGCGATCTGGATGCGGACAATAATTAGCACTATTCATAAAATTTTAGAAATAATCAGGACTGTCAAGTAACTCATAATGCACAGGTTGCAGTACTCGTTTAAAAATTATTGTTGCTATTGCTACAACAAATGCAAGGTTATAATTAACGACGAACACAGAGCATAGCCTTGTGGAACTGCTGTTAAAAATTATGACTGTTAAAATAAGCTTTTTTGAATGAAGTCTACACTAAACACAATTTAGTCAATAAACAAAATTGACTGACCTAATCAAATTTTTCCAGGAATTTTTTATCAAAAAATATGGACATCTGTGCCTAGGGGAACGAACGAGGGGTACACGTAGGACTACGAAGGGGTACAATTCGACAATGCTTAAAAATTTGAAAATTTTCAGCAGTTTGTAATTTATAATTCAATGCATTGCAATAAATGCTCTAAAACATTTACATTTATTTGTTAAATGAAGTTAAGTTTGAATATCCTAAATGTCTGTATCCTGTATGTCATTTTTATCAGTTTTTTAGAGTTTGAAGGTAGTTCCAGTAAGAGTTAAACCGTTAGGTCACAATTACACATCTTCTAATGATTGGTGATGAATTCGCATTTTGACAATTTTTCCATAACTTGTAGCACTAGCCAACTTTAAGAAACTGGTAAGCAGTTGACTAAGTTAGATTACTTAAGAAGTTTGCTTACAACTACGGTTAAACCGAAAAAATAAATAACTAATCTGGGTTATTTACAACACTGATTCGCATTCGTCAGTTTCCACGATACTGTTGATAACACCATTCATTGTGATAGATTGATTTGAAGTATAATTGTCTGACAAGACAACTAACACGGGGATAGCCAGTTAAAATATCAATCAGCTGACGTCCTCTGCATCTTACTTTCTACACTCTACTGTACAGCTATTTGCAAACTTGACAGAAATACAATTAAAACTATGTAAAGAATTGCAAGCAGCAAATGAAACTCTCAAAAACTATTCTCGGATAAGCATTGTTTGGAGAATTCGCGAAAAAGTGATCATTTGAATCGATGAACATCCCTCATGAACATACACTATTCGCCTGCCTCGCCGATAATGTACGCATCAGCTTTGAATTTTATCACGAACAGAACCTCAATGTGAACATCAGAATTCGTTCAAAAATTGAATATTGAACATTGAGTGTGTTCGATTTATCGAATATAGAATGCCCGGGGACGCCGGAAAGTATTCAAAATAATATTACCACGAAAAGGGAATAGTTTAAAGTAGTGTTAGTGGCTTTACAAGCAGCAGAAAGCAGTAATTCGCACTTTTGCGTTGCTCACGATATTCGTATATTCAGCGAGGCTATGAAGCGTGAGTGTATGTTGCTCATCGTTATAGGCGAATTGAACCACTCGCGTAGTTGTTTTACCATGATAAAAACCGTTTGCCGATGCTCGGCGTATCTATTCATTTCGCGAGTTTTCCAACCTCTGCGGATAAGACAGTCGCTGATTTTCCTTGCTTTGAGAATTGCTGTTGCACGTCACAGGCACAAATATCCCTTCAGCCCTGTTTCCGTACAAGACAACAGCATCGAACAAATTCTTGTAGTACATGGATGCAATCTGGCAAAAGGACAGAATGACCGCTCAATCGCACAATTAGTTGAAGAAAAGGGGTCGATTTACACTTTGATAAAATTGTTTACTTTCAGGACATCAAGTTGGACTAGGTTAAATGTTCAGATGATAAAGTCGGTTGAAGAGAGGGAGTGGTTTTGCACTCTGGCGTACTTCCCAAGCACAGATATCAAAGTGGTATAGGTTTTGATCAAACTCGTGTTTTTAGTCTTTGACCTTGAAATGCGGTCAGGCATTAATATTAATTTTTTTTGAAACGATGGTTCTACAATTGATGGAGGGACGGCAGGAGAAAGTAATGAATTTTTTTTGGGAATGGAGGGGAAAGAGTGAAAAGGAAGAGGGGGAGGTAATAGGTAACAAGTTGTCGCTGTTACTCTTACCTTTCGTCCAATGCCGGAAGGTGCATGGGTCGAACCAAGCTATAGTCAGAGATTATAACCGGATTGGAACCCACAACTCCCGCCAGGTCGTGTGACTCGCTGGTACCCGTGTACCAGTGCCTCTATGGTTCAAAGGTAAGCGGGTACCAGCAAGCTACACGCCCTGGCGGCAGTGTTACCAGGTCGATTGCCCATTTTCCCGCTGCCAAGAGGTTGAAAATCCCGCTGCCTAGAGTCTATTTCCCACTAGAAATCCCACTGAAGTCATATTAGGCCATTACAAATATTTAAAAAAGTTTTTGTCCCTCCGTGTTGGGCCACTGAAGGGGGGGGCGAAAAAAAACAAAGAGAATTTTTTAATCGAGCAAAAAAAAATGGATTTTAGGCATTTTTACTTAAAGTTTAAACGTGAAAAACAAATCTATTCTTGCCCTTAATAAATACATTGTTATTTTTCATGCAAAAATCTACGAACAAAAAGATAAAAATGAAAGAAATGTTTTTGGCTGAGTTTCGGAAATTCCACTGTTTGAAACTGCCATTTCTATTTCGTGCTAGAAGCGTTAACTCCACTCGTACATTCATTTTTCGAGTTTTTCAGACTATAGAGCCCACAGACAATTGATTTTATAAAAAAAATTACCTCATATCCTACAAATTATTTTTTTGGCCCTCGATTTTTCAAGCCAATTTCCAAGGCGGGGGGGGGGGTGACAAAAACTTTGAAAATGATTTGCAATGGCCTTATTCTTTCGTTTCTGGTGCAGAATAAAAAATAAAAAATATTTATTAAGGATTGCATTTGGAATTAAGATGATCTGCTGAAATTGAGAGGTTGAAATTAAATGAATATTATGCAAATTTGCTGCATTCATGTTGACGAAGTTTCTGGCTTCAGAAAACAGAAAAAGAAATATCTTGTTATCCCTCATATAATGACAGTTTACTACGAAATTTCGCAAGCATTTTAAAATTAAGGAGTCTAAGAACACATGCAAAAAATTTCGAAGAAGCTTTATTCTATGATTAAAATCATGCAAAATTTCGATCGACGTGAAAATTTAAATGCATTTTGGGGCCGGGGAAGCTCCTTATCCTCCCTCACCATCTAACAGGGGGGACAGCCATATAAATGAAACACAAACTTCCGCATAATTCAAGCACTAATCAAGCAAATGGCACCAAATTTGACATGTGGGGTTTTTAGAGGCATGACTTTTTTATATGGTCAATTGATACCCCCCTCTCCCCTTTTAATTTCCTCATATCTCGAGAACTAATCCAGCAAATGGAACCAGATTTGGCCTGAGGGGGTTTTTAAAGGCAGGATTTTTTTCTATGATGAATTAGGACTTCTCACCCTTTAAGAGGGGGAGGGGGGAGGGGACTCCCATGCAAATGGAGTACAAATTTCCTCATAACTCGAAAACTAATCAAGCAAATGGAACCAAATTCGGCATGTAGGGGTTTCTGAAAGCAGATTTCTTTCTATGGTGGTGTGAGACCCCTTCCCCTTTAAAAGGGGGTGCTTCCATACAAATGAAACACAAATTTTGGCATAACTCCAGAACATGGCAAATGGCATCCAAATTTGGCATATGGGGGTTTTTGAAGACAAGACTTTTTTCTATAGTGGTTTGAAATACCCTCTCTCTCTGTAAGGGGGAGTCAATAACAAGACCACCAAAAACTACCTATAGTAACGCCTATAGGGGGGGGGGGGGGGGGGGGGCGCAGTGTAGATTTGTAGAATGCACGAGAGAACGAGAAACGTGGGTAGGAATGTATGTTCCGCCATAACTCCGGAACGAGTGGATGATTCTTCATCAAACTTGGCACACATGTCTTTTAACGTAAAGGAGTCAGCACAGGGTAGTTAACAAGGGGGGAGGGGCCGTCTCTTACAAGGTGGGGGAAAGGTTGAAGTGGGTGAGGGGGTGCGTGTTTCTTCATTTGGACCGATAGTATTTATTTATTTATTCTAAGTAAGTGTACGTGAAATCAACCGACTTCAGCAATAAACTTCATTTAAGCGCCCCTTGTCGATGCCGGAAAATTCAACAATAACTATGGGATGTCGGCACTACAGTAGCTTAGGTAGATCTGATGTTTGTCCTTTTACTGCGCCATTGTGTCAAATGATGCTACCGGGAAACATACACAACCGAGTCACTACCGCTCTGGGACAAAAGATGTACCAGTTATGTACTATAAAACATACGGAAGGTGGATGAACGATAACTACTCCCCCATTGCCCACACACCGCACAAGCCAGCCACCAGCAGATGACGGAGGTATCTCGTAAGCGATTCCATCGAAACACGATACGACACTCCTGCCTGACGTATAAATACTGATCGGGCTTACTCCGTGTTGCTAACTCCGAACAGACGCAACACGGTGGTTACCAGAGCTCGCGGTGGTCTCTGGGCCGTCGGGCGCAGTTTTAACGAATCATTATCATTATGATACCGAATCTGCCGAAAAGCTAGAGCATTTACGCCTCCAAAATGGTATCACAAACCGCAGCCAGGCAAAAATCCGCAGGAAGGTCGGCGATATTAGCTGCGCAAAAACTGCGGTTGAATAACTGTTGCGCTTGCAGTTTTGATAATTGATACCATGTTGGGGAATTCGTAGCTCGATATCGAATTTATATGCGCAAACAAGACATTGTTGTTTGTTGCTCTGGGAAACATAAACCATCATTAATTTTTCGTTTGACAAGTGGAAATTTGGCGTACTTTCCATTTCAAATCGATATTGCTTTACATAAAACGAACCACAAGTGTTCTAGGTATAAATTTTAATGATCAGATTTCCATCTAATGCCACCGTATAAGTGCACTCAACTACGGAGATGTGGTTCATGAACTCTACCTTGTGGAAACAAGTTAAGTGTATTGTTCTCGAGCGATGGTGCATACCGAGTGTTCCTTGTTGTAAAACCGAAGCTAATTACCCAACTAAACACATCGACACACGCATGAAAGCAAACATCCCGTTCTAGAGTTACTTCGTTGCATGATTTTTATTTCTATTCGGATAACGTACGTCGAACCACTGACATGCAGCAGGAGACTGTAGCTCAATGTAGACACCAATAGCCGACGGGGTGAATATGAGCAATGAATGAGCAGATACCTCATCAGACAACTTTCCAGTCCAATTCTCTCGTTCAGCCGCTTGTTTGTTGCCCACCAGTCTGGCAGGGGCGGCGGCTAATGTTTGTTCGATGGAGCACATCAACTATAGATCTGAAACCGGATGCTTACTTATCATCTCTGTTCGGACGGTCCGAATTTAACCCTTTTCAATGAATGGCATAAAGTATGCGGACAGGCACATGGACAGACAGTTTTACTTACAAAACAAGCCAACATATGGAGAGTGAGATAGTTCGTTACCTTCAGGATTATCAACATACAATTCCAAGTTCAGTGGTTGCACATTTCGTTCTCCTCTGCTTTCGAATCGAATTTTTGAAGCAACTACATACATGGTCAGCAACGCTGCTTTATTTATAACGCTTGTTGGTGTAACTGTAAACCTGGTTAAATGTGATCTCTTCGGGTGGAAAAAACCTAGGGTTTAATTAGTGAAATGCAACGGTGGGTCTGACAGCAGACAGATATTCCAACTCACTTACTGATAGGGAGGGTATAGACTGTGTAAAACTAGGAAATCATGTAAAAAGGGAGAAGACTGACTGTTGCTTCTGCTTGAAAATGGCAATGGGTACAATCCTTTTTAAAACACCAAACACAATGATAATATAACAAATAGCAATCCACAAGGTTACGGAAAATATATCATAAACACCAACCGAAGAATCGTTTCGTTCGGGTTCAAAAGATGCACCTGGAGCTCCCCAGGGACAAAATGATGCTATTATTTCTGACCCTGCAAAGGCTCTTCCGGTGAAAAACACTAATTAAGTTCTGTTCACACAGAGAAGCCCAACGATTGTCATCCCCTAAACGATCTAAGGTTGATAATTGCAACAGGCCGCTTTGCATACAATTATCGTCGCACCGAACTAGAATAAAGCAACATACAGAACACCGATGTTGCCTTTATTTCGTCGCCCAACCAAATCGAGGATGCACCCGTGGATTCCCGGTCCACATAGCTGACATTTCTCGGCAGCCATAAATTTTAGGGTTTTTCATTCGCTCGTTTTATTGTGCTAGCTAGCTAGCTAGCTAGCTAGCTAAACAGGTCGCATTCCTCTGGTTTGAGGGTGCGTCTGTCTTTCTCCGCCAAACTGCGACCACGGAAATGCTTTTCCGGCGAAAATAGAAACATGCATCAAACGCACCCCCAACCCAAACGTAGTGCTGCTCTTAAAAGTTAGCTTCCCAAAACTCGGCAAAAGTTTTATTGTTTTATATTTCTAAACGTAAGCGTGCATTAGAGAGTGCCACTGTGCATTCATTGGGGATGCGCTTCTTGCATGTGTGCGCCGCCACACACCGTGTGGCATACGTGGCTTTTCTCGCTGCTAGTGGAGAGGCGCAGGTTTCTTCCGCCACATTGTACCCTCGACTCGATATTAAAATTTATGGCAAAATTATGCCAAAGCATGTGATATGTACATAGATAAACTCGCATATTACCGGGGCGGCGGCAGCCGCCAGTTGCCGCGACAATGCACGAAGAAAAAACGAAGAACGTTCCCGGACACAACACGGCGATGGAGGCGCGTTATGTTTGTTCATGCACCCATAATTCATATGCATTAGCTTTTATGATTCTTTTTGCTCCCAGTGCTTCCGTTCCAGAGTGCCGTGTTGAGCTTGTGGGCGGCGTCGATCGGGATAAGGCTATGGAAATTGAAGCAGATTTTATGAATGTGATCATGACGGGTAATAAATAGTCGATTGTTGAATGTTTGCAATAAGAAAATTTATTGTGGTATAAAATCCAACCACGCTCCGTGCCGTTTCCGCGGTAGTGAACTTTAAAACATTGTTTAGAAATCATGAGTAGAAATCGCAAAACAAAAATAAGGATGTGCTATGCACAACCACCAACACTTGTTCTGTAAAGCGCTATAAACTTTAAAGTGTAAAAATATGAAAAAAGTTTACGTTAACTATTCAATACAAAAGCTTTTGGACATTCATTTGATAATCAAGTTTGATCTTGTGGAAATGTCGAAAGCACAACATGCTTAAGCATTACATCTTTATTGACAACACAGCAGCAAACGATACAGTCGAGCGTTATTCGATCAACTATGGCAGATTATGATGAGTACGATTTTCTGGACACGCTGACGCATCTCTACAGAGCTATACTGAATCGAGTGATGTCGAATTCGTTCTCGAACAATCTTTTGACCTCTGCAGTTCTAATGTTTCGTTTTCTCCCAGTTTTTTTACGGTTTTCAACAGATCCCGTCTCGACATATCTTTATACTGTATAATAGGGTAGAGGATCCATATTTCGCCAGGAGCCATGTTTCGCCAGTTTGATGAATCCAAAACCTTTTTACATATTTTTGGTAGACTTAAAAGAAATTATCTGTCGAATTAGTAACAATAACGTCATGTACTACCAAAAATACCTTTCACTTGTTACTAATTTATCAGGTATTACTTAAATTGATTACAATTTGAAAATACCACTGGCGAAATATGGCTCCTGGCGAAATATGGATCCTCTAGCCTATGAAAATCCTCTTTTAATGCCGAGATGTTGGAGGTCACGAAAATTAGTGCCGCTTGTAGCACCGTTTCGGAATTTATTTATTATCAACGACCGTAACTCGAACATTGGTATGTGCACAGTGAACGAGACACAATACTAAAATGAAACTACGTCAAGTAAGACCTAAAGGGTGTCCCACATTAAATTGGACCACGGCAGAAACGCTGTAGAAAATTACCCATTGAGTATTTTCTCTTGAAATTTTGAGTATTAGTAGTTTTGAGTATTAGTAGTGTATTGTTTACTCTCTATTTTTATCTGGGTCGATTTTGTGAAAATTGGAAAAAATGGCGTCACCCGAAAAGCAACATTGCGAATTTATTTTGCGCAAGCACTCAGAAAATCCTCAACTCTCTCATCACGACTGATGATACTTACTTCAAGCCGGACTTCCGGCAGCTTCCGGGGCTACTGTACTTCACCGCCTAGCACAAGTTTGATGTTCCGGAGCAAGTAAGGATGCAGAAACTTTCAAAGTTTGCTAAGAAATACATGATTTGGCAAGCGCTCTGCTCATGTGGCAAACGGAGTGCACCGTTCGTGACTACCGCGACTGTAAACGGGCAGATCTACCTCTAAGAGTGTCTGCAGAAGCGTCTGCTTCCATTGTTGATGCAACACGAGGGCCCTATGATCTTCTGGCCGGATTCAGCTTCGTGCCACTGTTCACAAGATGTGCTGGAGTGGTACGAAGCCAACGGAGTCACTCTCGTACCCAAGGACATGGACGTGTAACAGTTTTGCCACAAATAAAGCTTTTTCAGTTTTGCGTCAACGTTCTAATGTATCTAGACCAAGCAAGCGATAGCGACCGGGATACGGAGGTAGATTTTCGAGGTCGCGGCAAGGCAAACTACGCAGGGCCAATCTTATGAACCTCCTTTATGCTCGTTCAATTCGCAGATTCCAATATAGTTGATGCAAGGTACAAATCAATCACGCATTTTCGAGCATGGGACGAACTATGGCGCAATACAGGGTTTTAAGGCAGGTCGGGTATTTAAAATCTCGTTCAATTTTCGAAATGAATCTCAACTGCCGAGTCGCTTTTGAGATTATCCTTGTACGGTGACAACCGAAAGTCAGTTTCGGATCGAGAATCACACTAAGGTCATTCACATGCTCAGCCCTTTTCAGTACCTGGTCGTCAATTTTGCAGTCGAAAGCTATTGGCGATTTGATTTCGTGGAACGCTTTTAGAGACTCTGATAGTCAAGTTATTTACTTTGCACCAATTTACAATCGTAACCAACAGAAGTTTAAGGCGATAACATCCCGATCAGGAGGCCATAACAAGATTATATTTGTTTTATAACACATCTTGATATTTTTAACATATTATGTTACAAATCGAAAATAAACTAATTAGGAAGCAAATTCAAGTTTGTAACAGATTCAGATACGAGTAGCACATTGAGTTATGAATGAGCTATATAGATTCCACCACTAAAAATGACACATTCCGCATTAATAACAAAATATGTTACCTGCAAATTACTTTTATAACAAAATATGTTACTTGCCAAACTTATTTTAATAACCATCATCATTTTAAAAGTATATTAAATACGTAACTTCACAGTTACTAATACTTGCTAATATATCTTGATAAGCTGTGTTATTTTTGGAATATCTTGAAATGTTGACAATGAACCTTTAACACAATGTGTTACAATTAAGATAAAATCATTACATGATTTGTTATGAATCAGGTATTAATTAGAGGCAGTTTAGTTATAATTTTTGATATTTTAACCACTTACGGAGGCTAATTTATACCAACGGTTGTTATAATATGATCAAATATATCAAATTAATAACAACTGTTGTTAGACAATTTGATAACAAAATAACAAGATCTGTTATAATTTTGTTAGGTCCTCCTGATCGGGATTCCTCGATGCAACGAATCGTCTAGTAGATTTTAAAATCGACAGCATACACCAGTCTACAGCCTTTTTCAAGAGCGGATGTAGCGTCGGTAAAGAATAAAATGAACAAAAGTGGTCCCAAGTTGCTGCCTTGCGGCACACCAGATTGATTCGTGCACAACGGGGACGATACTTATGAGCCAAGTTTTACTTTTATAGAACTCTGTCGCACTTTATTGAACCAACAACATGGAAGTTTGCATGTATGGGGTTTCGAGTGCGGGGAATGTATTTGTGTTATCTATTTTGCTCTACCTCAGTTCAGCGAAGTAATAAAGCAAAGCGCCGTGTTTAATGTGGAAGCAGTAAGCTACTAAAAATATTTAAAATATTCAAGATCACCGATTATCTTAGAAAACTCACCATTTCTCATCATCGAATATAGTGTGTTTCTGACGTTTCTTTAGAGTTTTACACCTTAGCAGAATTCATTTTTGTGAGAAATTTTTCCAGATGTTTCCTGGATTAAGAGAATTTGCATACATTTTCATTGAAAAAAAATTTGATCTGTGATGCTAGGTACACGAGTTAATTATTTTTTAAATAAGCGATATCCAAGGTAATACCAAAAAATTCCAAAATTTTTCTCTGATGATGCTGGCCGGGAGTTTTTTCATATCATGCAAAAAAGCCTTAGGCTTGAACGTTTTAAAAACATGGTCTTTTTTATTGACAGACTTCGCAGTTGGAAAGTGGGACCAACCGCCACCACCAACAGCAAAAAATCGCGTGTGTGCAAGGGGTTATCAGTAAGGCGTATCATCTATAATCTATTGGTATGAAAAATTTAAAACATAATGCATGTATATTGTTCAAACTGCCGTTTAATAGGTTTAAGGTCTCCTGCCCTATCTATCTTGCGTTGATAATTATGAACCGAAGCATATGGATATCGTCAATGGTAAAGAGTGAATTTTCCTTGAATACAAGCTCTGATGGTATAAAATCAGGCGATTATTAACACTGAGATAACATCAACAGAAAACTATAATATCGTTTTTAGGAAGTCTCATCAGTCGAACGCAACAATCTAATTAATTAGTGTTTTGAAACTCTAGTCACGGCAGGATGTTTGCCATAAGTTTATTCATCACAACAATCGCTGCACCGATCCGATCCCGTTCATCCTGTCGGTTCCGCTACCCCACTGTTCAAACAAACACCGACGGAATGATGCATTGTATTTCACTTACGGTGAGACATTATCATTATTATCTTTCCACCACCGTCGTTGTCGTCGTCGCTTTATTGTGATATATCTGCCTAGCAGTTCCTCCGCCGGGAGATCGCACTCTCTCTGGTAGTGACATATGGCCCTCGTCTCGTGTTGAACGGACGAACCACGGGTGTGTAATTCCACGCTTTTCCACCTTTGGACTCGTTGCTCTCTTCACAAGCTGACAGCAGGCAAGCAAGCTCAGCAGTGATGGGGCATTATTTTCAAGGCGCTTTCCGTAAGACGACAGCTATCCCGTTGCGTCCTTAGTGCAGCTAGACGTGGTCATATCAAACCAGGCCCGAACAACGACATGCATGTGCGAATAATAGAGTACGATATTCTTATTTATACCGGGTCCACCATCCAGTGAGTTTCTCGCTCGGACACCAGAGCCAATGCATGTGTTCTCCGATGTGAACGACGTATAATAATGGTGCACATTTTTATGCAAAAACATGAACCCGTCGTGCTCTGGAGTGAAGAAAAAACAATGTCGTTGGAGAAAAATGCACCGGGAATAAAAAAACACATCGAAAGAGACAAATCTCCGGTGACATTGTGATGTGCTTTGTAGATGGAAAGCTTTTCCGTTTGCAAAATTAGTTTGTGACACGATAAAACTAGGTTGTTGTTTTTTTTCTAGAATGTTGGACATTAGCAACAATTTTTTCCCATTACTGTTTATGAATTGTTCATCTCTTCAAATTTTAATTTTCTGAATGGTAACGTGATTTCGGTTGATTAATTTTCATACCCTTCTTGTGCAAAAAAATCGACGAATATTTCGTCGCAATACTGCCAACATGTACACAACACACAAAGGTATGAGGGGCACTTGGCAACTGGCACTTTTCGAGTAAAGCTCAGCAGAAAACTCAACTTCAAATTGTACGTTCACCTGACGCAATAACGAATTGCGAAGATCCATCATCAACGGATTTACTTATGCAGAAAAGGGGTGCACTGCTCCTGTTCGCAACGCAACGGTTCCGCCGACTGTCCGTTTTTGACAGCAATAAAAAGTGACACAATACGGTCACGATTTCTCCTCGCTCGCGCACCGGGAGTCTGAAACCTGAAGGTTTGTCAGCAAAATTTCCCTCACCTTTTGTCTTGCTCAAAACGGCTCGTAAAGGAATGGCGCGACACAGATTGTATTATTTGTCGCTACTTTTAAGCCGGGTGCGGGGGTGCAATGGGCAAGTGTGGATGGATGGTACTGCGACAAGTTCGCCTGGAATCGACCGACGGCGGCCAATGGCGGCAGGTAAAACGTGATCAGAATTTCGACACATTCGCTAACGACGGCGACGACGCCTCGAAGTGGGTAACCGATTCATCAAAGACCGCGCACAGAAATGGCGTACCGAGCGCGTCAAATTGTCATAATGCACCATGTGCCCCCATTTGCTTTTCCCCTGCAATTACCCACCTTCCACAATTCCAGTGTGTGCCGGCGGTATCCACACGTGCGGTGCACAAACAAGTACCGAAACGATCTTATCAGCACTTTTTGACGTTATTATTTGCAAATGAACATTTTCGTTGTACGACGTTTGCGGCAGGAAGAAACGACGCGTAGCGCGTAGAGTGCTTTATGGTAATTGGGAGCCCTAATCGGTCGCTCAACTGGAAGAAGATGGGCGCACCGAAAGTGTCTCCTTCATGGTTTGCCGTGTGTGCGAATGTTCTCCCCCAATCTGTCCTCTCGGAATTGTTGCACGTTTTTAATTACTAGTCCGAAAACGGTTGCGCGTTTAATTACAATAATTTTATTTTAAGGGTGACACTTTTTAATGGCTTTCTACCCTGGTGTCCGTTCGTTTTGCTGTTATTGGCCGGGTGATTTATACTCTTTTCCTTTCCGGCACTCTCTTTCTCACTCTGCTTTGTTTTTGTTGCACGGTTGGTCGCTCGGTACTCAAGGTATAATAAAGTTTGCTGGCCGAAAATCGGCATGCATGTTTACGTGCGTCGGGATGACATCACGTCGCCGTTTAATGTGTATACCCATCACCGGAGATAAATCCTGCTGACGGATTTATATTTGATTATGCGTTTATTCAAACGGTTGGAATCAAATGAAGCAGCTGTATAGAATTGATTGCATGCAGAATAATAAATTTCTTGATATTTTTACAAAACTAGGATAACCGGAATTCAACAAAATTATTAGAGAAATATTCATGGCACTAGATCGACCTTTAACTGATTGAAGTTCCACATGGAAGTGTTTAGGGACCATTTGTTTTTCATACATAATTGCTCCACATTCGCACAAATCGTAGAAAACTAAAAAACTTTGAATCTAACTGGAGCAAAATTGGAGAACTTATTAAATTTCAATGACAAATGAAAGGCAAATCCCCAACTAGCTTGATACTCATTATTCGTTACCTCGCTCGGAAATTAAACCAATGTTCAACAACATTTGAATAAATCAAAATGGAAAAAATCACTTTCGAGTCAGACCTGACAGGCTATTAACGTAAATATAAGTCAACAGTATCATGAATCTAAAAGGCTTCGAGCGGAAAAATGATAACATTTCGCATTATTTTCCCGTTCCGTTCAACACGTTCCTGGAAAACCAACAGACAATCTATGACTGGAGAGAACGTATAATTGAAAGAAAATACCCGAGCAAACATCTTTACAGTTTCGAAATATGATCTACGAGTCCGGGGAGAAGCAACAACACAGATTAATAATCAAATCCATGTCATCTTTTTGTGATTCATTTCACTCACCCTTGAAACGAGCATTCTTTGATCAAAGGACAACACTGTGCTTGCTTGCTTGCTGGCTGGCTGGCTGGCTGCCGGGCCGGGAGAATCGAATGTTGTAAGACAATCCGAAGCAAATAGGGCGGGGGGAATCGTTTTTGTGCATGCACTGCACTGCACGCTCACACTTGCACAAAAACAAGCCCCCACAATGGCATTGTTCTGCTGCTGCCTCCTGAATGAGTGATGTGTTCCTCCCTCCTATATGGAGAAGCTCTGCCGAAGCAGAACTTCACAGTTGCCTCATTCTGCTTCGGCTCGGTAAGTGCACTCTGGCTTGATGAAGCTCACTCGTCTTTGTAAGGACCACATTCGGTTTGCCCCAAAGGAACAACAATCAGAGTTTGAAATGGATCTGCTGGTGCTGCATGGCTGTGTCTGTCGGCAATTTGACGTACACATCAACCACATATAAACACACGTAGATTGGAACACCACAAACGGCAAAAGTTCTTTATCTTTGTTGTAAAGAAAACACCATCTCGAAAGGGTTCGTTGCATAGCTGCAGGAGCTATATATATTCATGATGCAGTTCGAGAATGACTAACCGTTGGCATTGGCACTGTTTGCCGTTGTTGTTTCACTACCGTCTGGTAGGGTCCATTGTGATGAAGGTCCGCCCCGAGGGCGGATAGGGACATAAACTGATTTCGAAATGCTACCGAAGAGACACACCGCGCAGTAACACGCTGTTAAAGGGATCGATATGTGGATTACAGAAATGCAAACTCAGCTGAGCTGACACCACCATCGACGAGCGAAGGTTTATGAGATTTGAAATCGGAAAATAGCTTCCAGCTATTGTTCTCCACAGCCGGTACCTGATGATGGTGGGATGTGTTTGAACTCGGGAAAATTGCGACGATATTGTTTCGAACTTTTCACTATCGTGATTGGTTGCTGCAAGAGCACAGCACAGCTGCCAACGAATGCGAGGATGCAGTTTTCGTCACTGAATGTCGCCCGGTCCGGTTGTGCGGAAGTGAAAAGCACGCCCTTATACAGAGTCTAACCCGGGTTGCAGCCGGGTTCGAATTTATTTATTTCTTCTGCACTATCGAAATGTACCTTGTAGAGAGCACCCTCTGTTTCCAATTGACCTTACCTTCAATTTGTAGAAAATTTTAATAGCTTACCTGAAACGAAACAAAGAAAAACACTATTTAGTGATTACATAATAATGAGCATAATAATTGAAAATAAGATAAAAAAAAGTTCCGAACAACTTCATGAAAACGTGGGTGAGTTGTAACGAGCATAACTTTTTCCGACAACCGTGTAACAACTAGCAACTAACTTGACCGATACCACACAATAATTGTCATAGTGAAAAGTTTTCTCCGTTCATTCTGCATTGGAAGTCTGACCACAATCCAGTAAGGGAAAACATTAATGAATGGTTGGCAGCAGCAGTCATTATATCGGAAAAGCATATGCAAAAGGAGAAAAAAACTAAAACTTCTCCGTTGTATTTGTCATCTCATCATGAAACGCAACAGAAAGGGGCGTACTGACGATGAGGTCCTTGCCTAGGTGCTGATTTTTTAATAAAAACCTGTAGGGATTCATGTAGATATTTTTAAATTAACCAAAGTAAAAAAAACATAAATAAAGATGCATGCCAGAATTGGGTAAAATTGTTTGAAAATAACCACGAGAACAAATTTCGTTTTTGGCCCGTCTCTGCTTGTGTCCAAACGTCATAATCTGCCCTGCCACCCGAGCAGGGTTTTATGAGTTTTCCCTGCAAATTGTAAAAATTAGGAGGGAGAAAAAAGAACAACAAGCACGTGTATGAAGCTCTCCTTCAACAGTCAGGTCAACAAGGTTATTCCATGCAAGTTGACTTTTCACGTATCAAAATGAGGTCTGCTTATGGAAAGAGTAGGAGTTCTCCACGATGAAAATTTTTCACCCTAGAATATTGCCAATTCTGTACTAATCTACCACAAGTGCAATTGGTCTTTCCAGTGTATGAATAAATTAACACTAGCTAGCTGTAATATCTACAAATAAATGATCTACATTTTCATTGAAACTTTCAATTATTTAGATACGACAATATACCGTAATAATAGTAAAATTAAATTTTTTTTATGCAAAAGATATGAGAAAGATGAATCAATGCCGGGTGCTTTGGTGAAAAGTGTACAACTAGAAGTTGGACTGCTGCTGCAGGCATAATTATTGTCACTTGTTAGTTTCCTGTTAGTGATACGATATCAGCAAAGCAAAGGAATCGATACAAGGGAGAAAAACCATATTTTTATCTAAACAGGAGTGTGCTAAAAAAGCTGAGCGTCTGTTATCGAAAATATGATTTTTAGTTTGGTGTTGATTTTTTTCCCTTTTTTCGTGTTATCCAGCTGATCGCGTAATAGCGTATAAAATTCTATTCCCGGCCCTTTTGTGTTGTTATCATCAGAGTAGCAGGGAGACCTCAAACACCAGTTTCATCTGTTGAGACAGATAATATGGCCTCTAAGACAGGTAGAGCCCCAAGCATAGCTGACACTCCTATACTCGCAGGCGGACTCTGAGATCTCTCTGTCAAAGGCCGGAATGCCATATTTTAAATATAATGATGATGACTGATGAGAGGAATAATTATAGATGTAAATGGGCTTTGCCCTGGACATTTTGTACTACTTGAGTTTTAAAACGTAGTAAAATGAAGAAGTGGAGATCTCGTCGGTCCCGCCTGACACCGGTGAAACAAATGTCAGGCATGAAACAAATTTTATCTTTTATCCCCCTGGTCTCAAGGTAGGTCTACAAACTAAATTGAGCGCAGCACGACTTGGGCGTTCGCGGTAGTCGACAGAAGCTTTAACTCGTAGAGTCGCACCCGCCTTCCAACCCTCGATCAAAGAGTTAGTGCGCAGTATTTATAACGGGAATCCGTCGCCAAACCCCGAGAACCGGTCGCTAGAAATACTATTATTGTGAATTAAATGTAACATAATATAAGAATTGACTTAATTTTCGCATCTGCTAAATTAGCATCCCTGCCCGTCAGAATTGTAGAATGCTCCTTCGGCATCTAAACCGAATCCTTATCAATCCGAATTTTTTCGGAGATATTTGTGATAAATAGAGAAGAGCCCGAGAAATATTCAATTATTAATTATTAGAGATACCCATACTAGCCTTATTCTCAAACGCAATAAAAGCACTTTCTGAACAACGTAGGTGGTTGGGTTCAAGTCCCACCTGGACAGTTAATTATGTTTCACAGTTTGTATATCATTTTTCCCAGTTCTTCCAATGTTCGTTCTTCACAAAAAACACATTTGCCCCTAGTATCAGCATCTTCGGCTCGAGCAGCACGTTACCCCCTAGTAAGAAGCGCAACAATCACATTTGGTAAATTTTTACCCCGAGTCCAACTTGAATTCACAAAAGTATTTTGACATTCAGAAGTAAACGTGACCGCTGTTCATTTACTGATTAGTTAAAACCCCTACACCACGTCAAGGTTTAGTTTTATAGTAGGGGATTTTCATTTTGGTGAGGAACTTATACAGAAAACTGAGAAGGGGGTACCACAGACTTAAGGACTGGAGTTACTCGACTTGCTCTAACTATTAAAGCAAATTAAAAGTTTATTAAAATATGGGTTGTGGGTAGATATCTTTTCATTTGCTTGCACTGAAACGGCTGCGTTTTCAAACAAGACTTCAATTTTGACTAAAATCCGGTACCATATCGACAAAATCGATTGAAGAAAAAGGAAGGCTGTGCACTTTTAGTGCGCTATTTACTTTCAAGACATCATCTTGGTATAGGTTTAGCCGAATTAAATAAATTGCGACTTGTTGAGACGAGGTGACCTTTTGCTTTTTTTCTGAAATCGAAGTAAATGAAATCACAGGTGTATAGCATTGCTGTCGTGGGTTACGGAAGTGTGCTTATTTGCTATTGGATGAAACATAAAAATTGAAATATATTACTTTTTAATAAAGTTCAACTGTCAGTTTTTTCGTGACGGTCGTTTCAATGTCGTTTCGAATCCTGATATTTGTGCATGCATAAATTTTGGACCTACCAATTATTTTAGTTTCTGGTTCTAGTAATGTTGCTGAAGTTTGAAGTAGATACATACTCCATAAACTATTCTACGTTCTAGTGTTCTACGCGAGATTGGAGGCAATGTACAACAGCTGCTCGCCACGAGATCATGATCGTCATCGGGGATATGAATGCCCAAGTTTCTAACCTTAATACTTAACTTTCATTCAAACTTTCTTTGGGACCACAATGAGATCGGAGGAATGTATTTTTTCCTTAGTTTCCCTAGCTAAAATGTGCTTGATAAAATCAAAGACAAAACTACTGCTGTCTTGTTACCGTTACTGTCCTGTTACAGAAATTAATGATTGTTTTTATTACCAATCCTTCTACCATGTTTAAGAATTTTTACCATTTCGATCCCTTTATCTCAGTAGGCACATCCTTGCCACAACACAATACATGCTCTTTCCATGAAATGGCAAACAAGCGCATACAGCTGTAGTGCACTTCCCCAACACAGATATCAACACAGATAGTCATAAAGAATCCTCGAACTGCTGGGACGAGGAGATTTTGTTACTTTTGCTGGCATACTTTCCAAGTACAGACGTCAAATTGATCTAGGTTTAATCGTCGTATGTAAAAAACATTCGACATGTTGGTACGAGAAGGCTTTGTAACTTTTTCTAACTAAATTTTCTAAAAATAACCATCCGCCAGTGTTGGTGGAGTTTGAAATACATCGCTCGCTTGAAAAGGGGTTTTTGGAATCTCTTTTTTATCCAGTCCGTTGTTGTTCAAAGGTTCACCAATATCGGTAATACCCAGGGCCTGGGAGGAGAAATAGGTTCGAAATTATAATTCGCTTCGATTACAGCTTGTGTCGATCCGCGGATCCCTTAGCTTGGGTAAAGAGGAACGGTACACAACTTCTTAAGCGTTGCTTCAACGACCACCCTGTTTACTTTTTCCACTCTTTCCCCTTCACGCCTTATCTTTTTCTGTTTCGATACTATCAACACCTTTGTTTCATAACTTTCTTTTGCTGTTTCCTCTGTTGATGACGGACTTGATTATTGGGTTATCGCAAAAATAGTTTTCGAAAAAAAGATATCTTCTGTTAAACACATTTTAATAGCTTAAGGTGAAATTATTCGTCATCGATTCTGCAAATTTCAAAAGCAGTTTTTTTGTTTGATTAAAAAATTTTGTTCATGAAGATATATTTGCTGTGTTCAGTTTGGCAAGAAGAATGCTGTGAATACATTTCTATAAACCCCGCTTTTGGGCCCAAAAACTGCTTTCGAAATTGGGCTCTCCGACGAAAAGTTAATGACTGCTAGTTTCCCGTTAACAGTTAGTTCATCCTTGCAGAAACCACTCATTTTTCGAAAAAGTATGATCCGCAACATGGCCACAATTTCTCTCTGAACGACGAGAAGTTCACTGCTGACGATTTTCTAGAATGATTTAAACGAAATTTTAAAAGGAAATATTGGTTTAGTGTGATGGACTAAATGGACTTGAGTTCCCAACTTGGCACTTTACAACCCTTCGGTCGTATATTATCTTGCTGCCAGATGCCTATAGGCATCCTTGTTAGATTGTTGCAGCCGCAGCGCAGGTCCAGCTGCCGTTGGCGATTTATGATTCTCGGCCATACCGATCGAGCACGTTTCTTGCATAAACGACTGCACAATCATTAAGTGCACTATAAAGTAGCCACTCGACAATCAATCAAAGCTACTACCACCTTCGTCGTTTCGAGCAGCCACGCCGTGAGTTTGCGAATTTCTATAGCCGACTTACCGAGCGCAAGTGGGTACAGCGTGGATGATGCCCCACGTCAAGTAGCATTGCCAAGGTTGTGCTGGCCATACCCGGGGCCACACTCTAAGTGCAACGCGGTTGTTATTGTTATTATTATTAGTTTCGTTTCGTGCCGGCTCACGATCATTTTACATCAATTGCATATAAATACTTTTGTTGAAAAAGCGTTATTATATCATTCCGATTGCTACTACGGTACCACCACCGACGCAAACCACGATCGGTGCATTGCAGTTGCAACTAAACATCCCATAACTATGTCTGCGGTCGGCCTGTTGGCCTGTATAAGTGGATGCACTCCGAACTAGACGGCCAAGGCGGTACGTGCCGCTGTTGTTCGACTTGTCAATCTCAATCTAGTTAGTATATTTTTATTATCATATTCAATTAATTGGATTAACTAACATAATAGAAAGCCCAGCAAGGGTGCAAGATCGTAAAATTTTTTATTTAGTTGTCGTCATTTTGAACTTAACTTAAACGAACATGACTTTTATTTACGATAATGTGATTACCCTCCCCTAAAATTGAGGATTCAACTTGCAACTACCAACCCGAGAATGTACCGGTACAAAGCGTAAACACTTTGTTTGCTCTATTGCTTATCCAACACAATCGAAAAGCGAGAGTTGCTCTGCATTCCGTTGCAGCTTTCTAGAGCCAATAATAGCAACGAACAGAATGAATGGATGGTTGGAAAATTTTGAGTGTTTCAAATAAACTTCAAAAATATTTGCTCTCAACAATCGCTTCCTCACCCACTGCACGTTACACTACACCACCGACGACGTTTACCGTTGTGTACACGAAGGATACGCTTCGGAAGGGGTTGGTTACTTCGCTGTTGGTAGCGTGTACCAACGAAACCACCAGCGAATGCTTCCAACCGCGGGAAGAATGTTCTGACTGCGCTCGTAATCTGATTGTAAACATTTACACTAGATTTCCAACTAGAGCAAAGCCGTACCGTCAGATCCATGGCATGGCATGGCAGGCATACTCGTGACACAACTGGCATGTTGCTCTAAATCTTGTGGTTTTGCGCAAAACACTTACAACCGAGCTTGCTGGCAGCATGCATCAGCTCTCCTTCCTCCCGGTTTAGTAATTAAAACCACAACATATTCACCTCACAGAGCATAGCCGAGCATGATTATGCAAAGTTCGTCTTGTTGACGCAATTTTTGAACTCCACACAGCCGGAGTAGTAGTGCGTTCATCATTTTACCCCGCATGGGGCAACTCGACACGACGACTTGATATCTGCGGTCTTTGCCACCGCCGCAGTCGGCAGTCAGTAATAAGTTATTTGTTTTTAATTAATCAACCTGCTACAACCGCTCGCTCTCTCGCTTGCATCCAGTCAGGAACAGTCACAAGATTTGCAAGGGCAAGTATCAACTCATGGATGTTTGCTTATGACAGAATCGCTCAGAACATGTCGGGAAGAGTCAGCTTTTCCGAACAGTATCGGACTGAAGTTTGCTAGTTGCAAATAAATTGCTCTTGTCGGAAGAAGCTAAGCGATTTTATGTTATGTAACCATTCGATATCAGCAGTTGATATCTGTCAGGGCAAACGCGCTTACGATGATGTTATTGTAAATTTTCTTAAACTTGTTAAAACCTACTCAGCGATTATTCTGTGCTGATGACGATAAAATCCATTGCCTACAGAGAAGCTGGAAATCTCTCTACAATCTCATCTATAAACTAGACGGTAATGACAATAATGTCACAAGATTTGCAAGGGCAAGTATCAACTCATGGATGTTTGCTTATGACAGAATCGCTCAGAACATGTCGGGAAGAGTCAGCTTTTCCGAACAGTATCGGACTGAAGTTTGCTAGTTGCAAATAAATTGCTCTTGTCGGAAGAAGCTAAGCGATTGTATGTTATGTAACCATTCGATATCAGCAGTTGATATCTGTCAGGGCAAACGCGCTTACGATGATGTTATTGTAAATTTTCTTAAACTTGTTAAAACCTACTCAGCGATTATTCTGTGCTGATGACGATAAAATCCATTGCCTACAGAGAAGCTGGAAATCTCTCTACAATCTCATCTATAAACTAGACGGTAATGACAATAATGTCGCACTGTAAAATGACAAGTAAGCATTAGGTACTGACGCGGAGGGTATCCGAACGGCGGGGAGCAATCAACTTGTCCACGTAATTGTGATTGAGGGATATCCCAGCGAATACTACGACAGCGCAGAACCGTGTTCTCTTTGTAGAGTGCATCGCTAGCGTAGGCAATAGAGTTGACAACGTCCGAAGGACGTGCGCTCAAGGCGGTCAAACATTTCTCTACATACTCTACAAGTTAACCGTTGTATAACCTTCGGTCGGTGGAGAGAAGGCAAGCGAAGGCAAGCAACCATTCGTAAAATAGAGCTCCCCATTGAACTTGACACATTTTCCACCTGTTTTGACACGAGTGGTTTCAGAATGAAGCTCTTTACCGGCAGTTCTATCGGAGTGAGTGAAGCTCTGGGAAAGCGCATCAGATCAGTACGAGATACCTGATCACGATTTACTGCATCGTTACGTTCGCACACTAGCAAAGGTGATAAAGCGGCGCGCATCGTAAAATGTGCAATAAAGGAACGTGCTTTACAAATTGTGTGGTGCCCCCCCTAGAGCACGAACGGCGAGTACTCACACGGTTGTTGGAGTGCCGGACGGATGAGTGGGGTCTTTCGTCAAATTAAGCGTGATTTCTATTTCCAATTAGCCCATGTTGACCCGCACTAGGTTCGCATTTGTCCGACGGAATTGAATAGGGGGAGCGGCTGTGCTAGAAATGGTGTTTTTGTATTTCAGTATATAGCGTTCTATGGTACTCTTATTCTGATTTTTGCTCTGATTTTTCAGTTCCATCATTAATAACTACTTCAGACGATATAAGGGCAAATAAATTATTATCTCTGCATTTTGCAAATGATAGGTGACGAAGACATCCTGGCCTTTATTCGTTCTGTAACCAATGAATTTACGCTATATCAGTGTCATTGAAGTTAAATTTTGAAAAATGTTACTTCTGCTAAATTTGCTAAGACCAGGATATATTGTCCACAATGTCCAACTCAACTCTCTAGAAATAAAATTCATGTTAATGATTGAGTGATTAATGATTTTTTACCGTTACAGACCTGCCCTTTTTGTACGCATTCCATCAAGATTTTTATCATTCTCGACAGTACTTAACCTATGACAACTATATTTTGGAGGCCATGCATTTCAATTGAAAACAAAGTAAAAAAATATCCCTATTCTTCAGGGTGACAAAAAACTAACGAAAATGTACAAACATTGAATTTGGTTTCTGCATTAAAATATAATTTATAGACTAAATGTTCCGCAAGGTAGTAACATGGGAATTAAACGATTGCCTTTGTTCTTCAAAACAAAGCTAAATCTCTCTAAGCTATTTGATGTCATAAAAATATGATGTTGAATCGAAAAAAATGCTATCAAAAATCAATTTGCTCAGCACTTCGAGAAAGTATACTTTGATTTGCAATGTACACAAATGTGAAGGTGTTGTTTTCTGTCACTGTTCTCCATTACGCAGTAAGGGTGAAACAAAGAGTATTGAATATTAGGACATACTTTTAATTTCAATTTAAACCATATTACCCCACGGTGTCATTCCAAAATGTAGATTCTAACGGATGACAACTAAAATTTTGGAATTTTTTTGAGGCCCCTATAGGATAACTGGTGGTAAAATGCCCAGTCGGGGCAAAATGCGCCGCTGTAACATTTCACGAATTACTCACTTTTAAACTGTTATTAAGGTGCAATCGCTTCTATTTTACATTACTAACTTGTGTTGAGCATATAAGCTTTCTAAATTACATAAATCCTATGAAAAAACAAAAAAAATATTTGCAGGCTTATTTCTTACAATTTCCGCAACTTTTTTCGTAAGACATTACGCCACCAATAAACAATATTACGTATCTGTAAATGGTTCTTGTTTTGAACAATGGTCTCGGTATCCAGCAGCCAACGTAAAATTGCTTAATTGAATTATTATTTATGTGATTTAAACGATTTTTTTAAACAAGTTCTAGCGGGGCAAAATGCGCCGTGAGAAGCATGAATTTACTTGCAGTGCAACCAAACGTTAATCGATCTAGTAGCCCATGCACTTTTAGGCAAACGTCAAAACGTTGGTAAAAGCAAAAGGCAAAGTGATGTTTTAATTCTGATTCACTCCGAAAAACCCGGTTAAGATGTCGCGAAGCTACCTAAGAAAAACCCACCGTCGGTCTTGGCCGGAACCTGCCACTCGCGGCGGTAGTGAAAACCAGTGAAAACAGTGAAAGACGCGTTGCCGACAAGGTACCAAGAAAAACCCTTGTGTGATATGTTAGCATCGACCGCTCCAGCGAAGATGGATCTGGCGATTGCAAAACCGCGATCCGGAATAACAGATTTAACAAGTAGGTAGGTCCTCACGATGTTCTGAGTCGTGCCGGGTCTGCATTAAAATAAAACCGACAGCGCATTTTGCCAATTTGTTGTGGTGCATTTTGACCCTTTGTTGTGGTTCGTTTTGTACACACCTATGCGCATTTTACCCCTAACGAATCTGAAAACAAATTTTCAAATGCCTTATATAATTTCACGATTTAAACATGTTTTATTGATTTTTATGCCTCAGGACAAGCATGTTAGGTAAAAAACTATTCTACTTTAGGGTTTATAGTCTAGTGTCTGGGAATGCATTCCGCATTGATGAATAATATGATATTCTTCTTAACGTGGGCATTATACCCCCAGTCCCCCTACTCACGGCTTCGACTGTCTACCATATTCTAAGATGCCCAACAACTAGGGTAAATGATTTTGAAATGGACCTAGTCGAATTCTGATCTTGAATGGACCTATTTTTAAATAAGAATTTTAGGATATAATTATCAAGTCTTTGTACTGTATTTAGCTTTTATGTTTATCTTTAATCATTTCTGAACGTAAATATATTAAAATTAAATTAAAATTATAGCCAAAACCACTTTATTGCCGCTTATTTAAAAGTAGCTGTTTTTCAGCGTTTTGGCAGTCACCATAGAGTATTTTCAAACTGTTACTACCCGGAACCCTTCTGGTTTGAAATAAAACAATACTCTTAAAATGATGCTAAAATATGTGTAATTTCAATTTAGGTATTTAAAAATTCAGTAAAACTAGTAAAATCTTCAAATTCCTTAAAAATGTTAACCCCCTTTTTTGATCTTGAATGGACCTAGTATTGATTTTAGAATGGACCTAGTTTTGCGCTCCGAGACATCACTGCCGGAAGCTATCATTGCCTACCACCAACGAACACGCCGTTGTATATTCCATAAAACTGCTTGTTGTCACTATAGTATCTCCGTTTATAATTAATCTATAAGCACGGGATATTGAAAGTAGGCTTGATTTATAGCCTAAATAAAAACTTAATTATATTGATAAAACTAACTATCACTCATCCTTTTTCGTAGTTGCTTCATAGTGTTTGTACATTGTAGCCTCTAGTTTTGAAACTAAAAAGTCTTCCTAATTAGTTAGCTAACATATGTCATTTTATGCTTAAAATAATATAAACTTAATTTGTACAAAATCAGTATTGTACAAAAATTTTAACCATCATTGATTAAAAGATAAGATGGATCAAAAGATAAGAGGGATACTAACTGCCTTCTGTTAAGGGGGCATAGTACCTTTTCAATTTTTTAAAACCTAAATTTTTTTATTGATTATTTCGAAAGATTAACATTTTGACCATATGTGTTTGAAGTCGTTTGCATGAATTCCAAATATTGACAAAGTTACAGCTATTTGTACCGCGCATGTCTGGAGCGATTAAACAACGAGTAAAAACTTCAGCGTTGTTTTTATCGAAACCAGGTTTTGAAAGTCGGTACCATAAATATCTCAAGAACGGCTCAAGCAATTCTTATGATTCTTTTTTTGATTGAAAGCCAACAAAATTATCTAGTGTTTGACCCATCCTTTTCTTGATATTGTAATTTTTGAATTTTTTAGAAATGTTTAAAGTCAATTTTTTCGCTTAAAAACCATACTTTTATGTTTCAATGTCCGCCATTTTGTTGTGTGTTCGAATTCTAAAAAAGGATGGATCAAACACGAGATAATTTAATGTTCTTTCATCTCGTTTTGGAATTTTTCATTTCGGATAATCCCCCCCAGCGCCAATCCATGGTACCACAATTCATGGTTTTTTTGAACGACTATCTTCAAGGAGCCGTAGGGGCAAGGGGAAGAGGTTCCCTTATGAAAACAAAATTGCAAATATTAGTATAAAATGCAATGTTTCGAATGCAAAAAACCCGATTCAATTTGCCTTTCGCGTTATCGAGAAAAAATTATTTGAAATTAGGCAAAAAATATGGTGTAAAAGGTACTATACCCCTTAAAAAAGAGCTATTTTTGCTTCATTTGCATTTAGCACAAAACCAGTAACACTTAAATTTTTCAATTGGATTTTACGTATTTGTTTTAGCACGAAGCAAAAGTGTAATCTATATAATCTATATAAGTAATCTATATAAGTAGAGCAAAATTTTCCCAATTTATTCGCCCTATGTAAAAAAATTCCCAAATTATGCTAAACGGGACAATTCTTGTATCATTAAAAGTAATGCACAGAAGAATGAAACAAGTTATTTGAGAATACAATTCTGAAGATTTATATATAGCTTTATTGTATAGGAAACTCTAATATTGGAACTTCGAATTGAGAATTCGAAGCTAATATTCCAAACTCTATTTAAAGTGGTTATCCCTGCTAGATAGTTAACTACGGGCAACATCGTAAAAATGGTTGGAATCAAAATTTTTTTCATGGACAAATAACGCCCTGTATTTTCCATATAAATACAGCAAAAAGTTTTGCTGTAAGTTTAAGTTTTGACAAAACTCAGATGAGAAATAGTTTAAACACGTTAATCAAGCATATACCAAAGCTTCAAAACACCTTTAGCGCGCTGACCGAAAACCCTAAGGACAATAAAATTCAACCGGATCCTGTAGTCACAAAATCAGACTCGTCTGAGTAAAAAGAAGCAACCACTTCTGATGGTTAAGAACGCCAACTTCCTCACCCTCGTGAAACTTTGTGATGCCCAACCGCCCTACAAAATTACCCGGTTTGGCAATAAAATCATCTGTGTGTCAATGGAGGATTTAGAAATTAGGTAAAGGCCTGGATAATAATATGGTGCAAAAAATATAAAATTTGGATCAATATCTGGACCATTTTCGAACTGGATATGCCTAAAAAAATAATATTGTATTTGATAATTTTCTAATTTAGTTAAAATAATTATGAGGCTCAGAATAAAGTAAAATTAGGCCATTACAAATATTTTATAAAGTTTTTGTCCTTCCGGTGTTGGGCCACTAAAGGGGGGGGGCAAAGTGAATTTTTTAATCGAGCAAAAAACATGGGTTGAAGCATTTTTATTTAAAGTTTAAGCGTGAAAACCAAATCTGTTCTTGCTTTTAATATATACGTATATACGTTATTATTTTCCATGCAAAAATGTACGAAAAAAGGCAAAACCGAGAGTTTTTTTTGGACGATTTTCGGAAACTCCGAATTCGAATTTCCATTTCTGTTTCGTGCTAGAAGTGTTAAGTACACTCATTTTTCGAGTTTTTCAGGCTGTAGAGCCCACGGACAATTGATTTTATACTCATATCCTCCAAATTTTTTTTAGCCACACGATTTTTCAAGTCAATTTCCAAAGGGGGGGGGGTGACAAAAACTTAAAAAATATTTTGCAAAGGCCTTATATTCCGCCGATAAGTAAGCAGGTTGACTTCACATCACCTTTTGGTCGATTGACAGATAGATTAAAAATCAGTTTAGTAAAATATTCAAAATCATGCAACCGTACTAACGTTGTACTACATCATCCGTGGTCGTATCTTATACACAACCCCTCTGATTTTTTTCTTGGGGGATGTAAAGTTTTCTTTAAGCACCTCTCCCCTCTGACTTGTGACAAAATTAATACCTCCTTGTCCACCGGAATTGAGTGACTCTGAGATCTAAAATATTCATTTTTGAAACTTCCTATTTTCTATCTGGTACAGTTCTTCATCGACTATCATTTAAAATTAAAACCTAGTATCTAAGCTTACCTTTAAACCTAGTAGAATTACCAAGTCTAATTTTTTCAAGCACCATTTACAGTATGATTTCGAATTTGACAACAAATGCGTGTCGCCTATGTTGTCAAAATCGAAACCGTGGCAAAATCTAGACCATTTTTTAACTGAAAAAATTGCATATAAATGTGTCAAAAATTGAATAATTACCACTAATTAACGAATTTTTCACGATTGCGACGGTTTTACATTCAAAATGTTCGACAGAGGCTGTCGCAAACCTTTAGATGCTTTGCAGTAAGACGTAGTCCTACGTCAGTAAAAGTCTGACCTTTCGAAATATGTAGTCACTAAATAAAAACTCGAACCCCACTGTACTTGATAAACTACGTTTAATACAAGTTATATTACATATTTTTAATGAATGGTTTAAATTTTTGAAACTAATAGGCGACATAATTTTTTTATGACGTGGAAATCGTTTCAACCATATCTGAACAACAGGTAATAATAAATTCCCAATATACAAATGTCACACACAGATACATACACAACGCATATCAAGTCACTGAAACATTGTTCAATTATTGGGCTGACATAAAGACAAGACCCTCGGTGACTGTGACCGATTTCAAATTTTTCAACCGACTTTCATACCTTTCTAACAGAGTATAAGAAAGGTAAAAGCTGTTCAACCTTGTGTCCTATTAATAAATAACAGTAGTATAGTTGTACTATTAAAAAAAAATTCTTTGTTATTATTTTGTTCATTTACATGGAAGAAACTATGACAATCCTAATTTAGGTCCATTTCAAAATCAAAAATAGGTCCAATTCAAGATCATGTTGGGTCCATTCAAGATCAAAAAAAGGCTTTGGCAAAAAACGATATATTTAATAAAAGTTTCATCAATTATACATTTTTAACGTACTGATAATGTAGAAAAAAGGTGGTACTTTCCAACAAATAGTAACATCACCACATATTATTTATAAATGACGAGTAAATTGAGCAGGAGTGCGAGTGGTGGTGTTAAAAAGCGCTAAATAGGTCCATTCAAGATCAATTACCCTATTCGCAAGCAAGGTAGTGGAAGACCAGCCAAAATTATGGACGCAGAAGGACATCGTTCTCTTGCTCGTTTCTTCAACAACAAGCCCTCTGGTTTGGTTATAAATTAAGATTCATCAGACGAATGTTTGGTCCCGTAATTTTCCTGTACTCTAACAGCCGGCTGCGAAGTCTGTCGATAAAGAAGGGTAATGTCTAAAGACGGTATAAACCCATGGCTTTGCTTTGCAGACGAATGTTTGAAGAAAATTTTGATCCCGTTTCCCGTGCAGATGGACAATACGTGTTTTGGCCGAATAGAGCATCATCGCATTAAGCCAGAAAAATAAAAACGTTCCTGAATACCCATTCGATGCTATTTGTACCCAAAAACCACGACCCGTAAAACCTGTTTCAGTGCGCCCAATCGATGATTTTTTCAGGATTTTTAGTTCCTTGGTGCACAAAAATAACTGAAGAGCCACGAATTGCAAACAGTTGCAATCCTCCTGTTCGGACATCAAACGGAAGCTTCTCCGTACAGCCGATTACGGACCGTTTTCAAATGTACACTAATTTTTGACGTAGGACTACGTCTTTGTTTACTATACTGGGACTGGGTAGCACTTTGTGAAAACGAAAATAGAAGTGTAACGTTTAAATGAAAGATTTCAAATGCCAATAACTACTAAACTACTGAACGAAACTGAACAATTTATATGTCGTTGGATAGATGAAATGACCAGCAATTTTATGGAGGGCGTAAGAGGGGGGGCTCCCATACAAATGAAACACAAATTTTCTCAAAACTCGAAAACATTGGCATGTGAGGAATAGTGAAACCTTCTCGGAGCAAAAGATAGTGAATCGGAGTCGCTAACTTACGTGCCTGTTGCCATCCATGTCAAAAGAGAAGGACATTCGAATGGCACGTCACATTTTGCGATGAACATGCTTTGGCTTTACTGTTATTTGTAATCAATGGCCCTTTTAAAGGCCACAAGCGAGTAAAAGTAAGATTATTGAAACATGTCAAGAAATCTCTATGTCTTAAATGTTGCAGGCGTTTCAAAGCCACCATTGCATTCAATGAAGAATTGAATCTGAATGTTTAGCTCTTCTCTTTCAAACATTCACTTAAACTATGGCACTCACTGATTCACTGATGCATTTTACATTAGTCTTTGATCTAATGATCTGCTATAGTCCTACGTCACCCTTTCATACAACCCTTAGGGCTGTATACCTTGTAGTTTTTTTCAACAATGGATAATGTATCTTTAATTTCGGTGAATCAGTTCTTCTTCATGTATCTTTTTTGACAGCATGAGAAAAAAATTCCAAAATTTTAGTTGTCACCCATTACTTACCGTCACGAAAATACGAAATATTTTAAATGCTAATAGCTCTGCCAATTATGAATAGATTTTCATGGTTTAGATACCAATCGACTCATAAGAGATGTAGCAATTGAGTGAAATGAACAAAGTCAAAAGTTTCAAAGTCAAAAATCCCCATACATTTTCTTCGTGATCGCCTCGCTTCACAGGCAGGGACGACAGTTAACACACCATCTGTTTACTATGATTTCGATCAGTTTATTTTTAGAAAACAAAAGTAACAAAACCCCTTATCCCAATAGATCGAAAATTCTTTACGACGTGCAGACTTTTACTAATATGATATCTGTGCTTGGGAAGTGCGTCAGAAAAAGTGGTAAATCTTCTCATCCCAACAAGACTTAGTCTTAGGACTGCGATAAACCTAGTCCAATTTGATGTCCTGAAAGTGAATAGTTATAAAAAAGTGAGCAACTAACCCCATCTTGATGTCTACTCGCCCGATGTTATCCACTTATACTGCAAGAATTTATTCAAAGCTGATGTCGTATAAGAAAAAGATTGAAGGAATATGCATGTGATGTGCATGTTATATACTTTCAATTTTATTACTGTCAAGTGTGAAATAACTGATAAACAGAGTATCAAAAAGAATTATTAATAAGCAAAGGACGTTAGCTAATTGATGATATTTTAGGTGTCATAATTTTAAATCGTTGTTTGTATGTTAGTTGAAAGGCAATTATATTTCAAATCAACCTGTCACAATAGATGGTGCTATATATCAACTATTTTCAAGTCAATTGAAAAATGTGAACCAGTGGAAAATGAAAACCCAGATTATTTTTTTTTCAGTTCTACCGTAAGTTGTGCGCCAATAACAAATATTTTATGTTTTGGGCAAGATCTTAAGACCAGTTATCATTTGGTACAAGCCAGGAGTTACCTAAAGTTGACTAGTGCTACGTCACATAAACTTTTTTTAAATGCGAAATCGTTGCCAATCACCAAAAGAAGTGTGATTGTGGCCTGATAAAACTCTTGATGGAACTACAACTGCAAGTCCATACAGGAAAAAACGCGAGTCGTTTCTGCGGCAAAATGTCATCTCATTTTTAAATGTTCCGCAAGGTAGTAACATGCGATTTTACTCCTAGATATTTTTCTGCAACCCCGTTAAGACAAAAGTGCGTGTTCAAACCGACAACGGAAAACTAGGTTTAATGTTTGAAGCAAAGGTTATAGATAATTTTAACTTTTTTGCACAGAAATTTTTTAGATTATTTTTGAGCGTCTCAGTGGAAATGATTAAATTAGATTAATGATTAGATTAGAATGATGATTGTTTCTATAAATTAGAATCTACATAAGTCAAGGAACTGTGCCATAGTGATCAATACTTATCGCAGACCACACACTTACTTTCATCGGTCAGAAGTTGATAATAAAAATTCAATTATAGTTGGAACTGAATGTCCACTTTGTTCGCAATGCTCACCAAATTGGAAATGTGTAAAACAGATTCTTTGATATTTCCTCGTTTTTAATATAAAACGATATTGTTATAAAACTGACACTTTCGGTTTGGATTTTTGTTATGGCCTTGTGTTTGAGTTTCTGTGCAATTAAGAGTTTCTCAAGGTAAAAGCAAAGCCATGGGTTTATACCGTCCTTAGACATTACCCTTCTTTATCGACAGACTTCGCAGCCGGCTGTTAGAGTACAGGAAAATTACGGGGCCAGTGCAACGATCCTATTGACTCTAACTAGCAAGCACCGCCTAGCCGAGATTCGAACATACGACGACTAGCTTGTTAGACCAGTATCGTACCTCGAAGCTAACTGGGCGGTGTTTCTCAAGGTAGCGGGTATGAAACGGGGAAGGCACAACGTCCAACATAGCTCCAACCATCCCAAGGCCCTACCTAGCGCCTCCATGTGGCCTTACCGGGTAATGCTCTATTGAGTAGCCTAGCTGGGAGGTGCGATGAAGGGTGGTTCCCGGTTGCCTGATCTCAAAACTGCGGGTTTGGATGACGGCTGAGCCACACGACCTTGTTAGTAGGTAAGCTTAACATAAGTTATTTTAGTGATTTGTGTCGTTTTAGTTCATGAAGCTAGCACCTCCTACTGTACAGTGAAAACTCGGGGGGGAGCATCAGGGTATCGAATGAATCGAAGACTGAATGAGGGATGCGAATTGAATGAAAAAAAATTATACACCTAATGTAAGTACAGTAGAATCCCTTTTTTCGCCCATTCATCTACGTAATTTCTTTTTACGGCTATGAAATGGGGAAGACAAACGAGAAAGCGACCAACAAAGTTTGTGCCAGACCAAGCTCCTATCTAGCGCCTTCACACGGCCGTACCCGGTAATACTCTATAGAGTAGCTAAGCTAGGAGATGCGATGCTGCGTGGTTCCCAGATGCCTGATCTCAAAACTGAGATGTTGAGCAAACCGGTGACAGAAACGGCCTTATATGCCTAATATATTGTTTTAATTATTTGTTTCGTTTTAGCTCATCAGACACCTCTTATTGTACAATGAAAACTTTGGCCGTAACAAGTTTAAATATAATGCACATGGCTATCAGGCCTTAATTGTTTTGATCACCGTACTCTTTTTTATTGTCTTTCGGATTGATGTATATGTATATCGGCCCTCTTTTTTTAGAACCGGTTTTTTACGTCCCTCCCAATAGTGGACGTAAAACGAGATTTCAGTGCATTGCAGTGCCGCTCCGGTGAAAACACGCTTTTCAGACTTTATGTATCTTTTTCTCGAAAACTATTCAACGTATTGGAACAAACTTGTTTTCACTTTGTTGGCAGAATGACACACAATATAACCAGGTTCTTTTTCCTGCAGAATTTGGATTTTGCAAACTTTTTTTTAGAGTTTTCGTGGATTGTATAACATTTTGCCGAATATCATTTCGTAGAAATCCAATTCGCGATTGACCTAGGCAAATCCTAGGTGCTACATTCCGTTATCGAAACTTGACCTTCTGTTGTTATACGACAGACTTCGCAGCCAGCTGCTAAAGTAAAGGACAATTGCGGGGCCAGTGCACCGATCATATTGATTCTAACAGTCTCTTCCAATCGAGATTCGAACATACGACGACTGGCTTACTAGACCAGCATCGTACCGGTTGACCATAACGCGGAATATACTGTTTAGCGGAAAGTGCCATTTGGCGGAGAACTTTTTCGTGGAAAGTACTATTTTGCGGAAAATATTTTAGCAGAAAAAACTTTCTGGTGAAAAACTATTACGCAAAAATATCTCTCTTCGAGAATCGAGAACTGTATTTTCGCGATAAACTATCTAATCAAGTCCGTTGCTCTGCATCTGCTTAATAAGAAAGTGTGATTCGTCCTTACTTACTATCGGTCGTTCGGCCCCAACTGAAGAAATGTATCAGAAAACAAATAAATGTAGATGGAGGTAGTTTCTGCGTGGGGCTGCCCCGCCCGACGGCGCCCTGAACCCTCCAGAAAAAGGTTTACAGCACCTTGTATAATTTGCTTTCCGCAGGAGAGTTTATTCCGCTGAATTGTTTTCCGCGAAATGGAACAGACTTTTCGTCAAACGGTTTTCAGTGAAAGTTTTTCCGGCGTTGTAGTACCTTCCGCGAAATAGTACTTTCCGCGAAACGCTAAATGCTAAGTTCGCAGACAGCTTTTATATGGCAGCAAACGGTCTAAACCAATGGAAATCTCATCTTTCCATACAATTAGCCATTGACTCCAATCACTATTTCATGACAGTATAATACAGTTTGAATAGATAGTCAACTTACTATTCACTACAAAAAACACCGACTCACTGCAGTGCTCTGTTGCAACCCGGAACTAGATCTAACACCAGATTGGCTGGCTAATGGATGGTTTCGTTGCTCCATCAGGCAATAAAAAGCGTAAACAGCTAGTTTTTACGTTAGAAAAACTCACGTGCGTTTGCAGGGTTTAACTTCAGCCGGGTAGCATCATTTCGTTCGGACATTTTTTCCTCAAATTCAGACCTTTGTTTATTGCAATTCAAGTTCATCATATTGGATACGAATACATTCTCATATTTTCCTTTTCGGTTACATAAGTTATTAACAATTTGAAATGTGTTTTAAAACATTTAATTGATCTTCACTTAATTTATGTTTTTTTCATCAATAGGATGAAAAATTCTATGAAACGTGCTTGTAAAATGTGAAAATCGACTCTTTCGTACAACATATTAGCTTTTTTGTCAGTTTTACAAAAAAAATAGGAATGATATACAGCTCTGTCAGATGAATATGTACGTATTTTTTAGTTGCACTCAATCCATAAAACTTTACGTCGAGTTTTCAACAAGCCGTGGTGCTCACTCGTTTCCATTGAGCAAGCCGAAATTCGATTCGAGGCTGGTTTTTATTTTTCGCTGAATGAATAAGTGGAAAAATGTGGCACTGATCGATAACGCAATCTGGCAAAAAAAATATACAAAAAAAAAACGAAAGAACGACGACAGCCAGCCAACGTGTCGAACTAAGCTTGCAAAAATGGGCAAAACTATGCGTTCAAATCACTCTGGAAACGCCATGCGAGTATGCGAGGGGTGGACGTGGGAAACGTGAGCAATGTCTGATGCGGTTAGCATAAAACGCATTTCAACTGCGTCGGTTCGAGAGCTATTCAGCACTAGCAATTATTGAATTATTCTATTTTTTGCCGCACACGGTTGCAAATCAATCAAATAGGCTAGGAAGGGTGGAATGGCCGTGTTGGAGTGTTGGAGTAATTGAAAAAATAAAAAAAAACGACGAGCTCGAGTTCTGTCGACTGCATGTACGTTTATGTCATAGATAATGCTTGAGTGAACTAGTACTTGTGCAAACTACACCACAGTCATTGTGAAGGAATTTAGGGTTCGATGATGATGAAAGTGGATGGAAAACTGAAAGGAAGCAATTAAAAATAATATAATCAAGAAACATAAAACTAATAAAATTCGAAAATGGTTCCTCTGATAAAACATTTACCAAACGCCCACTGAAACGCCATTTTGAACGCAACCCTGCTCAGATTAGTCTTTTCGCTGACTTGTTAGTACACTGTTTGCTGGCCGTGTTTTATCGCCGCCTCTCTGGCACTGTCTGTAACATGTTTTGTGACGAACCCCCCGAATAGAATGTGATTAGTTGCTGCTGAAATCGAAATCCAACAGCTTGCCGATTCTTATGTTTTATTTTATGGGCGACGAAGATCGCGAAGAATCAGCGCTGTAAAATCGAAATTTCCTATGTACGATCGTAAAAATGAAATAAATACAACATCAAATAATCGTTTATAGCAAAGCACTTAAATGTTCATCTCGGCGGCAGTTTAACTCCGTCATATAGAAAATCGAGTGCCCCATATATGCACCCGTCCCGCTGCCTTCCTTTGAGAACGGCACCCTCCCGCACGCAGCAACCGTTCCGACAGATTTGGTTTGATAGAATTGGAATCTGCGGCCGGAATCGACCCAACCAGTCTAAGTAGATATTGAATTTAAAATTGCTGCCAGTGCCGATTTCCGCTTCTTTGCCGACAATTGTTCCGATTGAGGAGCGCACACTGCCGGTGACATCGGAACCGAACTCGCCGCGCGCCGGAGGGTGGCAACACGCGGGGCTTGGAAATAGTTTCTCGTACTTGCCGTGTGTATGTGTATGTGTGCTTAAATGTTATTTGCTTTATTCATGAGCGCTGCCATTGGTTTGCGTTTGCAGCGGCGCGACGGGGAGTAACGTCTAAGGTCTCTCTGTGGCTACGATGTTTTCCCATGTTTCGAGTGCTTGCTGCGAAGTTTGAGTTCCTCAGACTGTACAGCCGGAGGCGTTGGTGGTAGCAGCAGCGCGGCAGAGGCAGTATTATAAAACAAATAAATATAAATGAGCGCGCAAATATAGGCGAATCGGTTTCGATTACGTCACATACATTCACATGCGCGTGGACCCGGCTAGCTAGCTGCTCGCTCTGCTGGTAGGTAGTGTGCGGTGCATCGAGTTCTCTTGCTTAGGGCAAAGAATGTGCGCGCACACGAAAGGCATCCAGCGGATTCCGAACCGAGCGCGGGAACGGGTCGTGCAAATTGCGCTAGCATATTGTTATTGCGAATTAGGCTGGAAATTAATTTTATTTCGATATGTTGAACCTAAAGCGAACCGAGATATGGGCGCTTAACAAATGTGATTGCCAGGCTGCTTTTGGCAGCTTCTGCTGATGACGCCTATCCGTAAGCTTTTTATTTGCTTTGGATTTATAATGTTGCTTTAAATGAGAACGAACAATCAATGATTAAAACAGAACATGGTTAATGAGCCAGCAGGATTTTTTTTCGAAATTTTTATAGGTCCAAAATCAAGTCTTATACAGTTTAATCGAACTTTTTGCGAAGAGCTCAGTACTGCTCTGCCGTGCATACCGCCCCGCTTCTTCCAGTACGTCTAGTTCGCGTTGCTTGTTCTCTAATCATCCATAATCTGCGCTGGGAACACTGCCGACAGCATTTCAAATGTTCTCCTGTCGACACATTCCCCCTTATGTTCTCCACGGTCAGGGGTGGCATCTCGCTTCGCACCGCGACAAATCTTGGGCATTCGAAATCACATACTCCTGCGTTTCTTCTGATTCTTCGCATTCTATCTGTCCAAGACAGGTGTCGCTGCGTGCCGGACCGATGCAGGTATTTCCTGAAGCAACCATATCCGGACAGAAACTGCGTTAGGTAAAAGTTAACTTCCCCGTGTTTCCTGTTTAGCCAAGTCGACTGCACGGGTATGATCCTTTGCGTCCATCTATACCAACGCTGTATTCCATTCTTCTTGAAATTTTCAACGCTGGAATCTATTCCGGAGCTCCGGATCTGAGGATCGATAAGAAAAAATTAGCCAAACGACGGGCATAATTCTACCCATTGCGTTGTAAAATAAACATAAACATATTATTCCGATCGTCTCATGAAACCTTGGGGAACACCCGCCGTGATGTTCACCGATCTTTGCCTCTTGGCAGTCCGGTTCTGGAAGTTCTGGCCGACGGGCCCGTTCTGGAAGTAGATCTTCAAGATCTTGCACAGGTAGCCAGAGACCCTCATTCTTTGCAGTAATGCGGCGGAGCTTACTTACTTAGGTGACTTGCCGTCCTAAGACAAAGCCTGTTGAACAAAGTTTCTCCATGTAACTCGGTTGAAGGCTACCGCTCTCCAATTCCTGGTACACCGAGTACGCTCCGCCAGATCTCGCTCCACCTGGTCTAAACATCATGCTCACTGCGCTCCTGGTCGTCTTGTTCCTTTACCGGATTAGAAGCGAACACCATCTTTGCAGGGTAGTTGTCCGGCATTCTTGAAACATGCCCTGCCCATCGTATCCGTCCAGCTTTAGCCACCTTTTGGATACTGGGTTCGCCATAGAGCTGTGCGAGTTCATGGTTCATCCTCCGCCTCCGTACTCCGTTCTCCTGTACGCCGCCGAAGATCGTTCGTTCGAAAACTCCGAGCACTCGCAGGTCCTCCTCGAGCATTGTCCATGTTTCAAGCCCGTTATTAGCCCGTGGTCTAATAAGCGTCTTGTACAGAGTGCATCTCTGTACGGGCACTTAGTCTGCTCGACCGCAATTGCTTGTGAAGCCCATAGTAACCACGACTTCCGCTACTAATACGCCTCCGAATCACACGGCTGGTATCATTGTCCGCCGTTACCAGTGAGCCAAGGTAGACAACTTCGTCGACCACCTCAAACTCATCGCCGTCGATCAATATACTACTGTTCAAGCGGCGTCATTCGGCCTCCGTTCCGCTGGTCAGCATTTACTTTGTTTTAGACGTATTTACCTTTAACCCAATCTTTTCTGCCTCGCGCTTTAGTCTGGTGTACTGTTCAGCCACCGCCACAGATGTTCTCCCGATAATATCTACGTCCTCGGCAAAGTAGACGAATTGACTAGATTTGTTGAAGATCCCAGCTGAAGCTATTGAAGGCATTTGAAGCCTTTCGTCACATGGTCGTCGCCATCGCATGTGGTGTGTGTGCGTGTGTGCGTGTGTGTGTGCGTGTGTGTGTGTGTGTGTGTATGTGTGCAAAAATGTAAAACTACGAATTTCTCCGGAACCATACAATCGATTTCAACGATTCTTCTTCTTTTTCAGCATACAGCCGGGGTGGCTCGTGCTGTTTCAAGCACTCGTCTCCATTCAACTCGGTCTTGGGCCACTCGTCGCCAATTTCCTAGTCGTCTCAGAAGTCGCAAATCGCTTTCGACCTGGTCGAGCCATCGTGCCCGTTGAGCCCTCCTGTTCCTGGTGCCGGTGGGGTTGTTGAAGAGGACTATTTCCGTCGCACTGTCGTCCGGCATCCTTACGACGCGTCCGGTCCACCGTAGCCTGCTAACTTTCGCTAGATATACGATGGGAGTCTCTCCAAGCAGTGTCTGTAGCTCGTGATTCATACGCCTCCGCCACTCTCCGCTTTCAATTTGTACTCCGTCAAATATCGTCCGCAGCACTTTCCGCTCGAACACGGCAAAGGCGCGTTTATCCTCCTTGGGCAGCGTCATGGCTTCAAGTCCGTAACTACAAGAACTACCGGTCTAATAAGGGTTTTGTACATTGTTAGCTTCGTGTGGCGGCGTAGCTTCCTGATCGTAGCGTTTTAAGAAGGACAAAGTAGGCCCGATTTCCCGCTTTCATGCGCCGCTGGATCTCCTTACTAGTGTTGTCTGCGGTCACCAGCGATCCCAAATACACGAACTCCTCTACCACTTCTAGTTCGTCGCCGTCAACGGTTACCGTCCGTGGGAGACGCGCGTTTGTTTCCTTTGAGCCTCTTCCTTTCATGTATTTGGTCTTCAACGCATTTATTTTTAGCCCAATTATTCTATACTCCGCTTTCAGTCTGGCGTAGATTGCCTCCGCCGTCGCAAAGTTCCTGGCTATGATATCGAAGTCATCTGCAGGGCCTAGAAGTTGGCTACGCTTGCTAAAAATCGTGCCTCTCGTTTCGATGCCCGCTCGTCGGATCACCCCCTCAAGAGCAATGTTGAACAGCATGCAGGATAAATTGTCACCTTGTCTCAACCCTCGCCGCGTCTCGAAGGGACTCGAGAGTGTCCCAGAGATGCGTACGAAACACATCACTCGATCCAATGTAGCTCTGATCAGTCACGTCAGTTTGTCCGGAAAACCGTGTTCGTGCATTATCTGCCATAGCTTGTTTCGATCGACTGTATCGTATGCTGCTTTGAAATAAAGATAAATAAAGATGTGATGCGTGGGCACGTTGTACTCCCGACATTTCTGCAAGATCTGTCGGATAGTAAAAATTTGGTCCGTAGATGCGCGAGCCCCCATGAAACCCGCCTGATAATTCCCTACGAAACCTTGTGCTATCGGTGACAGCCGGCGTAACAGGATTTGGGAGAGTACCTTGTAGGCGGCGTTTACCAGCGTAATACCTCGATAGTTGCAGCAGTCTAGCCGATCACCCTTTTTGCAGATAGGACAAACCACTCCTTCCATCCATTCCTCCGGTAGCTTTTCCTTCTCCCAAGGATCTCAACGATCTTTGTACCAAATGGAAGCTCTTGACATCATAAATTTTTTTTCTAGAAAGTTTTAATGATTAAGTAGTTTGTAAGTTATGCTTAGAAACGAGTTTTTACTAAATAATAATTATAGCATGTTTCTCAGAGATGGCGCAACCGATTTGTGCATTATTAGTCTCATTTGAAAGGTTAATATAGACTCAGATCACTATTGAATTGTTGTTTGATTGGACGTTTAAATTGATTTGACCGATTTTGACCAAGATAATTTATCTAGTTTTATTCAATTTAGCCTTAAATGGGAGGTCTTAACACTGCGAAACAAGAAGCAACAAATTTTCTACATGATTGCAAATATCTATTCCCCACCGCAATTTGAACAGATGCCGCCGTAAAATAACTTGGAAACATCTGTGGCGTTCGTGTTTCGTCCGCGATTCCCGCTTATGTTTGTGAAACGCCAAGTACATTATTCCGGTGGTGGTCCTGGAGGTGATAGTTAACTAACCGGCCTGAGGACACACCATCCCAACCAAAAATGATGCACTCTAGCGGAAAGGAAGAAGCAAATATAAATAACTGAATGCTTCCACCCCGCCGGCCGTCAGCTCTGATCCGATTGAGAACGATGGAAACATAAATAATTAATTTCATGGCGGAAGAAATTGCTTTCGTTTAAATGGTCCGACAAGGAGAAAAACTATTGAAAAATTAAATATTCAATTAGAGATTTCGACTACAGAGCCGAGACCGCGGCTCTTACGTCTCGTCGGGAAAGTTCCAGCACACAGTAGAAGCGAGTGAATGTAATTAATAGCGACATGACATGGAAGAGTAGCAGTGAGCATGATCGATTGGAGGCCGTAACGCTTAGGGTGGCTTAGGCGCTTACATATACAAGCGTAGCACTAGAAAAAAGCCGCCGAGTGGGTTTCTCTTCTAGAAGCACTCTAATGCAAATTTCTGCTCATTGGAGCAGGGGGCAGCATTGCCGGAACAAGGGACAACTGTGTCGGAAAATGCGCGTGATTAGTGCAAGGTTAGTCCGAGCGAACGGATGAACATGCTTTGCATTATTAAATCTTCCACCTGGTGATTGAAGTTTTCCCACGAGCTAGCGTGTTCGACCTTACACCAACCACACGAACAGCGGATATAATCGCTGGAATTCGTCGAGATTAATATTGCCCACCTTTCCGTGTTTGCGCCATGTCTGGATTATCGTTTATTTAATCACTAAGTTTGTAAGCATTCGAAAAAAGAGAAACAATACCGCAAGTACGCGGGAAAAATTCTAAACAAACTGCACCACCACGAATTCGACCGATGAAATTGCGCTCCGGGAAAAGTTGAGCGCTGCAACCAGCAAACTATTTCCTTTTTTTTCGTTTTTTACCTATCCCAACCAGCAGCAGTACGAAACCACCTGAGTGAAGAGAAAAATAGTTTTCCCGAACTGAACCAAACTGCAAAACCGATTTTGTTTGTTTAAAGGATCAATTCTTTATCCCTGTTATGAAGTTATTTCATCCCACAATGCGCAACAAACAAGCAAATACAAATCCACAGACAAACAGATGTAGCATACAAGTGTTTCGCAAACAATCGATGAATTGTATGGAAGATACACAATAGTATCGTATACAGCACGAATTTTGTTGATAGATAACATATCAAATTAGTGTAAGTTCTTTGTTCATCTGTGGAAATTTAGTTAATTCAATCTATCGACAAACAAAAGCGGCAGTAGCATGTTAGCAGACTCTCGGCTGAGTGTGTGCATGTTTGTATCCATTGCTGATTAAATGGCAAAACCACTCCATCATCACTCAAATACAAAGCAGGGATGAATGGATAGATGTAGCTTGATTCAATTGTGCTGTCTCAATCCTTGCTCTGATGGGGCTCATAAAGCAAAGTTAAATGCGTTTGTTGTTTGGAGAATACCTGCTGCAGCGGGACGAAACGGCACGGGATGGGACAACACAGGCTGAAGGTTTTAGTTTATGGGATTAGCAGAAGGGGAAAAGTAAATGATACGATCCACCTGCAGCAGATGGGTTGGGATTGGGACAGCCATGGATGGGGAATGCATTAGGCTTATCCACTTGACGTCGGGAAACAGTCAGCCGACGGATGATTAATTGGACGAAACGTTTCTGATGTGGTAGTGGCAGTGCTAATGTAGTTGCTCAAATCTGCAATGCGTAATGAGTGGTGAGGCTGAGTTCTTGAATTGTTTTTGGCATTTGAATGAGGAAGTGCTGGAAGTGTTAATGGACGCAAACCACAATTGTAAATGAATATCATTTTGCATTGCACTCTTCTGTTTTTACTGCATTATCCTATGGGAAGAATTTCTCTTCCACTCAGAACCAATAAGGGAAATTATTCACGGGTTTTCAATTGTTAAACCACTAACGATGAACCATTTCATTGAACCACACCACGTTCAACGGGCCGTGAATGACGCTAGGAGACAGCTTCGTGTTCCCGCGTGGCATGGTACGTGTCTAACTCCATTATCCCAATTTACATGCCCGTAACAATAACATTATCTATTAACATGGATTTGAATTTTCATTTGCGAAGTAAACAAACAACCTTTCGCGGCCCAAGTCGCACCGATTCCGAGAACCGGTAAAGGGTTGTTGTTGTGATCAACAATGGATTGTTTGGGTGCGTGTTTTGATAGAACACAAAAGGATAGCAGCAGCAGCAGTAGCAGGAGGAGAAAATTTTGCTACGCGCTTTCCTATGAAACAGGAAGTGCGGTGTTTGGCGAAAGAGCGATAATATGCCGCACAGTTTACGTGAACGGTCCGTGGCGAGAAGTCAAGGAAGGGATGCAGGATGAGCTTCGAGATTAGATCTCCATCGGGGGTTGTTTGGAGTGAATGAGTTGATTTGGCTTTGTTTTGGAGTGTGTTTCGAACAAAAGCTAGGGAAACATTACGCGAGACTCAATGTGTCGGATAGGATGATTTTACAGTCTACTGAATTTGTTGTGATGCGTCACGGAGGGATTGTAGATAATTGTACCTCAGGTTGGAGTATATTGTTACGAATCATTTAGCTGTGGAATGTTACAGATGTTCGACGATAAACTTTAACCTCACTGCAGTGGGATTCGACGAGAACGATACATATTTTTGGAACAAACACAATACAAACTAATGCTGATCTGAACAAGTCAGTCGTCATATGTTAGATTCTCAGGGGGCGATACAGAGTGTCAGATTCAACTAAACAGATTCAGATTCAACTTATTGTGCTATTCTTTCCGCTTCAGTCAGATGGATGAAAATATTCCGTAATGCATACTACCATTACAATTTACTTAACGGGAAAAAGACATTCTGCTGACACATCAGAAGGTTCATTAGAACTCGCATGAGAATTTCATAAATGAATTTAAACTTCTACACACACGAAACCAATTTTCCTTTTCCATTCAAAATTGCGCTAAAAATATATGTACGAAACAAATTCCAAACTGGATGAACGAAAAAGTAAAATTTCATGACGGCTGTAGTCGGTTAACATTTTACAGTAACAATATGTGAAACGACGGTGATGGTGTGGTGCCGGAAAGGATTGAAAGTAATTGTTTAATTTGCTCGTCTAATGGAGAAACCACGTATAAACCAACGGAAGCCAACGAAGCGATGATAGCTCTGGAGTTTGGACGAATGAATGATGGTTGGTTCACGGATTTGCTTTATTGAATTCTAATTAGGCCATTGCAAATAATTTTAAAAGTTTTTGTCAACCCCCCCCCCCCCCCCTTCCCCTTGGAGATTGGCTTGAACAATCGGGGGGCAAAATATAATTTGCAGGATATGAGTTAATTTTTATTCATAAAATCAATTGTCTGTGAGTTCTTCAGTCTGAAAAACTCGAAAAATGAGTGTACGAGTTGAGTTAATGCTTGTAGCACGAAACAGAAATGGAAATATTTGTTTTGTTTTTGTCTTTTTTCATAGTTTTTTGCAAGGAAAATAACGTATATATTAAAAGCAAGAATAGATTTGGTTTTCACGTTTAAATCTTAAGTAAAAATGCCTAAAATCAATATTTTTTTTGCTCGATTAAAAAAATCGCTTTTACTTATTTCATTTTTCTTAATCATTTCTTTAAGAATATTCCGTTCTGATTTTCTTTTCTTTTCTACTTTTACGTTTCCTTACTTATCTTTGCCTTATCGTTGCTTCTCTTTTCCTGTTCTTTTAATTTTTCACAATTTAAATTTCTTTTTATTTTTTGCTGGTTCATTCCCTTACTTTTCTCTCTCTCTCTCGCTCTCTCGCTCTCTCGCTCTCTCGCTCTCTCGCTATTTCTCCTTCTCCTTCATACATCTCTCGTTTTCTGTCTACCGTTCTGTCTATAAACGCGCACGATTTTTTACTGTCATTATCCCCTTTATGATAAATAATTACAACATTCATTAATCTTTATAAATTTTGACGTAAAACTACGTCTTACCGCAGGGTATCATTGCATAATTCAGATTCTAGCTACCGTCATGGAAATATGGAAGGTTTTGAATGCTAATATAGCTCTGCCAATTATGAATGGATTTTCTTTCATGGTCTAGATACTGATCGACTCATAATAGAGGTAGCAATTATGTAAATTCTGTTATAGTTTTCCTTTTCAATCACTATTTAGTGAAAATTAACCAAAAGTTTTAAGTTCAAATATTCCCAAATATTTTTTTCGTGGTCACCTTGCTTCACAGACAGGGACGACGCACAGTGGCGCTCCTCCATACAAAGCTTGGCCAAAAGTCAAAAGTTACTCCAAATCGGCTGAAAATAACATCTTTAACTAATTTTGGGTCACTAATTTCAAATTCGGGATCAAAAATCCAAAAAAAAGTGCTCATTAGTGTGGTTCACAAAATTTAAAAAAAATTGTTTCTCTTTTTACAGTTTTAATTTTGTTTGTTGTTTTTGGGATGGCAAATTTTGTATTTGGCTTTGGAAACATAAAAAACTTGTATCGTGATGCATTAGGGTGATTCACAAACCATAAAAAACCTTTATCACGCCTTCATATAACACAAAGAAATCACTTCCGATATACCCTTCAAAAAATCGATATATCTCCCTTAGCGCAGCAAAGCGCAGAAAGCCACCCAGTTTTTCGGAAAGTAGAGAAAATTTCATGTAAGATGCATTTAACGTGGTCGTTTTCTGGCGTTTCCCACCATACTTTCTTAATCGCTAAATATTCGTGTTGAGTTTCCCATACAATTTGTATGGAAGAACGAAATATCAATTTTCAACATGCTCAACTTCAGACATTTGTCAAAAATTCATTTTAACTTCAAACTGTCTAAAATTTTCAGGTTAGCTTCCCAAAATATTCCAGAATATGATAAAAATATAGTAATGGCACAAACTTGAAATTGGATTTTTGACTTTTGGCCAGCTTTGCGCCATAGTGCGACGGTTACATACACCATCTATTTATTGTGATTTCGATTACTTCCCTATTATAGAATAAAAAAGCAACAGAATTTCCTCGTCCTAACAGGTCAAAGATACTTTACGACGATTAAACCTAGACCAATTTGATGTCTCTGCATGGAAACTACACCAGAAAAAGTATGTTAGGGAAGTGCGCCAAAAAAAAATAACAAAACTTCCTTTTCTCAACAGGTCGAAGATTCCTTACGTCGAGTAAACATAGGCCAATTTTATATGCGTTGTAATATGATAACGACAGATCATGCAGAACTATCGGGAGTACAACGTGCCCACTCATCAAATTACTGATTTCAGAGCAGCATACGATACAGTCGATCGAGATCAGCCATGGCAGCTAATGCACGAACACGGTTTTCCGAATAAACTTAGAGATTAGAGCAAAATTGGATCGAGTGATGTGCTTCGTGTGTATTTCGGAGACACTCGAGTTGCTTTGAGACGCGACGAGGATTCAGACAAGGTGACGGCTTACCTGCATGCTGTCGTCTTGAGGGTGTGATCCAACGAGCGGGCCTCAAAACGAGAAGGACGATTTATGCCAAATCCTAGGCTAGGCAGGCACTCCGATGTGATAGCTAATTACTTTGCATTGGCGGAGGTAACCTACGCCAGGCTGAAAGCGGACTCTAGGAAGATTGAACTGAAAATAAATGCGTCGAAGACCAAATACATGAAAGGAAGAGGCTGAAAAGAAACAAACGCGCGCCTCCCACGGACGGTAACGAACTAGATCTTTAAGGACTTTAAGGCAGCTGTGACGCTGCTCACGGAGGACATACGTACCCTTGCCGTGTTCGAGCGGAAGGTGTTTGCGATATTTGGCGGAGTACAAACTGAAAGCGGAGAATGGCGGAGGCGTATGAATCAAGAGCTACAGGCATTGCTTGGAGAGATTCCCATCGTACATCTGGCGAATGTCGGTAGACTACGGTGGGCCGGACACGTCGAAAGGATGCCCGACGACAGTGAAACAAAAGCAGCTTTCTTCAAGAGCCCCACCTGCACGTACAATTACCCTTATTCTGCGAGTCACGTGACTCAATACGACAATTGTCGAGTCACCTGATTCGCGGCGACTCTAAATAGTCACGTCACTCGCCTCGCAGAATAAGGGTGATTTGTGTCAAGATTGCTCGGCCAGGTCGAAACTGATTTGCGATTCTAAGGCCACTGGGAAATTGGAGATCGAGTCGGAGACGACTGCTTGGAACAGCTACCCGAGCTACGAGCAACCCTGGCTCTATGCTAACGATGACGACGTAATATGATTCTATCTGTAGATATGGAAGAATAGTACAAAGAGAATGTATTGTGTTGTGACAATATTGTGCTGCTGATAAAAAGGGATCGAATTGGTAAAATGTTTTCAACGTGGAGGGAAGGTTGGTAATAACAACAATCTTTGATTTCTGTAAGGTAACAGGACAGCAGCAGTTTTGTTCTTGATTTTGTTCGATTGATTCCAAATACATATTTTCGCCGAGGCGACTATGATGTTTTCTCAAACTCAGATCCACGTGATGAAAATGAAGCACGTGGTTTGGTATACACTTTTATATGCCATTAAGGCTCAAAAGCGCGCGATTTAAATCTACAAATCCAATGCATGCTATGATCTTTTTGAGCAATGATTCGAAACACATCAATTAAAGGCTATTTGCCTGCTACTACTAGGCTGTGTATAAGACGTAAGTACCCAGCGATTGAGATCTTTTCTCCACCACTGGGTTTACAATAAAACGTTTATTTTTTGATTTGTTGAGAGGTAAAATGAAAAGTTAGTTTAGTTTATGTGCTCTAAATACAACTTATTTCTAGGTTACAGAATCACAGCATTCAGTTGGGTACATTTACATATAATTAATTGAATTTTAACTATGGAAAGCGCCGGAAGTTACGCAGATATATATCGCTATTTCAAGACTAGTCACTGAAAATGTGTGGTGACAACAGCTTGATTTAAAACTTGACAGACAATATATCAAAACAAAGCTTAGCTAAAGGGCCAAACAGAATCCTGCGTCAACGCGTCCGTCAGCGTTATTCTGACAGTTTTCCCATGGGTTTACTGTCAAATTGACACTGACGAATGCGTTGACGCAGCATTCTGTTTGGCGCTTAATTTTTTGAAATTACCTAAAGGTAAATTAGGTAAAATTGGAAAACCACAAGTTAGCCACAAGCCTCGAACGCTGATTTGACGCAGGGCGAATTGTGTTCCATAGACCATTCATTGCACGGTGCCTGACCTGACTTTTGGTTGGAAGTTTTTGTGAGGTTTGTTTGGAATGCTATCTTCTTTAGTTCGAATCCATTTGTAACCTAAATTTATTACTAATCATTGGATTTATAACTAGTTCGCAGGGTAAGGAATGGATTAATCAGGGATCGCCTATTTTAATCAGTTGTACATAAATAGGCTTGAAATGTAGTATTTTGTTCGTGTTTTCTGAATCTTTCGAGAAGAACATCATCTTGAATCACTTAACCATAGTTATTTATACAAACACAATTTACTGTGTTTTAGATAAGATATATGATTTAAATTGTTGTCAAAAAACCTGCATTTTACAGTTGCTGAAGCGAATCGCCACTTCGCTACTGTTGAAAAGGATCTCCACCTCGCTACTCTGAGCACTGTTAACAGCATTTCTAAAATCCGAGCTCGCAATTCTAACATGCCATCATATTGTAGCAGACATGTGAGCCCTTGCGTGATTGGAAGTCACGGTCACAAGCTTATAGCAGTGATAATTTAGGACAAGTCATTAAAATTTAGGACTGCTTAAGAAAGCTCCTTGGTGATTAAAATGCGTCCAGACTGATTAAAATTAGTTGCAGCCCCTCAATTTTTATTGTAAAAAATCAAAAGTTTAGCTTGATAATAGTGACTTGGTAACATCTTCAAAGATTGGTATACTGATATGCCCCACTTAGCTCAACCCATTACCCTATAATAACCTACGATACGACTAAACGTATAAAAATAGGTTCTTTACCCTACCACTTGTTCGCGGAAACCAGGAAATTCGCGACTTTTCTGAAGCAGAAAGGTGATAGCAGTTTTTCACAACACATATTTTTATCATTTTGCATTGCATTTCATCATGTCTCAATTGCAAAAACAGTTATTCAAGTAACTGCAATAGTTAATCTCTTGGAACACTTCTAAAATAAGGATCTTGAAAGAACATTTCTTACAAAATACGGTCGGCATGTAGCACTATCTCAGCTTGCCATTCGTCCAATCTAATGCTATGAGCGCCTTAATTTGGCTGTAACGAAAACCAGACCCCTGACAGGACGTTATATTTTCGCAGCAATAATCGCAGCTCGCTCCCTAAATGTTTTGCACAAAGCTGAAACTAATACATGTGCACCTAAACTAAATGGCACGTGCGAGCACCTCTCGAACACTCTCATATTTGGAGTAGGATTTGTTGTGGGTCCGAAAAAGAACTGCTGTTACAAACATAACAATATTCATGATATAACGATGTACAAATGTCACTGCCCTGGCTAAACCCCTAGCGTCAGAGTTGACAGTGGCAAATTGATAAATAAATGTGAATGTGAAGACCTTTTGAACATGCATTCCGGTTATATCCGTTATAGTGAACGTAGATCTTCATATCATAAAAATGTTTTTTGTCGAAATTATAGAAAATTTTTAAAAACTTCGTTGGTTTAAGTCTTGAAACAGACTTATTTACTCTTCATAAAATGAAGTGAAACTCTGCTGTACATATTTTTGCGAGCTGCTGTATTATTTAGAATTTGTTCACTGAGATGAAAATTACAATAAAACTGCTAGATATTTTAGCATGTGCGGCAAACAAGCCTGGCTGGTTCATATTCCGCAAATGGAAGGCTTAATTTGCGATAGACAAAGCAAATCGGCTGTTCAGGATCGTCCGTTTTCATGCATAACCATACTTAACGCTAAGTGTGCACGCAATTTTCTCCTATCACGTACGTTGCACGAAATCAATTCTGTATTCCCTCCGCGTGCTGTAAAGAGCACGCTTCCCCGTTTTTGGTGGATAGCCGGAAGGTAATTTCCACGCCCCTAGGAAGATTTTGTTTGGAGGGCACATTGCTACGTCAAATTTTGCTAACAGCCTGTTAGGACAGTTCGTTAACCATGCCGTATATCGAAGCTTTTCGATGCATAGGTATAGTTTTCCCTTACTGGCTGGTTCGATTCAATTTCAAATTGCTATTTTAATTTTAGATCGCCTTTTACAATTTTACAGCTTATCGATCTAATTTGCCTTTCCGATTTTCTAATTTTTTAAAGTTTCTCTTCACACACTTAAAAAAAGTGCCGAAGTCGGGAAAATTTTACCGAGATTTGGACAGCCGAGCATTCGGTAATTTTTTTTATGATACCAAACGTTAGTAAAGATCCGTAAACGTCGATATGCACCACCGAAATTTTCACCGAATACTCGGCTGTCCAAATCTCGGCAAATTTAACCGATTTTTTAAGCGTGCACTGTGCATTTAAACCGTTTCAATAATTTCTTTATTCAATTTCTACCCATTTTTATACTTTTCTGTCTCATTTCTCTTTTGACGTAGGACTACGTGCTACCTCAAAGTGTGGGTTTATCATTTCAGTTCAGGTCAACTCAAACTAAGTGGTAATTACTATAACATTGTTTGCATTTTTATATAATTTCTTCGCTACACAGACAGAGACGACAATTACATGTTTTTAGTTTTTATTTTAATTTCGATTGTTTCTAGTTAGGACAGTGACAGAGCTTTCCCGTCTCAAAAGGTCAGGAAATAAATGTATCGTTTGAACCTAGACTAATATGATGTCTTGAAAGTAAACAGTTTTGGAAAAATTCACATCGACCTGGCCTAATTTGGTTAGAATATATTTAAAATTAAAGTTTAGAATGAAAAAGTAATGAAAGTGATTGATTAAAAGGTCAATAGTAGAATACAGGTTTATTTTTCTTTACTCACACGCATTTTTCCAAATTGCTTTTTGGTTCTGTCAAACAAAACTAGTGATTCACTTACCTAGAAAGAGAAGAAAATAAGAAAACAAACGTTAATAGGGTACGAAATTGATAGGTTCATGTTGAACTAGAAAATTGTAAGCTTTAAAAACAAATGATTTCAGCATCGGCCAATTTTTCACTTGCGATAACAGCACAGAAAAACAAAGTCAATATTCCACGCGTAGACCCGTTGTAGCTACATTTGTAGACTTGTTGCGACAGCCCCGGTGGTGTAGCTAATGAAGGTGTAAAAATATCACCGTTCAAGCGAGAAACGTGGCCTCCTCACTTCAAGGGTATGAAAAATAACGATAAGAGTCGAAGCAAATAATGAGCGATGTGGATCCTCATTATGTCCGGTCACACATTAGCTGCTGCAACAAAAAGTGACGCAAGTTAACCTTGTAAACGTGGCTGTTATAAGATGACGATTCAAGAACTGGAAGGAATCATAACCTAGGGAAAGCTTTTCCACATTGAAGCATTAAAATTGTGGTGAAAATTTTGTTCAGATGCCAAAAATCATCGATACAACTTTGTAGAAATCTACCGACCAGCAATGGTTGGAAAACACGGTCATGCATGCGCAAAATTCCCAGTTCGAATTACTGGATTTGATGAGATTACATCATCAGTAAAAACCCGCCGCATAAATGAATATGGAAGTGCAAGCTCAATTCACAGGAAGCTGAACCGCAGTCGAATTCATTTGTTCTGCAGTTCGCAAACTTTGTAATTTTTTACACGTTTGACTCTATAATTTTGTGGTTGTTTGCGGTGCAAATCATATACAAAACACGTGCTGCCGCATTGAAACGTAAACGCAATGCCGCCGCTAAAGATGAACATCATTGGAAGAGGAGAAACGCTAAAAACCCCTCGACCCCGGAGTTTGGCTGAACAAGTTATCATCATCACAGTGGATAGACACCCATTCTCATAAAGTAAATGAAAATGAGGCACGTGCTTCAGATGACTTTGGCTCTAAAATCTCTGTCGGTACGCTCACGTTCGCATATGCACACAGTGTGGCCCCAGGGCGGTCGTCATTTCTACATTATTATCAGTTGCGACAGGTTGCGGTTATTGGGAGGAGCAGGACGAGAAGGCGCTATAGCTAAACTGCTTTATTGTTCCGAGGGAAGTCAAAACAGCATTGTTTACGATCATTTTAATGTTGTTTAAGTTCTTAGGTCCTGGTCTAATTTGTATGACTATTAGCTTGCAGCAATTCAACTCTGGAGGCGAAGAAAACATGGAAACGTCTTGGTTTGCCTGTGCCAGTGCATTCTAGCGGCAACCGAACCGAAGATTGTTCAAACCTTCCAGCAGACACGTTATGTGTGTCAAGGGGTTCCCACTTGAAGTCACGGAAAACGAAGCGCACGTTTATGTCCGTGTTACGGTGCTGTTCGGATTATCCTCCGTTTCGACATGGCATGCGGCAGTGTTCATTCATTCATTCATTCATTATGTGTATGGAGAGCAAACAGCGAACCTCTGTTGCTGTTGATTCTGCGGAAATCGACGCAAAACACGCACTTATTAGTCAGAAACGGACGACTCGTTCAGCAGGGTTTAGTTCTTGTATTGGACGATCAGGTTTTGGCGAAGCTGGTTTCGGTGGTCTCGTGCCTACGGCCGTTAACAGGATTCGACCGCAGGCTTAGCACAAATTAAACACGATAAATTTACAGACAAACTTAATGGGTTGTTTGGGCAAAAGAATGACATCGGTAAAACTGTTAGCGGTAATTAACCCATGATCCAAATCTTCACATTCCTTTATAGACTGGATACAAATTGGTTTTTCCATATGATGGAAAAACATTCATTCACATTTCAAAACCATTATTTGGCAATCATGATTTTTCATTGTACAATTTTACTCACTATCGGTCAATCGCAAAATTTGGCCAACGAAACGCTAAATATTAACAAGTAGCTTAAAACTTGATAATTGGTCGATGGATATCGACCAGATGAAAACGAATCAAAACAAAACGAAAAAGTTTCGAGCGTGAGAGCAACAACCGGCTAGCGTTTGCTTCTTTTCCAGTCATCATCGGAAAGGCTTCCTTTTCGTTTTGGAGCCAACAAGAGGTTATATCGATAACAATAAAAGTTCCTCTGAATATCGGATTCCAGCTGACCCAAAGCTGTCTTCTTGATTCGATTTAGAATAGGTCGGTGGTTCAGTAAAGCAGATGTTAAAGCAGAATTTCTGCCAAACCACGAGCACAGATGGTAAACGACGACGAAACCGATGACTGATGACTACGCTGGTGCATTCCTACCGAGTCGTGGCAATTTTTTTTTATTAAATTGAGTTAAGCCAAAGCAAAGAGATGTATCAAGTTTGTCCCCAAAAAAAATTTGTCTGTGAGGTTGAACAATTTTTCGGAATCTCATTAAAACTGAATGGAATTAACTACGCACTAAACAGCTTTACAATTTAACTTTTGACTATAAAGAAAAGTTTTATCTCGTATTCCTTTCCCAGGCGTACTGCCAACTGGAGCTCTCGCATTGCACTTCAGCTGGAGCCGAAGGGTCTTATTTTTTCCTGCCCCAAATAGGGTAAGTGTGTTAGTAGTTGCTAATAACTGGAAGATACCGAAAAATCCATACTCAAACATCAAAGCTAGCTTACTTAAAAGCTATGCTTACAATACATCCGTACGCGGACAGCTCAGAAGCCCAAAATACGTAGCACGCCCATACCAGAACGACCCAGGAAAAACTGCGGTGGAAAGTCATAAAAACCATCCGCTTGCTTCTCCACGATTTGCTGCCAAGAAAACTCCCTAAAGCTGAAGAATGCCTGCCTGTGTCGTGCACGCAAAGTTTGCTGCTGTAGCCAGCTAGCTCTATTTCCCAAACCGTTGTCGTCTGCTGATCCTCTCCGGCTTCGCCAATCGTCGTTCGTTGTCGTAGAAGAACTTGTCTGAAGTCTGTTTTGTAAAGGATCTCTATATATTCTGTTAATTCTTTCTTTCCTTCCGACAGCGCAGCGAGTGGAGTCAGTCTTCTCGCTGCCGGAGTCCCCCAAAGTGCGGTGCTGTTCTGTGCCAAACTTAGGAAAACTGCTGTTGACATAGCACAGGTTTTATCTCGGCTGACTTCCAGCCACTTGGGAGGGGCCATTCCGGAGGCAAAACTGCACTCTTTATGCATGCATATCCCAGAGAATGGAGAGGAACCGAGCAAAATTAAAGTCTGCTGGTTGAAGTTTATGTTTATAGTTTTCACATATGAAGCTGAAAGATTCTAGCTTCCGAAACACTGCTGCTGTCGCCGCCAGGCGTAAGAAAGCCAAAGGTTAGCCCCGTACGGAGCAGAAGAGTAAACCGAATTAGGTGGCATCGTGCTCTGCTGGCTGTCGTGCATATTACCTTTTACTGACATAAAGTTTGATCCTTTGAATAGCCTTCGAGGGCGCACACAACGACAACACAGCAGGAGGACCAGACTGTTGCGTGTGTAGTTTTCCACCGCCAGCCGGAGCCCTTGCGGAAATCCTGTCACCGGCCATATCGGTAAGCAAGTTGGGTAAGTAAGTAAATAAGTACAACGTCTGTCCATTATTGTTGGAAAAAGTTTTTCAGCACATATTCCAACATCATATCCATTATTACTGTGCTGTTTTTTTAATTGTTAGTACTGTTGTTTTGGCCTCTCTTCACGGCAGCAAAATGCCGAATGCGCCGTTTTTGAAAGCAGGCCAGCCAAGATACGAACACACGACGACTGGCTTATTGTTAGACCAGCATAGCTAACTGGGAGAAAAGCATTCATCTAAATGTTTTATTTGTATCTTGTTTTCCTTTACATTACTTTGATAATAGGACAAAGTCGTTTACAGACACTTTTTCTACAAAAATCTTCACAATTTTTGATGATAGTTACCAAGAAATTGTGTATATTGGACACATTTATTAATTGAATCTAAACCTTATTGTTATAATAATTTTGTCAATCGAATCATATTTTATTATAAAGAACAGTTTACAGGTCGTGCTGTTTATTGCTTCTATAATAAATACATAATTATTTGGTTTGGTTGAAAATTCCATTAATTTTCAAGTATCTAGTATACAAGAGCCTTGTCTGAAATCAAAACCAGGTCCCTGACAGGGCGCCATCGTGATAAGAATCGCAGTTCGCTTCCTTTTGTACAGAACTGAAATACATGTCCTAACTAAAACAAAGCTGGTGTGAGCACCTCATAAACACTTCCCAGTCAGCATTTTCATATGTGTTGATTAGATTGCAAATAAGAGTTACGTACAGATATGTATCCAACAAAATCGTATTCGACGCGCAAAAGCCGCTTATCCGTATCATTTTGGAGGCGATATACGTACTAAGGAATAATCTTGAGTGATACACTTACATAGGTATTTCAATACGATAAGATCCGATTAAGCGCGACATACTTCATACAGCTATACGACTTTGTGCTGAAAATCGTATGTTTGTCAGCTAATAGCATTATAAACGATAGCAAATCAACTTGTGCGCACTTTATTAAGCTTTATTTACGAATCCGAGTTTGTTACGAGATATGTATTTACGATAATTTTCGTACATTGATATACGAGTTGGTGCTGGCAGGGTTTGTCATTCGGAGCATGTTTTGTTATGGGCCCCAAAAAGGGGTGTCCAAAATCGGTGTTCGTGATACAACAAAATACAAATGTTGTAAGCTGGTTAAAACGCCAGCGCCTCAGTCTAAATTGAACAACGGAGTGGGCATCATTCGACGTTTATACGCAACCGTTCTCTGTTGACTATTGTTATGTAACGTTACTGTTTATCTGCGAGATCTGCATATATATCTCCTTGTTTGTTATATCTTTATATTTCAATACTATTTTAAGTCACAATGACGCCTGGTAATTAACTTAAGCACTCTCTTTAAATATGCGAAAGCTTATAGCAACGAAAGGTTGTTGTTGTGTTAGTGGTTCGTTTTCCCACAGTTTGAAAAACTCTACAACAGCACACTGGGAGAATCACCAACAGCAACAGCAAATCGCGTGTGCGCAAGGGATTTCCACTAAGGTGTACAAGTGCGTAGTAATCAAGGATTACTTTTGTAATTATTTACGTCTTTAATACGCAGCTAACGATAATCAGTACAATAATCAGTGACAATCTTAAGTAATCATTGCTAATCATCAGTGATTAAAATTTTCACTCACATGTAGGATAAACGTTTTTCGCTCACCCATCATTCTCGTATTACAACTAGATTCTGTAGATATCTGTTTGTATAAAGCGAAAAACATTTTTCCGCTACACAATGAGAGTTGAGAATATCTCATTTCATTTTTCCCAGAATAACATTTACCCTCTCTCAGTGAACCATGATAAATATAAATCGCAGGTAGAATTGGCGCGAAACTCTAATGCAATAATAAGTATAGAAAAGGAAAACATGGTGATACCCAAACTTGCTTGTTTTATTACTCTCTTTTGTTGGTTGATTGCTTGGTAAATTCAATAGTTACCTGTGCATTTTCGGCTCTTAAAGATGTTTCTACGGATAAAGGAAAATATGGGAAGCCCACGCTCACGAGCGACAATATATCCGCATAAAACATTCTCGTTTCTCTTTTTCTAGGTTGTTAGTTGTAGTAAGCAAAGCTCATTCAATATCGTGCAATTGAAACGAAACGATGATCATTAATCCTTCCAGTTGGCCCCGAGGTACGATACTGGCCTAATAAGCCAGTCGTCATATGTTCGAACCTCGACTAGGATAGGCTGTTAGAGTCAATAGGATCGTAACTCTGGCCCCGAAATTGTCTTGTACTCTAACAGCTGGCTACGAAGTCTGTCCTAGAGAAACAGAAGATCAAGTTTCGATAACGAAATGTAACACCTAGGCTTCGCTTTTTTAATCATTACTAATCCTTAATTTTTAGTAATCATAAGAGCATGATTACCAAAAATTATTGGCAATCATAAGAAATAAGTAATTAAACATAGCTTTCTTTAAAGAGCATTTTAATCATACCTGTTAGAAATTCCTTGCGTGTACGTATACACGGCAAAGTATGCGTACGGTTTGATAAACGTCAAAGAAGTGAGGTTAGCTTGTGATGTGGTCTTAGAAGATGAATTAAAATCACAAAGAGACGAAACACTGGCGTTAGGTCCAAACAAGGGGTACTTAATAGGTACGTTTGGTAACATAGACGCATCGTGGTACTTGGCTGTTGATTCTTGTGTTGAGTACAAAACCTTACAAATCCGAAGTAACAATCCTAAAACCACTTGATTTCAATTTTATGAAGGTTTTATTGCGGTATGAATCACTATCTCTGGTTTAATCGTGGCGTTGCGCAATACCAAGATGATACAAGTCAAGCATTTTTGGGTCACCAATCAACAATTTATCAAAGCAATAGGGAAAGGAAGTTATTAGTAACCGGTTTACATGTCAGAATGCAACTCGACCCCTAGCTACTAAGGCTGACTAATCGAATGTATTTATTTTCAAAAATTGCAAAATTTTGATGGCGCGATGACTTTATCCACTTATATTAAAAGATGTGGCTTTGCGGTCTCGGGTTTCTTACGAAAACTTTATTTTACGTTTTCGGCTGACGTTTCGAAGGTCTATGCCTTCATCCTCGGAGCAAAACGTTAACAAATGTTTTCTTAGTCAAGTGTTTACATTTAAACGTGAGAATGTTGGTTTTGTTTAACCAACATTCTCACGTTTAAATGTAAACACTTGACTAAGAAAACATTTGTTAACGTTTTGCTCCGAGGATGAAGGCATAGACCAAGTCAAGTCAAGTGTTTACATTTAAACGTGAGAATGTTGGTTTTGTTTAACCAACATTCTCACGTTTAAATGTAAACACTTGACTAAGAAAACATTTGTTAACGTTTTGCTCCGAGGATGAAGGCATAGACCTTCGAAACGTCAGCCGAAAACGTAAAATAAAGTTTTCGTAAGAAACCCGAGACCGCAAAGCCACATCTTTTAATACAAATACAACGGTCTATTATAATTATCTTTATCCACTTATTATTTCAATATGCACGATGAAATTTAAAGCGCATATGCTGCACAGCTACGGAAAGTGCTGAAAATTTATATTTTCTATCGGATATTTTATTATGGTCGCTGTAAAGTAAATCGATCAGGATGACCTGACAATAAAACTTGACCTTTTCTGCTCACGGCTATATATTTTCAAGTTAATAAAGCTGTCTGGGTATGGGACTTTTTACGCAGCAAGTTCCACGCTTTATACCTTTGTCGAACAAAACAAAAAGCTTTCTGCAGAGCGTAATGGACCTAACTGAGCTTATGGCTTGACTTTTCAAGAGGTTATAAAAACCTTCTGAAGAGCGGGCCTGCTGGTCGGAAGGAAGTTTTACTCTAGTGGAGTTCATAATTTCATTAGCAGTCTTATGAAATTGGTCATAAAAACCACTAGAAGAACGTAATAAAACTTAAATTGCTGCTCCGGATGTGAAAACCTTACAGTGTAAAACTCTACAAATATAAGTTGTAGTGTGCAAGCGGCAAGTGTATCCTACGATGTATATTGAAGGATTTTCTTCTATGTGTCATGTCAGTTCGTCAGTGACAAGAATGTTGTTTTTATTTAGTTAGAAAAAATTCAAGGCGAACATACAACCTACATAAACTAATTAATTTTTGAATGTACAACTTCCTAAAACTATATAACCACGCCTGTTTGTCTCACTCTTTTTTTTAATAGGACGACGCACAACTCGTATATATAGTCAATTCAGGTGTATTAAAAAATCAAAATAAAACATGTAAATTACTCATAGTTTGGGGATCAATAAACCATGTCTGGCCATAACTGTAATGATGACTGCTAAAAGGCCAGGAATACCGACTTTTTTGTACCACAATTGAATAACGTTAATGCGGAGGAGCTAAGGTATCAACAAGACGGCGCAACATGCCACATCGCGGTTGCACCAATTGATTTATTGAAAGAAACGATGAACGAAGTTTCGCGTAATTGACCTATGAATTGACCTGCATGATTCTGCAATTTAATTATTAGACTAGTTTTTGTGGGGTTATGCGAAATCTCTGGTCTACGCCAATAAACTGAAGACAATTAAGGCCATAAACGGCAATATTCGTCACGTTATATTTTTGTCGATATTTTTGCCGTACCATTTTTAAAGTTTTTCCTAATTGTTTCCATACTAGTTGCAATGTTGAATAATACCCATCCATGCACGTTCTAGTAAATCTATTTTCAACAAGTTGTTCTGTTTTTTGTTCCTGGCAAAAATCATGACAGAGCTCAAGACCCAACAACCCGGTATCGTTTAACCTTGTCTAATTAGTTCCTTATCGTGAAGCATCCATAATCGTCAAACAACAAGCATCATAAAAAAAGTACACTGCTCTCACACCGCAGCAGCTCCCTCGCAGCAATCATCCGAGGGACGGCACAATAGTTCTCTTTCATTCAGTCAGCACCCGCGCGCACACTGACTGACTGACACAAGTTGGCTGGCTTGCTTCGCGTTCAGTCCACCACAGCTCGGCCAGAATGACTGCAGTTCATCTCGGCATCTTCATCTCATTCATAGCTCATTACAAAACAAGCATGAAAAACAAGAAATACATCACATGGAGCAAGCCAGTATCCGACAGACTGGCCACCACCGACCGGCCAACGGATGATGTCGGATGCGAACGAAGCGAACACAAAGTGCCGCATTTTCGTCCCGTGACTCTTAGTTTGCCGTCTTCGCCCGTCTTCCCGATCGCCTTCGTCGACTTCCTTATTAGCCTCATTCTGCGATCGGAGTAATACAGGCTGATTGTTCATATAGTTTCGCCTCACGCCCTACTTGTTGAGGAAGAAAAATTAATTTGGTATTCATATTGCAATCTCCAGTCCCGTTCGTTCCCGCTTCCAACGCCGGACCGTGTCTGGTGAGGCGAATAGCTTCGAGCTTTTCTTCCTGTGTTGTTTCTGTTTTATCCGAACATACAGCCACTCCGACGCTCCTAAGTAGAGCGTACGAAGGATAACCATTTTCATTAAACTGTAGTTAAGAGTCACTTGGGTGAAGAAGATTTTTCTCCTTTCTTCCATTAGCCTCAAGATGTAGCAGCACTGGTGGTTGGGGTTTTGAAGGCGTCAGTTAGTCGCAGGATCGTGAATTGATTAAAGTGCAACCGAACGAACCAAACCAGACCCCGGAGAGTGGATGCGGATGAATCCTGCAGTAAAGTGTCACTCGAAACTACCGCATACCCGCAACAAAAGCAGCATCTTGTAAGTGTACAAAGCATACTAATTAACGGAAAAACTGAGGAAAATCGATTGCCGATAAATGGCAGTTATTCTGTGGCTTGTGGTTGGGTGGCAAAAGCAAGAGAAATTGAATTTTCGTGCACGTCGTACCGTTCGTCGGGAGGTGTCACCAGGATTGTGTGAGATTGCAAAATCCGAGTCCCCCGGCCGCAACCCCAAGTAGACCGCACTTCACCTCAGAGAGATAATGAAGATGTCAATTGGTTTGGTACCCTTCCCACAGCAGCATCGACATCGAATATGGCGCAGAGCAGGCTGCTTTCATTACGAGGCATTCTTCGGATCACCCTGTCAAGCGCACAGCATTTTGTCTCCGAGAGGGAAGAAAAATGCCATCAGCGAAAGAATGTTTCCTCCATTGTCATGATAATGACAATGGCGGTGGGCGCACGAGTGCCAGAACTGCATGTTGCAATGCTGTTTACAAGGGAAATGCACACTCTCGTCGTCGTGCTGGAGAACGGGGGCTGAGCTTTCTGTCATTCCCGTTGTGAGGCGACTGAAAAGAGCAAAAGGGCTTCTTCTCCTGGCTGGCAGTTCTGCAAGCGAGGAGCAAACGAGCAAGCAAGCAAGCAAGCAAACCATCATCGCTTTCGGTTGCGGTTCGCTTGGCAATGGCTCGGTGGTTGACCTTTCTGAGGATTTCACCATTCAGCCAGCCAACTTCCAGTCTGGTGATGAAAG